>NW_027272005.1:0-398143 GCF_040938485.1 Diadema antillarum
ACAATTTATTGGTCTATAGGTGGCGCTGTTCATCCTGTCGGTCTCGTGGCCCTTCTTTGCTTAGTGTCGGTCTCGTGAACCTCTTTTGCGTAATGTCGGTCTCGTGAGCCTTTTGTGCGTAGTGTCGGTCTCGTGAGCCGTATATCTCCTGGGCTCATTTTACTTGATGTCGAACTCGTAGGCTTTATTTACTCAGTGTCGAACTCGTGGGCTGTATAACTGGAGGGCTGTATGACTTGTGAGCTGTATGACTCGTGGGCTGTATGACTTGTGAGCTGTATAACTTGTGGGCTGTATGACTCGTGGGTGTCGGTCTCGTGACGTGCACCCCTACTTCCATTGCACAAGAAATCAGCCGTGACGCTTTTCAGCTGAATAAAATCAATGTGTGTGTGTGTGTATGTAGGGGGTGGGGCACTTTGGGGCTACTGTCTGGGGTCCCGTACAGGATAAAATAGCTGGCATTGGTGTTTTGGATATCTCTGATGGGTACTACTTCCATTGCAAAAGAAATTAGCCGTGACCCTTTTCAGCTGAATAACACCATATGGGTGGGGTCCTTTGGGGCTACTGTCTGGGGCCCCGTACAGGATGAAATAGCTGGCATTGCTGTTTTCATGATAAGTACACCCAAAGGAACAATATCCACCAACTTTTGTCCGTGACCCCCTTCGGCTGAATAAATGCATTTTGGGGGACCCCTTTTTGTGGCCCCTAGGCTTACGGTACAGGATGTGACTTGCCAGCAATTCATTTTATTGACCCTTGGTCACATCCTAATATGATAAGACCATCAGAAAGTGTGACCCTTTTCAGCTGAATAAATCTTCTGGGCCCCCGGTCTAAACGGTCCAAAACCTCCCCACGAATCCAGTAACAGCATTATCCTGACACCATGTTTTGTTATTATCCTTCTTCTAAACCCTACTGTAACTGATAACTACATTACACAACAATCAATTGCAAGGCTTTCCAATCTTGAGTTACTTTGGGTTCAGCCATTTACTGGATTCTTGTGCACTGCACTGCTTCGCCACAGATGGAGCTATTCCATAACAGTGGACACTTGTGGACGCGCATGTAACGTTGCTTAATGATAAGGCATACATGTCATCTACCATTACTGTGCATGTTTACTCTGAAACAATGTGCGGAAAATGGAAAAATCAGATTACAAATTACAACCAACCTGCGGAAATTCTAGCTTTCGTTGTAAAGTACGTTACGCACTTTGCAAATGAAATTAACTGAGTGATGATTTCCCAATGTATACTGCAACTGCACATGCATTTTTCTTGATTTAAGAGAGTTATCTTTTGCGCATGTAGTTTTTAGATATCTCAAAGCGCCACCTTGATTTTACTCCAGCCCGACTGTCGGTGATGATGCACGATGAGATCAAAGCAGGAAAGCATATTTAGAATGTTATTGTGACGCGCTTTTGACAGAAACAGGTGTTTGAATTAATTAACGAGTGATGAATGTCCATGTGTAGTAGGTCCATGGTTCAGGTGAGCTAAAAATATGTCTTGCACATTCTACACCCCAATATCATCATGTACCCAAAGTCTCATCTGAATTGCTTAAAAACTGTAAGAGTTTGCGACGCAAGATTTGCAACTGCCCGACCAACCAACCGCCTGACTGACCACATGCTCACCCTATATACCCCCTTATACACGTTGTGTAACCTCTTTCTAGTGGCAATGTCAAGGGGCTTGTGCCGAAAGGGTGGGTTGGGTGGTGGAGCGTCACGTTAATGGGAACACCACCCTTCGTCCAAAGCCACCCCCCCCCCCCCCCCCCCCCCGTTTGGCCGAAAGGGTGCGTTAATTGGGAGCGTTGGGTCGCGTCGCGTTGACTGGAACCCCACCCTTCGTCCAAAGCCCCCCCCTCGGTTTTGCCGAAACAACCATTTCAAAGAGGCTATTGTCCGGATCGGTTTACACTCTATTACCACTTGGTCTACAGCCAGTTGGTCTAATAGACTGTTTAATATCACTGCAAAAAGTCCGGTGTTAAATAGTGAACACCGAGCTGGTGTTAAATTTTCGGTGCTCATTTATGGTGTTAAATCAACACCCCCGGGTGTCATTTCCAAATTTCAAACTGTTTTTTGAAGAGTTTCTTAGTAACTGCACTTCTTGTTGATTTTTAATTTAAACAAGACGATCAAGAATTTTACATTAAAATACTAGATTTTTGAAAAAATGTGAAAGTAAATTTACACCAAAGTAACACCAGTTGGTGTGGTCTCTTATTGAAGCTGGACGGGTGTTAAACCATTGATATTAACACCAACAAATATCAAATTAACACCATGTGGTGTCATTTTTGAATCAACACCAGTACAGTGTCAAAATAACATCAGGTACAGTGTCAAATTAACACCACGAAGTGTCAGGTGAACACTTTTCAACACCATCACAGTGCATCTTTAACACCTGTGGGTGTGGTCCTTTATTGAAGTTTGATCGGTGTTAGATTTAACACCCGTGGTGTTAAATCTAACACCGATGTTTTTACAGTGTATTTGGTCTACAGTCAATTCGTCTAATAATAGCCATTTGGTCTATTTTCGGTCTAACACCAATTTATATCATAAAATACCGATTTGGTCTATTACGAGTTGGTCTAATTCCATTTCGTCTAATCATCAAATGGTCTAAAATAAAACCAAATTTGTCCAATATAAATTTGGTGTACACATCATTAATTTTGGTCCATTGCCCATTTGGTCTAGCCTCTGTCTATCATCATTTAGTCTACACCAATTTAGTCTAATAACCATTGATTAGACTAATGGGTGTAGACAAGCCATGTCAAGGACGCTGAATACCGGAAGAAAGCTGGTCATATGCCTCCCCCTAGTCTCATTAAAGGAGACCTGCGGCTGATTTTTAGACTTTTACATTTGAACAACTACTACTTGGTTATACTGGGTAGAGTTTCAAAATTTAAAGTGATTGGGATAAGGAATATGAATGTTTTCACAATTTATCACAATGAACAAGGATGATGACATACCAGTTTCACCATAAGAATGTATGAGTGGGGGCTAAAGGAAGCAGAACAAAAGAAGAAAGCACGCAAAAATTCTACACAGGTGACCTCGTTAAGCAAGCGGTATTGCAATAGAGCGCATTGCTGCATTTCTGAATATGTGAGCCTCCCACTCATGCATTCTTACGGTGAACCCCTACTCACGCATTCCAGTGTTCCGTGTAATTTGTTTTGGGTTTTTCAGAGTAATTGGTTTCTCTGCTCAAGTACCACAATTAATTTTACAAATCCAAACATAGAGCTGTTGATTTATGTACTACATGATGTGAAATTATGAAAATTGCCTGGACTACCCCTTCATGTGACAACATACGCACTTGTATTAAAGCTCATGTGTACAGTTGTAATTGTTGAGTGTGCGCGGCAAATTATTATCTGTGACATCAGAGCTGTGCAATGGCACAAAAACTTTGAGTGAATATATACATTAGCATATTCACTTCTGGTCAATTTCCATCTGTTTGCGTTTGAATATACAAATGCCGCACAAGACAGAGTGGATCGGTGAGAATTGGATGCGCAAGTCCAACTTTCCATGAGCACAGCAAGTTGATTTTAGATGGTTTCCAAAGTTTAACAAGAGCATCCAGTTCTCATCGATCCACGAAATAGGCCTGTGCATCATTCGTTTTATAAAATGGGCTGTAAATTAATGAAATTCAACCTTTTCTCCATCATGCATACAGTATTACATCTACAAGGCTTAACCCTAAAAAGACTGAGCTATTTCGATGCCTCGTAGGACGGGGGGGGGGGGGGGGGGGGGGGGGGGGGGGGCTCATTGCCCCCCCAAGATCTTGGCCATTGACCGCATGATCCCAAGGAAATTTTAGCACGCGCCTCATCCACAAGGTAATCTACAAAACTGAAAAGGTAATAATTTCAAAGTTATTCAAATTTATTTAAAAGAAATTAATTATGCTAATTTATGCATGAAATAAAAAAAAATTGGCTGTAAATCTGTAATTAAAGGTCCAAAACTGCTAATTTTTGGTCTCGGTACTCTTTGAAGGATTCTCATTTTTGTACATAAAAAAACCGGCGGTATCAAAAATTTTTTCTTATGTATTATATTGTTTTTAACATTTCTTATGTATTTCATTTTTTTTCTTTTTGTTTGTTTTTTTCGATGGAAATCATAGGTGACACTTTTCCGATCATAAACAACATGAAATTAATTGATTTTGATCAGTTAAAGTAAAAATAATGATACATTTATGAATTTGGGTCAGAAACGGAATTTGCATTGGATTTGTCCATGAAATCACGTTTTTGAGCAATTTCGGGTCTGACATGCACCTACAAAATATTGTGTAACTTCAGAACCGCATACCCGGGCGTCGCGAATTTGGTCTCAAAAGTTGCGCAAGACTCAAAAGAAAAAAGTCTTAAAACGTCGTGGCGCGAGATTTTTGCGTTACAGATTTATCTTGAAAAATGTCGAGGGGGGGCCCAAAAAGCCCCCGCCCCCAGTCATTTCAGGGTTAAGCCATGTGTTCGGATTTTAACAGACGCATGGCTCAGTGTGGATCAGTGAAAATCAATGCGTGATAATTGACCAATCAGACTGCAGCAATTCTACAGCCCATGTTAAAATTGCGAATTTAACACAGGAGTCGATGGAAATTGGTAACATCAGCCATGCTATATCAATTTTTGCTCACACAAAAATGCAGGGCTGACATAGACTCACACGATGGTACTTCTAACTGAATGTCACATGATGGGCAATCAACTAATCGGACAGCTATAGTCTTTTTTGGAGTTGGATATGTACTTTGTTACAATATATATACATTTTTATGCAAAATCTACAGTAGTATTAAAATGCTCTGCCCTTTTTCGGAGCTAGGGTCTTTTTAACTCGATTATGAAGCTATTTGTAGCAACTCTATGCCAATTTCCAGAGTTATACTAGAATGTTGTACTTGTCTCTTTTCATTAAGATCTGTATTTTGAAATCTTTTTTCTTTGTTCACAGCTAAGCAAAATCACTGTACAGTAGATACGTCCTTTCAAAAATGAATTCCTTTCACATAATATTGTCTGTTTTGGATGGTAGAATTACATGATACATGTAGAGTCTAACTATATGCATAAGGTAGATAATTGACGAGAACACAGAATGTCGATTTTCATTTAGACAGCTTACATTTTCTCAGGGGACTTTTCAGGTGGGGGAAAGATGCAAGCTCCAGCTGCCACCAACAGAACTGAACATATCATTAATAAAAATTTTGCTCACTTACAATCAACTTGATCTTCTCAGCCTGCCTACTTGCATTTAGAGCGATTTCACACAAGGCAGTATCATGGGAGAAGTCTTGAAATGGTAGGACTGCTTTTTCCCCCTATCTTTAAGGCTTTTGTCATTCATTTGCAAATACAATGTATCCATAATATCACTTTATCATGTTCAAATCAAATGCTGTAGACACAACAAATCTGAAGATTACACTAAGTTTACAAAATTTGTTAGGTGATCCAAGTATCCTCTCGGATCACCTTCTGTATCTGTATGGATTCTTTCTCTTCTTCTTCTTCTTCTTTTTCTTCTTTCTTTATTTCTCCCCCAAAGTTGTGCAGATATAGCTCAGAAAGTGCTATGCCTATCAAGTTCAGACTTATACCATGTATGTATCGTGTCCCAAAGACGACAGATCTAGTAAAATCATAGTGATCAGTCGACCATGACGTCACTATGACGTCATTATATGAAAACACATTCTCAATCATATCTCATTAATGGAATGGAATTTTTCAATGAAATTTACATCACATATATTTCAAGTCAAGCGCATTCTACTCATATTCTCAAAATTCATCTATACCTTAAAACGTGCGCGTACGCGCGCGTTGAAATATTTGTATGCTCCAATCGAGCTCAGAATTTTTTTTGCACACGTTTCAGACCATTTGGAGCATTTTTTGAAAAATTGAAAAAATTGGACAGACGCGTACGCGCGTGCGCTTATATGCACGCACAGCTCATATGCAATAGAAATTTCCTGTTTTTTTTCACATGGATCGGATGTCTGAAATGTCAAGGAATATTTCTACCAAGTTTCAAGTCAATCCGACTCAATATGACGTCATACGGGGCCGTCAAAGTGGAAATTCCGCGCGCGCGTCAATGGCGATAGACAGTGCAACTATGCCAAAAAAACCGCCAATTTTAAATCCGATTTTACTCGTCAGGATGGACGGTGTCCCCCCATTTTCTTTACATATTCTGGAAGCTGATGAGTTGTACATGTCATTTCATGGGTTGGCGATGCTGAAAAAATGATTAAAAGATATCAAATTTCTTAATAAAGTAAAAAAAGTAAATTTTCAAAATGACGTCATCAAATTTCAAGTTCATTCGAGCGTATGTATCTCGCTAATCCTTTGCCAATTTTCACCGAGATTTCAGTATGTTGTAGCTTATTTAATGTTCTTTCAAAAGTATCATAACACTATTTTGATTGAATGACATCACCTCGTAAAAGTGGATTAAAAATCATCTTGTCAAATTTTTCCAGTTTACGTGTTATCTCTTAGGGAGTGCAGTTTTTCTGGAAATGAAAATTGACATGACTATCTTTATCGAGCACTAGCTCACTTACACTACGGTGAATTTCTCCAAGATTTTGATATGTTGTAGCTGAGACTTTGGGCTATTGTTAGTGTGCCCTCCATTTTTTCATACCATGTCGGGATCACGTTAAAAAACTTGGTTGAAATTAAAGCTTGTCTTCGATGTATTGAGATGTTTCTTTCTTACTGCAACTTTCTTTGCAATAACTCAAGAAAAACGGCCTCTATCACCCCCAAATTTTGCACATGTTTAGTTCATGTCACATACATTATTTCATAAAATAACAACTACTTGATCGGACACCATCTTGGGTATGTAAATTAGGGTCAAAGGTCATAAATGTTTCATCCTGTATCTTAGTGAATACATGTCCTATCTCTCCCATATTTTGCACACGCAAAGACCATGTTACAAGAATCATTTCACAAAATAACTACTTTTTGCTCAGATGCATCATGTCTGTGCAAAGTGGGGTCAAAGGTCATATGTACTTCTTTCTGTATCTTCGTTATGACGTGTTATCTCTATGGGAGTGCAGTTTTTCTGCAAATGAAAATTGACATGACTATTTTTTTCGAGCACTAGCTCACTTATGCTCTGGTGAATTTCTCCCAGATTTTAATATGTTGTAGCTGAGACTTCGGGCTATCGTTACTGTCCCCTTCGTTTTTTCATACGATGTCGGGATCACATTAAAAAACTTGGTTGAATTTAAAGCTTATCTTCAATGTATTGAGATGTTTCTTTTCTTTCTGCAACTTTCTTTGCAATAACTCAAGAAAAACAGCCTCTATCACCCTCAAATTTTGCACATGTTTAGTTCATGTCACGTACATTATTTCATAAAATAACAACTTCTTGATCAGACACCATCTTGGGTATGTAAATTAGGGTCAAAGGTCATAAATGTTTCATCCTGTATCTTAGTGAATACATGTCCTATTTCTTCCATATTTTGCACACGCAAAGACCATGTTACAAGAATCATTTTACAAAATAACCACTTTTTGCTCAGATGCCATCCTGGCTGTGCAAAGTGGGGTCAATGGTGAAATATACTTCATTCTGTATCTTCGTTATAGTGTATACGGAATTTGGTACCAAAGATGGCAGGTCTGACTCGCTTTTCTAAATGAGATTCCAAACATCACACGGCGAATGTCCCTAAACACAGATGAAACCTGTATGGTCATGCCTATATTATGTATTTGTTGCTGTATCTTCGTTATCTAGTGTATACAGAATTTGGTACCAAAGATGGCAGATATGACTCCCTTTTCTAAATGAGAATCCAAACATCGCACGGCCAATGTCTCTAAACACAGATGAAACCTGTATGGTCATGCCTATTGCGATCAGGACTTGAATCATTGACTAAAAAAAAAATCGGATCACCTTAATTTGTCAGTAGTGACAAATTACAATCTCTAGTTTTGATTATTGTTCTTTTTTCATCAATTCAGTTGAGTATAAAAAACACACTTACATGACAAGTGTTTGTTTTCTCATGATTAGTGTGATTAGCTTACATAAATTGGAGTGTTCTCAGTCTTTCAAGGGACAAATTAAAGCAGGTTCTTGCAAAAGTGTCACAGGTAAAAATGCCAGATGCAAAAAAAAAAAAAAAAAAAATGTCAGAGTTGGCCTACATTGTCTGAAGCAAAATTGTAGGATGTAAGAATGCCACAGACAAATACGAAATTTGGACCTGTAGTCACCTTCAATTTCCTTTGACTTTTTACCTCTGTTTTTTAAACCTGCATTATACCATTTTTTTTCCCGGCGTTAAACATACAGAATTTACACCACTACAAACCTATAAGCCCAAGATGCATCGGTTTAAGAAGAAGAAGGAAAAAAAAACTAGAAATGTCGCTACAGCGACTGGTTATACCCCCGCCAAACAACATTTCATAAGCTTTGGTCAAAACAACATTTCTTAAGCTTTGGTCAAAAAACTGAGGAAGTAGTTAAATCCGCAAGATCTTTCCTTGATCTTCTGCCATTAATATGCCGTTACCATGGCAACGTACTTTCGGGTACTGTCGAAAAATGCGTCTTGCACATCTACAACCAAAGGCACACATCTGTACCAAGTTTCATTGAAATTGGGCAAAAACTGAGGAAGTAGTTTGCAACACAAAATTTTCCATCATTTTGGCTCATAATATGTGAGCTGTTACCATAGCAACATACTTTTTGTCACTGTCAAGAATGTGTCATGCTGACCTATATCCTAAGACAAACATTCAATATGAATTCCATGAGAATTGGAAGAACACTGATGAAGCAGTTTTGCCATGAAGCATTTTGCCCTATATTTTACCAATAACATGCCGTTACCATGGCAACGCACTTTTTGCCACTGCAGAAATATGTGTCTTGCACATTAACATATTCAGATGAACATCTGTACCTAATTTCATAAAAATTGATCAAAAACTGTGGGAGGAGTTCGCGACGCAAGATTTTTACCCATTTTTGCCCATAATATGCCGTTACCATGGCAACGTACTTTTGGGTACTGTCAAAAAATACGTCTCGCACATCTACAACCCAAGGCACACATCTGTGCCAAGTTTGATGGGAATCGGTTGAAAACTGAGGAAGTAGTTCGCGACGCAAGATTTGCAACGGACCGACCGCCCGACCGCCCGACCGACCGCCCGACCGACCGTCCGCTGATTCCTATATACCCCCTTCAAACTTCGTTTGGCGGGGGTATAAAAAAAAGCCCTCATTTTTCTTCTCTTTTCATGCCTCAACTAAGAAAGGTTCTTTATGCATGGTGTTTTGGGGCTATCTGTCCTCTGTCCAACCCACATCCCATTTTCAAGAACAAATTTCATTCACCCTCGGCTCTTCACGCCTGTATAATACACATGTACGAATGAAAATACAAACACAAAAATGCACAAATAAAACAACCTCTGACCAAAACAAACTGACCACACTCAAAACTCATGAACCAATTCAGACTTTACTTACAACATAATACAATGTGCACATTTCGTATGGATGCACTAAGAGAACAATGAATGTCAAGTCATTACTCAAGCTATCATCATTGTGCTTGCTTTTATCCTTTATTCATCATGAGTTCGGCATTCTCAATAAACATGCAACATTTTGGAAAAAAATAAACAAACACGTCTGTTACAATAATGCAACCACTTGAAATAAGCTTTCATAGGCTTTCATACATTCTGAAATTTACTGGACAAAGCTACTGCTAACTGCTATTGAAGCACAGACACGAGACTTAAGAGCTCTGACAGACAAGTGTTAACTCCGGTTTCAGTGCTAAATTCACATTTTATGCACTTTACGCAATTAAAGGTCAAGTGCAGTTTATGCTAAAAAAAATATATATATACATGTATCCTCTTGAATTGAAACAGGTAAATTAGTCTTACAACAATTTGTAAGTGGTTGGCTGAGGATATCTATATCATCCATTTTACATGGATAAAAGAAAAAATACATGAAGAGAAAACTTACAAGAAATTACAAGAACTTACTATTGACATAATACACTATATACGTTTACAAACATATTGGTCCCAATTTTAATCACTTTCTCTCCAAGCACAAGTGTACCCATGTATAAATAAGAAATGAAGTTCTGCATCCTCCCTCTAGTTCACTGGGAATTGTACCTTGGCTCAGATTTTCTTAAAGTTCATATTCAACCACAAATATGCAGCAATGCTCAGAGGCTTCTCCTCACACAATGATTCGTATGAAAACTTTGGCAACAAACTCTAACACAGGAAAAAGAATACACTCTTGCTTAAAATGACCAAACACAGCAAAGTCTTCATAAACAGGTTCAGGAATATAGCCAATTAGACGTGCTGAAGTTTTGTGCAAAAAGTGTGCAACGAGAAAGTCTATCAGCATGGGTGTAATTCTATGGCACATTACTGACTTCTTGGTATAGTTCATGGTGCAGCTACTAGCAATGTTAGCCATCTGCGTAGGTACAGCTGTGCATTGTGCGAGTATGTATGTGCCTGCAACACAAACCCAAACAATTTCTTTATGGCCATCTGTGAGGCCGATCAAAGAATGGCCAAATTGTATTGAAATACAAAGTTGATATCATATTAAAGCTATTTTTTAGTTGATAGAAAGACAGATTTCATAACCAAATAATGCACAGGTTTAAAGTTCATGTTTGTGAGGATGCAGCATTTTTCACCATCGCAAATACTAAATTAATGTACTCTCGAGTGCACTGCATTTCCAGTGAGTGCACTCTCACCTGTGCATTATAATTTGTATAATAACAGTAAGAGCATCACAGTTCTTTTTCCTCACAACTTTGTTGTTTCATCATTACAGCAACGATTTCCTGAAAGACTCATATTACGGTGATACCAGGAGGAGAATATTCCACAAAAATGCTTACATTAACAGTAACGTAAGAGGCATATCGACTCTCTGAACCCTTTCAAAAGTGAAGAAAATGTGAACAAAAATATAGAGTTACTAAATTACTACTGTGTGTGATGAAAACACACTTGTCATTGGTCTCCTCATGCAAGAACATCAAGCAAGCTGCTCAAATATAATTGTGTATTGGTTATCCTTATTAAGCCCAAACTATTTGGACCCTTCCCAGGCACCCTATGTAACTTTTTTATTATTTCATGTATCATCGTAATATTTGGCACATGGGTAGAGCAACTCATACTCAACATGACCGTACATTTGAATTTTCTCAAGGTCACCCATGGAGGGCGCTATTTACCAAAATAAAAAGAAATAGGTACATGTATAGTTATCACACTTCATATTTGCAGAATATTGGAATTTTGAGTTTGCAAATTGATATGATAAATTAATGACATTACAGGCATAACTTTGTTGAAGGAATCAAACTGACACAAAATAGCAGGACAATCTTTGGAAAATACTGTTTTTACTATCTCTATTATATCTATCGTTTTATGCCTTTGTCACATTAAAACCAAAGGAAATAATAAGCAAAACATTTCAGGACCATAATTACTTCACATTATGCTTCTTCAGCAAATTTCAGCAAAGAAACGCCCATATCATACACTGTAATATTGTTAACTGAAATTGGAACGAAAAAAGCTGCACAATCTGACTGACGTAATGTCAGTTTATGGTTGCCATGGCAACCAGCAATATCAAATATCGCTAAATTATATATCAAAATGTTTGCAATAAGATTTTAGGAAAAGTCACCAAATTTGGTTGAAATTGGATTAAGGGCGAAGGAGTCGCAAATGAAAATCTGGTAGGGGGCACAATGTGCCCCCTCCCCCCCCCCCCCAATCCCTCTTGGGCTTTATAGCGTTAAGCATATTGACTAGAAGCATAAGCAAACAAAAACAAAACCCCAAAAGGCAGAGATGATCAACCTCATGCCACCTTTAGAATGATGTACACAACATTGATTTTACCATTTCAGTCAAACCCTGGTATCTCAGTGCTGTTGGAACACTCATGCCCAGTAGTGCCCTTGCAAAAGGTCGATATGTGTGAGGTGAATCATTTCTTGAATGTCCAATGTAACTTTTTTGAATCGCATCATTTGCAAGATCAATCTTATGATCAATCTATGTGAAACAGGTTTCTGGTATTAGAGAAATTGTTCAAGATTCTTTGATTTTAGGGGCTTTGGGGACCCCTGGGGGGATTGTACCCATTTGAACAAATGAAGATCCTATCACCCTAGAGATAGGTACCTGCCAAGTTTGGTGAACATTCATCAAGGGGCTTTCAAGAAGGCACTGAACATGTAAAAAGTGTACCCCTGATCAAGCCCGCTGATATGGTGCAATTAACTCCGCGATAAGAGGCCAAAGCTTTTGAATTCGTAACGGTCATCGAAGTACAGTACTCTCCGCATAATCGGGTAGGCTCGGACAGAGTGTTTCTTACCCAATTAAGCGGAGTACCTGATTAACAGAAAAACACGTCTCATTCACATTTGACAGACAAATGTGTATGTACATACATTGTACACTGCACCAAACACCTACACTGTATGCTAAACACACGTGTTTGCATGGCACATTATACATACCTTACACTCGGTCAGTCACGAGCAATAATTTACACTTTTTTATGGACAAATATGTCTTCAGAAAACTTTGTCGTTTGACTATAGACTCCTCGCTAACACACAGGCGTTTTCCGAAATGAACACGTCTCTTTGTGTGCACTAGTCACGTAGAATGTGGGGTTACTTTTCGAGAAGTGACTGGGGAAAAGCAAAATTATGGAGCTGGTGCATGGCCTGATTTTCGTTGCAAACTTCTCGTATTGTTAAGGTTGTTGCGGAGCAAGGGAGGAGCGCAAGTGTGTTCAACTCCTGTCTGTCTATGCAGTTGTGAGTGCCAGCTACATGTGTATTCATGTTTAATCATTCCCCAAATAATCGGTCTTCTTTGCAAATTAAGCAGAAAATGCGATTACCCGTGGAAAATATGACATTCATGATTTTTTAAAATGTTATATGAGTTATATAAGTCTGCTACAGCATGAATATGCATTTGATTAACATATTGCTAGTCTGTACACACCAGACTCACTACCTGCAAAGTTTCATGTTAGCGCAATTAGTAGTTAGGTGAAAATCAGAGCAAAAAGACAACCAAATTTAAGAAAAATACTGGACATGCACAGCTAAATCATCCTCCTGCACATGCGTTCTCTACTGGTCAGTGCACGCTTAGCCAATCAGCAGTGTCAGGTTCTGCGCACGGCGACAGAATTCGGTTTCAGTCCACAGGGTGGTGAGTGGGCGAGAGACAAACCTTGCAATGTGCTTTAACTGTTTCATGCGGCACGAATACCAATACATTGGACTGCGTACTGCTTACACTATAGATTTTACATGGGTCACAAATGAAAGTACACTTTTTTTTCGTCACATAACTGTGCAACAAATGATACAGAAAAGATATTTGGAACACAGTATGGACATACTACCACAAGTCATATAACGAAGTTTCATTTTTGGGCAATGAAGGAAAATGTGAGAAAATAACACTTGTTTAGAGATCAAATTTTCTTTTTTGGAAGCAAAGTTTTGACATTAATTTCACAGGTTTTATCCTCAATAAAACCCAAAATAATGAACATTGTGAGTTAGAGAATACTGTAAAACATGATATATTCGCGAATTGGAGCCGACAGCCTTTTTCGTGGCATGAAATTTTCGCGAATTGCTACTGGCATTCAATGCATGTAGTGTAGAAAAAAGCTTTCGCGTGCATTTTAATTTCGCGAATTTTGGCGCTCGCGAAATTAAAGTGCACGCGAAAATTCCTCGTTTTACAGTAGTTTCTCCTTCAACATTTCCCCAGCAGTTTTGTGTACAAAAGCTGTTTACTTTATGCAAATGAGGCTTCCAGGTCATATGCATTTAGCGAGTTAACTGCACCATATCGCCGCGCCTGTAATGCACAACAGTGAGCTAAAAACAACCAAAAACCAATAGGGCAATTCACTGTCCCTTTCTTTACTGACTACAACATTTGTCTCATTCTGAAAAGCAATGAAATGCTTCTACATCCATATTGAATTTATTATCTGTCTATAACATAATGCATTCAACAAAATGTTGGAAGAGTCCTAACATACTGCATTATCTAACAGAGAAGTTGATAATATGGTTGTTCTAAACCAAACTCCCAAAATAAGGTCTACTGATGCTCACTAGGATAGATCCTCACAATGGCAGAATGGTTGTTGAAACCCATCCCACTTCAGTGTGGCACTTCAAGTTCAAGTGTATTTGCAACATTAACTCTGGCAAGTGAATGACAAACTTACTTGAAATTAAATTTAATCTTCACTAGATACTTCATGCGAACCTGATTGGTCTTGTACACAACAAACTCATTGTAGTTGAGTGTGTATCCATTGGGGTTGACAACCCCTGTACCGACACCTTTTCCGGTGGGAACTACTGTTCCATTCTCCCTAGAGAAAGAAATATGAGATATAAGGTTTGATTTCAGAAGAATTTGATATTCAATGAGGCATAAGGTTATTGACAACACTGTCCACATCATAATACCAACACTTTGCTGACATTATCATAACTACAGCCATCACCACTCATTGTTGTCAAGATCAATATTTTCATAGATATCACTATCACAATTACCACCTATATTTACCAAAATGATTACCAAAGTCATTACCACCATCAATTTTATCATTGCATTCACAATCAAGATCATCATTATCATCAATGACATCATCAATGACACCTTAACATTACAACAGTCCACACCATTTCCATCATCACTCATTACTGCAAGTTAACAAAGTTTGGGTCATTCTACATAAAACGTTATATATTTTAGGCGAGAGTGGTCCTTTGGTTTTGCCCAAATTGATTAGAACATCACACATGCATAGAAGTCCAACAAAATATGCATTTTGGTGTTTCTTGAGAAAGTGATAATATATCTATAATTTTATATGGGTTTGAGCCAATACATTTAATTATTTACATTTAATAATAAAACATACATTTAATTAAAAAACAAGAGACTTGAAACTATGGTCATTGATGTACTTGTCCAGTGATGACATTATGTGGTCAGGACAGTTATGCAGAGAGTCACATGAACTGATGGGTAGTTCAAAGGTCAGGGTCTAAGATCTAAATCTGGCTACAGTGTCCTTCTATATCCACAAATATCTACTAACAAAGGAAGTGCTTCAGTGATGGTAATTTTTTTTTTTAATGGATAGTAATAGATCTGAAAACATTTCTCTTACACAGTAGCATGAAAGCTCAATCCTTTGTCAAGTGGTCAAGATCAATGCACTTTATAACTAGAAATGTCTTATGGCGACTGCTATGCCTCCACTTTATCAATTGGTTCTCGCAATAGGTTTACAGTACGTCTTGACAATGTGAGTTGACAATTTAACAAAATATTTTCGCAAAAAAAAAAAAATTGAAATGACATGTTTGTCACAAATGTGTTGAGTGTTTACTTTCCTTGAACTAGGATTCATTTGGATGGATGGCTAACTTGTTTGACAGAGCAAGTATTTGGGAATTTGAGCATATTCACTTGACCTCAGATGCTTGCCCTTTGACCCCATACATACAAATATATAATGCCATGTTTCATGAAGATATCTTGAGTCATTTCTGAGATGTGGAAAAAAAAGTTATATCTTAGCATTTTCACTTGACCTTTGACCTTATGACCCAAAACCTTTCCTAGAGAATCTTTATCTGGTAATGCATGTTTACACTAAGTTTCAAGAAAAAAACATTGCGGCATTGCATAGATATGGGTAAAATAGTGAAAGTTTAAGAATTTGAACATGACCTTTGCCCTCAAGCATGTGCAACCCAAAGTTGATAGGCACATTTTCGTCCACTCACACGTACATTTACATATGCCAAGTTTCATTTGGATACCTCAAATTGTTCGTAAACTATGCTGTCCAAAAGATTAATTATGGACAGAATGATGGACAAACGGACAACCCGAAAACATAATGCCTCCGGCGACACTTCATGGCGGAGGCATAAAAACTTTAATAAATGAAGGGAGATGTACATGGTAATAAAGCAATTAAGAGTGATTATTACAAAGAGAGAAGTGGAGGCATTACAGTTGCTCTAGTTCATCTGTCTGTACCATTCTTTGGAAACATTGGGTTGATAAAACCAATTCACCACTCCTTATTTCAGCTTTACTACATAGTCCTGGCATATATTTGTCATCAACATCAATTGTTCCATTATTTTGTGGCAATTACCCTACTGATGACTTTCCTGACGTAAACTTAATGAAATATCACAGAAATTTCTGAAAGGTTTCATGTTCCAAACACAAGGAAACTACTTCTACACTTCTTTGAATTTGCACTTACATTGTGAAGTTGTCCTTTGGTTCTGGAGCTATCCTCCCAAGCCCCATCACACTGTGCTTGCCACTGGGCAGTTTGTCAGCATTATAATCAGCAGCCAGCAGCTCATTGGGTTGGCCTAAAGCAACCTGGCAAACCAACAATGGTGACAACAATTAGTAGCACTTTTCACCCGTCTGTCTTCAAATTTATTACAAATGTCTGAGTTCAGTCAAACCTGCCATACAGACATCTGTCTGTGAAAGGAATTGGCTTATGGTGGCCAACACAGATCAAAATAAGCGGCTTTTGATTGTGTCATGGAAATTAGTCCATGCATCATGAGAGAGGTGGTACGCATGTTCCGTTGACTGAGTTGAAAACCTTTTCTATTTGGCATAGCACTAATGTGTAAATGTACAAGTTCATCCTCAAAAGAATTGCTCATACATGCCACTATGAATCGCTATGGACACAGAAGATCACCAACGATTGTCGTCCACTGTTACTGTTTCTTAACCCTTACTGAATTCTGAAATCTCCATAGACTTAATACACAAGCCACCAGGTTCCCATGTGGAACAGGTTAAATACAGGGGAATTCCGTTATAACGAGATTGTCGGTTCCAGGTGATTTTTCTCGTTATATCCAGATTCTCGTTGTATCCGCACACTTGTGGAGTGCACACTTTATATAAACATGCTCTGTTAAAATTAAGTTACACGCATTAAATAATATGACGACGTCGTATTGATGAACAAAAAAACAAGAAATGCGACAGGAAAATACGAGAGCATTCTCACGATAATTACAATCATTTTTTTTTTCTCGACGCTTGTTATCGAATATTTCAGATTTGACAAATCATATAATAATGTCGTAGATGGGGCCTGCCTTTCGTGTTCCCCACGCTGATCAATCTGCACATCTGAGAAGAGAGAGAGACGAAGCAAAATTTATGCAACTAAAGGTAAGGTAATCGCGCTATCAATGCTGCATTTAGCGTAACTTGCATGGATGAAAGCTGTGAGTAAAATCCACATTTATCTTTCACTCTATGACAAATTATTGATATACACCACGTGTATTATGGTGAAAGTTTACACCACAATTTATACTCTCATTTTTTTTTTTTATTTCCTCCAGGGAAACTGTGCCCTACATCCTATTTATTCGCTTGCTATTACTGTACAGTGCGATGAGCGAAACGCGTGCTACTTTTACTGCAAGAGCGCCATGTGCTTCCAGCTTGTTGCGATGCATCATGTTGAAGGCGTGCTTTGCGTGAATGTTTTACCCAACGAGATTGATGGGTGAATGCCGTTTACGAAAATAAAACCAGTATCGGGTAACTGTGGATTGCAAAATCGACTGAAATAGTACTTGTATTTCGATAAGCTAGAGTTGAGTTAATTAAGATTTTAGCATATGACCCCATCGTATTTTATTTTTGACATCTAATTCAATTTATCTTATAATCAAAGTTACGTAAATGGGTATCTAACTGAGCGGCTAATGTTTGTGAAAGCAGTGAATAATAGCAGATTCTAACTTTCGTCAGGGCTCGGTAACAGTTGCGATCAAACTCAAAAACAGTTTTCATTTTTACAACCAGTTTTTCTTATCGCAAAGGATTTTTTGAACATGTTCAAAATTTTTCCCAAAATGTACAATTCAGTGTGTTCGCCGCTCACAGTTTGATGCTCCCGTTACGTATCTTTGGAAACATTTCGGATACGTATGTACACCATTTTTTCTTGTTTAAGCCATTAAAGAACGTTAATTCGAATTGTAGCGTTTGTGATAACATTTTGGCATTAATAGCGAAAGCTTCTAAATATTCCGATGCTGTTCCATCAAGGCCCTCAAAAAGAGACTTGCGGTGCGTCACCTTGATTGCGTTCTGTTCCATCACGGCCCTCAGAAAAAACTTGCAGCGCGTCACCTTGATTGCGTTCTGTTTGGCACTGGCAGATGTTAGTCTCTGCTTGCACGCAATGATAATAGAGACAATTCATGGAGAACTAACCTTTTCTGGTTTTGAAATAAAGCGCGATTTTGCCCGTTGTTTCCATGAAGGAAACTGAGTGTCTGTGTGCAGTGTTCATGTATCAAACTATGGAATAAAATTCGTATGAAAAAGAGCTTGCACGTTTGTGTTTTCATTCACACACGCTTGCTGTACAATAGCAGAGAATCGTGCTGCATGAGATAGAACTATGATTTTGATCATTGTGTGATGTTATGATGCGTGCAGGACAGGTTATTGAAATGTAGTGGCCAGGGCGGCTCTACGAAGCAACTTGTTCGCGCTGTGCTTAGTCTCCAAAAAATCGGCAGGGGAAACAAAAGCGGTTACCTGGTACTAGAATTAGGTGATGACAACAACAGCAAAAAAAAGTTGTCAATTGATTTTGCAGAACATAGCGTTTGTTGCGACATGGATTGTCGCCCCCGGCTCGGGGCGACAATCCGTGACGGAGTTGGCGGCACAGATTGTCGCCCCCGTCACAGATTGTTGTCTGGCGACAATCCGTGACGCTTGTGCAGTTCCCAGTTTTTGACCTCAAAGCCGACAATCCATGATGGCAAAAAATTTGTTGCGACACGGATTGTCGCCCCGTCAAGGATTGTCGCCCCGGGCTCGGGGTGTTCCTCCGGTGTTAAGCTTTGGTGGGATGGGTATGACTGGTAAGTTATGCGTATGTGTGTGTGTGTCTGTGTGTGTGTATTTGTTGTGAGCTGCATGATATGTGATATGTATGATTTGCAGGTGCGTACAATAAGTGACTTGTATTGTTGTGTGTGTGTGTGTGTGTGTTTGGAGTATAATAATACAATATGGAGAACTGTGCATGTGTGGTGGTTGTATAGTGGTAGTGGTTTATTTGTCTGTGTGTATTCGTGTGTCTGTATGCGCACGTGTGTATGTGGTATATAGTGGCGTATGTGTATATCAAAGGGTACATGTATGTGATGGTGCATGTTTGTGGGCGCAGTTTTGTGCCTGCATGAGTATCTGAGGGGTTTGGTGTTCGTGGGCTACGTAGGCCCTACGTATGTGTGTTGTGTGTGAGCGTTCGTGTGTCTACGTAAGGCCCCACCCACATAATGCTCTGCGTCCGGCGTTACATCCAAATAAGTCATTTTTTTTTCTGCGGACACCCGGGGATCTCTTGCTGTCACCAGAGCATTTTTACAAAACATACGGGAAAAAATATGTGAATATGTGGGCGATACGGAGAGATACAACCAAATGCGGATACTTGCGTCCACTTGCGGATATTCTTACAAATTGGCACGTAATTTTGTTCTTTCAACTTGCATAACTTCCGAATAGTTCGGAACACTTGCGGAGAGTTGCGACTATTTACGGAGAGTTGCGGATATTTTCGGATAGTTACAAATTGTTATAGATAATTATGTACAATATGACGATCCCTGCCAAGTCAATGTTTTATGACAGCAAATTTATCACATATTGGACTGTCTTACATTGTACACTGGGGAAAACTGAAATTGAATTTACATACAAGTTGTGAAAAGTTTTCGCATTTCTTTAATATGCTTTACAGTAATGAAAGATATGAAATTTTGAACTTGAAGTTTGAATTTTATTTGTGCAGCTCAAATATGGATAAACATCATAAATGTAAAGACTACATAACATAATTATACCACAAATAGAATACTATCTAGAGTAAGAAAATATTACTTACAGTCATGGAATAGACAAACTGTGGTTACGCTGTCATTGTGCAGCGATATTCATGACTTTCTGGGTTATGTTAAGGAGATTGTTATAATAAAGCAAAGCCTATTACATTTCCAGAAAAAAAAGTCATTAAAACATTCGGACACCCCTCCCACACCCAAATACAATTAAAAAAAAAAGATGTAATATCCATGGAGCGTAAAGTGGGTAAGACTATAGGGAAATACTAAATTCGTTCTCATTTTATATTGTTTATCGCTGTCCCACACCTTCCCGGCCAGAAAAGTGAAAAAAATGTTGTCACCTCATCCCCAACCCAAAAATTGCTTTCCGAGTTTCGAAAAATATACATTCAAATAGTACAAGGAAAAAATGTTCAGCACCAATGGTCAAGCGATGTCATGCGCATATGGGTGCCACCTAAAATGACCATATGTGGGAGAAATTTAGTAACTTGACTTTGCGGTTCTGCCTCTCCACCGCTCCGAGTGTGTTGTAGCATTCCTTCAGGGAAATGCGCTGCAGCTTGGCAACACGAGTTGTGTGGCTTCCCACGCGTCTCTGCGCTCCCATGCGAGTGGAAAACAGAAAACGTCTCAGGACGTAATCGTGTACAGCATCCGTAACTCTCCGCAAATATCCGTAAGCGGACGAAAGTGTTGTGATACGTTAACTTGCGGTTGATTTCGAATACTTACAGTGGACGTAAACGAATGCAAACGGAAGGGAGGTAAAATGTTTTTCGGATGGTCTGCGTTCAAGCTATGGAGAGTTACGTTCAGTTACGGGTAGTTACGTTTGGTTACGGTTACCTTACGTAAGTCTGCGTCCGTGAAGTCCCTCTGCGAAATTTGAACATTTCAAAATTTCGCAGGTTTGCAGCCTTCAGTTTACGTTTCTTTACAGACGAGTTATGGACAGTTACGTCTACATACATCCCTGCGGATGCCTGCGTCCACGCTGCGTCCCCCTGCGTCCACTCATCCGCATCTATCCGCGGCGTACGTAACCCATCGTAAAGCACTGTGTGACTGTTGCATTAGCACGCAGGAGATAATAGGAACGAAACATTCAAGCGACACAATTCCCACAACACGCGCAGCGCTCCATCACACACACACACACACACACACACACACGCACGCACACACACACACACACACGCACAAATGGACACTAAATTATCATGTGCACGCGCACATACACACTTCCTTGAAACCTCACCATGACTTTTTACATGGCATGTTTGCATGGATGTAGCCATGTAAGTTATGTGTTAGTATTTCAATGACTATGTCCAGAACGATATTACCCAGCAAAATGTGCTTCGAGGGCGGGCGACAATCCTCGTCACGGATTGTCGCCAGACGACAATCCGTGACGGGAGCGACAATCCGTGCCGCCAATGCTCGTCACGGATTGTCGCCCTGAGCAGGAGGCGACAATCCGTGTAGGGGCGACAATCCGCGTCGCAACAGCGTTGTTTATAAGATTGACTGATTCATTACATGACATCGAGTTGCTCTTGGCACATTGCATAGTCCCATACATGATTACATGTGTTGATTCAGCTGCTTATTTGCCAAGTTGAACACGCCATGATTTGGTTGTGCTAGCATATAGGCCGCATCCTGCAGCTCACCAAGAACAGTGACTTCATTGACATCTCCAGCTGTACGTCCAGAGAAAACATGCACATCTAGAGCTACAGGGAACGATGGCAATGTCGCACTGCTACGCACCGGTCTTCCGTGTGTCTACCAGCAGCACTCACATTGCCTATGTTGTAGCTAACTATGCTGTATTGGCGAGATGAACACGTGGTTATATGGATGAGAAACTGACGCAATAAACATGTGTAGAGAACGGCAACGCACTGTGCACATGGTGAACATCATACAGTGTATGTGTATGTGTATATGCATGATTTGGAGAATAATGGTCGCATGGAGGGTGACTCACGGCCGACAGTACAAAGCAAATTTACAATCGAGTGTGAAAAGATTTGTGACAGGTCTTCACAATCCAGGCACGCGTAATCGGGGGGAAATGCTGAGTGACGTTTGAATTTCTCTTCGAGCAACATACTGGGGAAAAACAATAAGTTAACTAGAAGCACTCGCAATCGAGCACATGTATCCCCCGAACCCGTCTCCAATACTCCATCTGGATTACTTTTTAGGCCAGAATTTTATATGATATGGCAACTGTTGCAGGATACAATAAAATCCAAATAGGTGTAGGTGTACAGATTTGACTATGATTCATGTACATACCAAATTTGAAAAAAATCGGTAAAGAAACAAGGCAGGGTCGCACACACAAGCACACCCTGTAAAATTTACCTTTTCATGTATAAAGACGGAACAAGCCAGGGCGCCACCAGCAAAAACAATATGGGTATCTTAATTTCACTATAATGCACCTTTTTGCCAAATTTGAAGAAAATCTGATAAGAAATGTGGCTGATAGAGCACACATAAGAAATGAGCACTGGCATCCAAAGTCGGAACACTGAGGGTGCCGTCACCACAAACTGTTGTGTCCTTCATGTAGAATGATCACCCATACTCCTCCCTAGCAAGTCTGAATAAAATCTGCTGGGTAACAATCAAGTTATTGCGTAAACAAGCACTTTTGCAAATTTTGACATGATCAAGATGACCTTTGACCCTGTAAAAGGTGGAACAGTACGTTGTGAGGGCAGCATTATCAATAGATATAGATGTATAGATTTGACTATGATACATTTACATACTATATTTGAAAAAAATTGGTCAAGAAACAAGGCCAGCGTCACACACACAAGCAGACCCTTTAAAAGTTACCTTTTCATGTGTAAAGACGGAACAAGCAAGGACGCCATCACCAAAAACAATAGCCATCTTCGTCTTACCATAATACACCTTCATACCAAATTTGAAGATGATCGAAGAAGAACTGAAGCCAGTAGAGCGCTCACAAGCAGACCCTATTGAATTTACCTTTTTCATGTATAAAGACGGAACAAGCGAGGGCGCCATCACCAAAAACAATAGGTATCTTCGTCTAACCATAATACACCTTCATGCCAAATTTGAAGATGATCAAAAAGAAACGGCGGATGCGGCGCGACGAGGCCAAATCCATAGTATCCTCCGAACTCTGTTCGGGGGATACAATTAAGATTGGGACATTAGATTTCCCTTTGAGGTAACCAAACTTCCAGTAAGTTTTTCGAGCTACACAAGTTTTAACACATGGAAACTCCAAAGGAAAAATCGGGACTTTCATTTTGCCTCCGAGGTAAGTGATATGCGGCTAATCCGACGTCAAGGTAAGCGAGGTTGACTGTATTTGTTTTATACAACACACGAGATGGGCCTGGTCGAGGCCAAAATAGATCCAAAGTTATGCCTATCTAGGAGATGTACTAACAGTTAGGCCTAGATCTGGCTCTACATTGTAGGTCTTGCTGAAAGTGCAAATGGGTGCACGTAGGCATCAATGCTTCATGAAAGACAAGTTCAGCATGTCCTAGGATCTATTGCACGGCTGGCTAGCTTGATTTACTGTTCAATAAACGTCTACTGCACCGCCATTAAGAGTGAGCGTGGGATAGCTGATTCTTCTGAATGTCACGTGACCCGCATTCATGCAATCCGATGGCAAGGATCTATACATGTGTTGTATAAATTAGAATGTGACATTGCAAATCATATGTTATTATTTTGGAACAGACTCATCCATGGGAAAGAGGGGAAATTATCCCATTTATTATATTCTTTTAACTATTCATTGTTGGTTAACAGTACTAGCATTTAAAAGATTAAAGGACTTTATGATAGTTTGGGTTTCTCTGATATCTTGCAAAATCAAGGAAGGGACATGATGACACAGTTAAAATTTAAGTAGACTGTAATTCAGAGTTTTGTTGGATGTTAAGAAACAAGGCTGGCATGATAAAGTGGTAAATTATCACTTGGGCTTTTACCACTTGGTTTATAAATCATCAGTTGTGCTAACACCATTTGGGCTAAACCCACTTGGTCTACATAAATTTGCATGTGGTGAGAGTTACAACCAAAGATAAAATGGTCTCCATAATATTGTGTACCCTATGGGGTGTAGGTGTGCGCAAAAAGTTGTGCATGTGTGCATAACCTAGGACAATGGTATGCGCAGGCAAAGAGAGTGCAAGATAAAACACAATTACAACAGAAGTTATAACAGAGTTAAAACGGTGTTCAGAATACTGATTTGTTACAACAGACTTAAAACAGTCTCAAAATACCACGCCAGTATTTTACATGTATTTACTTCATATAAACATCAAGTATAATGCAATACTTCAGTCTATCAAACAGTATGATGCATGCCTTGGTGTGTGTATTTTCCCCACATCAGTGTATTTGCACTCTATGCAGTACGTGACACCATAAAATTTTGTTAGGGGGTGGGGGACTAGATGAAGTATTTCCAGAAATGAGGAGTTGTCAAAGGTGCCAATGTTAACAGAACATGAAATCAAAGTAAAGGCTCTCAAACTGCATGTTAAAGTTAAATAAAGCTAACATTCCATTACCCTTTGAGGACAGACTGATTTTGCTACAACATGCATTTCCCAAAGACACCTTCCCAAGTATACTCAGGACTCGTCCTCAACGGGTTAAGCTGGTAATCTGATGCTTCAACTTTGTGTATACTGGCCAGGGTTAATGGGAATTTAATCATAAACATGCACTGTTTGCAGTATGTGACACTGGAAGTTGAGTTTTGTTTGTGTGGGACTTGGTCATAGAAATAATACACCTGTCAATTGTAAGACCCACTATGTGACCCCCGGGAGAAGTGCGTCATGGGTGAGTACTTGCGCCAAAATTATGGACTCAGGGCACCGTCAAGGACACCTTTGGTGAGTCGCGCCAGAGACGTTATGGTGGGGCAATGTCAGTCTCTTTACTGGGTGGGTCCCGATGTGAGTACGGGGTGCATCCAATGTAGTCCACTGCTGGCACTACTTTCAGCACCGAACGCGCGTTGTATATATGCACGTACGCACAGGACCGGTACCGTATACCGTGGACGCGTCGATCAACGCATGTAACATGAATGTAGAATCAGTGAATGCATGTGAACGAGAACTCTTCAAAACAAGCAGTAAATACTATTGCAGTTCAAATATTTGACAAATGCAATAATACAATTCAAAGAAACATCAGTTTTTCAAAGCCAATTGAAAATGAATGTACATGTAGGCCTACCTATTCACGATTGCTATCTTTGAAAGTACATGTATTTCGTGTGGCAGTGCCGTGCGGTTGCGATTGCTGCTGGTTTGGCATTGAAAACGCACGGTGTTCAATACAACATGTGGGCATTAATAACGGTGCATGCAGTACAGTCGGGTGCAGTGGTATACGTACGATACTACTGCCAGCACCACTCGACTACAAAAAAATAGTCCCGCTACAGCGCAACGTACAATATGCATGCGCATGCACATTATTTGTAACCGTGCAGCAGCACATATTCACGCGCATGCACTGCACGATCCGTATGTACTCGAACGATGAATTTGAATTTGGAGGGGGAAAATGTTCAACAATAAATATTTACGAGGGATATTTTTCCATATCAAAACTACTGTTATAATTTTGTTATATTTTAAGGTCAAAATTTTCTGTTGATAGATTTTAATTAGTAGCAAGTGAAAATAAAGAAGACACGAGTTACAGACATCAAGAAACCTCCAAAACCCGATGTGCGTAAGATGGAAAGTCAAATTCTGTGGAGGTAAGTCCAAATTGCAACGGAGGGTGTGTACATGGTAATAAGAAGTGGACTCTCCTTTGACCATGACTGACACCTCCCGCGGGTCACCTAGTGGGTCTTACAATTGATAGGTGCATAAGAAGTTGAAAAAAGTGCTGATATAAAGAGAACATAAGATATCACATCACAGTAAATGCTCTCAGCCTGCTTCCTAACGTTGTAAGAAAACTAGCATTGTACTGTGAAGCTGGTTATCTGATGTTTCAAGGAAGTTTATAAAATGGGTTCAAGAATGTAGCCAATAGGAAGCGCTGAAATGAGTCACGTGTGTGCTTTGGTTATTCTAGTCCCATCGCACTGCGTGTTAAATCCTATTGCCGATCGTCTGTGCGCGCGGCGGCTCCTTTGAATTGCATGCAATTGCATGCATACGCGCTGTCAATCCTGTAAACAACTTCTAGTTCGGGCTGTCTTTCTTCCCTTGTGCATAACATGTGTGAGTGGCGTACGTATACTCTTATACGTACAGTACAGTAGACCAAGCGTTGTGGGACCGGACGCGTACATGGAGTCACTTTGAAGGGCAAATCCAACGATTTAGCAGGTTAATTCTCACGCCGTTTTCAGAGTATGTTGTCTAGTAGGCCTATATGAGGAGTCTATATCAAGTCTTTAAAGGTAAAGGGTGCATATTCTATGTAAAATAAGTAAGTTTTCATGCGGGAACTTAAGTGTCCGGAAACCCAACCCCCCATCATACTTATACTGTACGTGCAGGATTTCCGAGTGCGACGTGCGTAAATGTTTGGGACGAACATCTTCGGACGTCTTGACCCACAAAGGTACGTGAAAAACGCTGAAAAATACTGTTAGTTTTCGAATTTTCGACCCATTTTATAAAACAAATGATGCACAGGATTATTTCGTGGCGTTAGTGGAGGTGCAGCTCACTCTCGGGTATTTACAATGTAGTGCAACATGCACTCGGCTTCGCCTCGTGCATGTTTCACAATTGTAAATACCGTCGAGTGCGCTATACGCCTCCACTAACGCACTCTATCCTGTGCATCATTTGTATATCAGCGATACATGTACACAATAACCTTCATATGAGGATGATCTGTCAAATACTATGAGTTGACATGCACTAGTGAGTGTGAAAATCAATGTATATAATTTCTGAAAACATTTTTTTTTTCTTCTTGTAAATGTAATGCAGTTTACATGTACTCCGACTTGGAATACAATAGAGTTACGTGAAGGAAACGTGAGCATGAATGCTATAATCCTTGCCTATTTTATATATGATATTGAAAGGGTGTTCATCATCAGCAAAACTTAACCCTAACTAGGCCGGGCTATTTAGGTAGTTGAAAGAGCCGGGGGGGGGGGCCTCCCAGGCCCCCCCTCCAGATCTCGGCCGTCGACCGCGCGATCGCGGCGAAAATTGGCACACACATTGCCTATGATGTAATCTAAAATACCATGAAGTTAATTTTTAAAAAAATCATCACTTACGCTAAATTATGCTAATTTATGCATGATAATGCATAAAATCAGACTAATTGGTATAAATCACAAAATAAAGCTCAAAACAGGCACATTTTTTGTGTAAATATTCTTTTTAGTGTCCTTAGCAAATGTAATAAAAAAAATTGTGATATCAGAAAAAATTCTTAAGTATTTTATTGTTTTTTTGAATTTCTTATGTATTTCTTTGTTTCTTCGACTTTATGTTTTTCATTGTTTTTTCGATGAAATTTGTCTGCGACATCGCTCCGAACAAGAAAATATGTTATTCATTGATTTTAATCAATAAAACACCAAAATGATCATGCTTTTATGAAATTTGCCAGTAAGCACAGTTTGCATTGAAATTGTACACGAATTAACGTTTTTGAGCAATTTTTGGTCTGACATGCATGTACATATTTACGCGTAACTTCGCAACCGCGCGCCTGGGCGTCGCAAATTTGGTGTCAAAAGATGCGGGAGACTCGAAAGAAAAAAGTAATGAAATGTCGCGGCGATAGCTTTTTGCGATTGCGATACATCGCGCGGAACGTCGAGGGGGGGCCTCGGAGGCCCCCCCCCCCCCCCCCCCCCGGCCTAGTTAGGGTTAAGACGACTATTACTATATTGGAATATACCACACACATAAAGATCTCATTAGTGTAATTTGCTTTTACTTGTTGGGAACAGACTGCCAAATATCTTCTAATTGGTTCTGGTATGGGTACACTACAATTTGCACTTGTAATACAGGTGGTTCAATATGTGGGTTGGCTGTAATACAGTTTTAGTCAAATACACATGATGAACAGTTTAAAAAAAAAAATAAATGCTCTACAAACCTCACAGAGTGTGAGAAGCCCATATGGGTTGGTCCTTGTGGCAAAGCAGTAGTTTGCAGATTTGGAGGACATGTCAGCAAAGTAGATGCCCTTTCCAAACTAGTAAAGAACATAAAGACAAAGAACAAACATGAAAATTTAAATTCTAATGAATATGTGGTAGGAGTATACATGTATATGCTTGACATAAAACAAGAAAAACATAAACTGTATGTACAACAGCCAAAAATGAACGTTGATACACTGTGATACTGAGCAGCATATACGTACGATTTCCAACATGCCACTTCCTATAACCGTGCTATGTCTTTTTCTATTCTACTCTGTGGCTACTTGATGACAGACTGCACAGAAGTTTTAAAAAGATAAGCTCAGCCATAATGCATGATTCTCCTAACAGGTCTAGATAGTACATGTGGACAATGTGTGATAATTACATTTTCACAAAATTGGCAAAATATTGAAATGACAAGTTTGTCACAAATGTGTTGAATGTTCACCTTCCTTGACCTAGGTTTAATTGGATGAATAGAAGAGCATGTATTTGGGGATTTAAGGACTTTAACTTGACTTTGACCCATTCATACATTTATGCATTGAGTAATTTTCAAGGTACCGGTATGGAGAAAAAGTGCAATTTCTGTATTGAATAGTAAATTGTTACCATTTTCATCTGGCCTTTGACCCTAAAATTCATAAGATAATCACTTTCAGGTAGAACATGCATAAATATGAAGTAAGTTTCAAGATAACTTGAGCCACTTCCGAGATAGAGAGGAAAAAGTTAGTTCAGCACTTTCACTTGATCTTTGACCTTTTGACCTTTCAGGCAAAAAGAAAAAAGAAAAAGAAAAAAAAAAACTTTCCAGAGAATTTCTATTAGGTTACACATGCATACACCAAGTGTAAAAAAAAAAAAAAATCCTGCTGGCATTGCATAAACATGAGGGAAATAGTAAAATTTTGAAGTGTTGCACTTGACCTTTGACCCCATGAACCCTACATTCTCTAGATAATCACTGCCAGTCAGTACATGTATATACTATGTTCCATGAAGATACCTTGAACAATTTTCCAAGGTACGGAGAAAAAAAGAAGTTTTAATATTTTCACTTGACCTTTTGACCTTTGCCCTCATGACCCAAACTTTCACCAGAGAATCTTAATTGGGTAATACATGTATACACTAAGTTTCAAGAAAATTTCTTCCGGCATTGCGTAGATATGGTGGAAATAGTGAAATTTTATGTATTTGACCTTGACTGTTTGACCTTTGACCTTGAACATGTGCACCCAAAAGTTAATAGGCACAACTTCACCCCCTAATACACATACATGCCAAGTTTCATTAGGATACCTCAACAGATTTTGATAGTTACCTTGTCCACAAAATTCATTACGGACGGACGGGCGGACGTACGGGCGGACGGACGGACGCTACGACCGACGGACGGACGGACGCTACTACGTACAACCTCACGGTGATATACTTGTGTGTCTACCCCTTAGTTCTCCCTTTTGTTAAAATAGACACACAAGCAAAAATTTTAGCCACACAAGCCTGACGGAATAAAGGCCATCTATTGTGCACTATTGTTCTCCTAGCCACACAAGCATACTCTCGTTAGCACGGACGGACGGACGGACGGACGGACGGACAACCCGAAAACATAATGCCTCCGGCACCACTTCGTGGAGGAGGCATAAAAAAATGCTGCTGCCATGCAATAAAATAAAACTGTGAAAAATAATTCTCAATTCTCTTCAATATTGCCCATGTAAAAAAGAATGACCATCTTGAAATGATTTGATACATCATACACCATCTCAAAAGATTTTTGCTACTTGGCTGGGTGACTGCTCATCACATGACATACAGCTGTATGCTAAAAAGAACCACTGCATTTGCTAATGAGTAGTGAGCAGCTTTTGATGGTGTGTTATGACGTCACCAACCATGCACATTACTCTCAAAGGCTCTTCACTGAACTCCCAGTTTTGCAACATCAATGTCATCGTGGTTATGTTCAGCCTTTTGGCTTGGAGCACGATTGTGTTGTACGAGGCGAATAGTATAGTCTTCAAAGGTGTAGTGGAACAAGCTTTGCATTCAGTGAGAGTGCTATTAAGCATGATATATTGATTGGACACTTCAAGGGCCACTGATTTCCCTCACCATGTAACCTGTGACTGGAGCCTCTGGAGGGGCAATGCGCAAGCCTTGACCAAGAATGCCAGCCCAGTTAGTCAGACGAGATCCATGCCAAAGTAGCATCCTAGAAAATGTCAACATTGGGACAAAATGAAATGATAAAATTTCACAAATGAGAAGAGTTAACAAAAATGTTTCAGGCCGTGAATGAGAATTTCTCTCTCTTGGTGCCGTATCCAAAGACATAGGTGATCATGGCGTGCTACAAATCATATCAAGAGTTTCTAAGTGAATAAGGTGCCCCTCTTAAAACCTAGCAAATTAAATTGTGGATATCGAGGAAAAACCGTTTGTCTATGATTCAAAATAAAAAATAAAACAGAGAACCGGGGGTCTCGTGCTCACCTGAGTATTGCAGGATCACCATCCACATATTCTTGCATAATATTATTTATAAAGAACACACAACTGTAGCACACTGGGGGGGGGGGGGGGGGGGGGGGGGGGGGGGGGGGAAGGGGGGTGATTTTAGGGCTTTCAGGGGGTATGGTGTCCATTTGTATATTCTTTCACACTGGCAAAAAATACTTGCCAAGTATGTCAAAAATCTAGCTTTGCATTTTCAAAAAAAAAAAGAAGAAGGATATATCCAAATGTAAAAACTGACCCCTAGTGCAGTCCCAGCCTGGCCCTGGACAAATAAGCTTGAAAAGGATATTCACTAATGTATTTACTTGGAGCAATTCTGAAGAAGACTTTTTTTTGGGGGGGGGGGGGTGGGGGTTCTGGGGTCCGCTGGGGATCCCCACGTGGTAGGAGCATAGTGTCCAATTGTATGAACTACATATACATACATGTATATTGTCACCCTAGTGACAATGCCTTCCAAGTTTGGTGACGAATTTGACCATGAAGATGAAATAGATTTTTGGCATGTAAAGGACTGTGGAGAAGAGGGCAAGTTCTTCTGAACCTTATTAAGTAGTTGTATGTATGTATGTATGTACAATTGATTTTGTTATGATGATATGTTTATGTAGTGTATACGCAAGGGTGTTTTTATACTTGGGAGGGAGATGCTTTATCTACATCTCTCTATTCCATCACTATAGTCATACATTTAAAGCATAAACGAGTTTGCCCTCTTCCCCTCTCTCTGTGGCGAATCGCAATCAGCACTTTTGTTGTTGTGAACTACTGCCTATCTTATTATTCCTGACTGAATAGCTTTAGAATATAAAGAATGATCAGTAAGATATAGAAGCATTTGAAACAAGGGCATATTGTATTTGATTGAAAGAAAATGGAAATTTCATTTTATGTTTATACTGTATGGCAAATTGTGAGGGGATGACATCATAAATTCACTATTTTCATATTCATATTGACTGTTCAAGAACTGTTTCATGAAAATTTGTGAAAGTTCACAATGTGATAACTTCCTTTAATTTTCATTCAATTTAACTTTCATTGTCGTGCCGGTAAGATTTTACTCTTTTTTTTTAGACAAACTTTTATTTGTCCCTGTCAAATGGTAACGACCATGTTCATAAGAATGATTAATAAGAAAATTGATAGTAAACACCAACTACATAGCATAGGCAATAATTTTAACAAAACGTTAAGGCCGTGTCACACCTTTCCGGGCAAGCCTTGCGTGCGACTTGCGAAGAACAATTTTTACTACCCGGAGGTCCCCGCAGATGACCCGCACATGACAGTACCTAGCACGTATCCACCTGTAGTCGCCCGAAGGTGCACACACAAATCTTTTTTACCCGCAACCATGTTTCCGGGCAAGCTATGCGGGCTTGTTGTGTGTGGGGATTTTCCAGCATACCGGACAATTTCTGAGGGTGGACAGGGATTTGGGCGAGTTTTGCATGTGTCTTACTTCCTGGACGCGTTCGACTAAAGTTCTACTTGCGGGTATTCTGTGTGACCTGCGTGCCAGCACGTGGGGGCTGACGACTCAGTGAAGGGATTCCTCTGAAGGAATGGCAGAAGTCGCAAAGAATGTCATTATCTTGGCTGCATACGGGGACTGCAGAGTACCTGCGTTACAGCTGCGAAGTATATACCTCCATGGGAATTGCCTGCGAGGTGCTGCCGCCAAGGGCCTCCTACTGGCGTTGCTGCGTGGACATCTGCGGGCAATCCCCGTGACTCTCCCGGAAAAAGTTTTGGTCATGCTCAAAACTTGGCTGCGGGTAAATCGGACTTGCGTGCATACAGTTGTACCTCCGGGCAACTACGGGCGAGATACGTGCTAGGTACTGTCAGGTGCGGACCAACTGCTGGGAGATAAGGGTACCAAAAAATTTTCCCCGCAAGTCAATCTGCAAAGCTTCCCCAGACACGGTGTGACAAGGCCTTCAGCATGCTCAAAACTTGTTCCGGGTGAGTCACGGGGGTCTGTCCGCAAAGGTACACGCAGAACACCAGTAGGAGGCCCTTAGCGGCAGCATCTCGCAGGCAACTCCCTCGCAGCTGTAACGCAGGTACTTTGCAGTCCCTGTATGTCGCTCATAGCTGAAAATGGATCGGTTTCAAAGTTCTCACGCAGGTCACACGGAATACACGCAAGTAGCAGGTAAATAGCATGCTTCTAGCAGTAAGATGCCAGTACGGAACTCGCCAACATCCTTGTTCGCCCGCAGAAAATTCTCCCGTGTGCTGGAAAATCCCTACTCGCAACAAGCCCGCATAGCTTACTCGAAAAGTTGTGACAGGGCCTTCAAGCACCAGACACACTGAGGTTAGGAGAACATCCAAGAAGAAAAAATGCCCCACACATTCGAGTTCTAAACAGCATGTAAACAAGAAGTGCGATTGCTTCATGAACTCTCTCTGCATGGGGAAAAAACAATCATGAAATGTCAAGAAACTGAACAGCAGTAGTCTCAAATACAGGTGTTAAAAACTGTTGGAATTACTGCAAACTTCATGATTCAATAATTGTTTCTCTTGGCTGACTTAGAAAAAAATTGGACGGTCGATTTATGAGTCTTAGTCACTCACTGAAGTCTGCAAAAGCAAATTAATCTCTTACACAGGGCTAGACACTAATGGTGGCCCGGTGGCCCGGGGCCACCAAAAACGCATGTCGGGCCACCAAAATTTCAGAAATGAAGAATTTGGTAGCCTGATCTGGCCACCAAAAGAGGTCGGATGTTTGCCTTTGGGCCACCAAAAATAAAAGTTAGTGTGAAGCCCTGTCTTACATCATGGGAAAATCATATCATTTGCACATACTTTTTGTAGAAAAATATAAAGACGTATCCTACTGCAAATATTGCTATGCAACTCTGCAGCCAAATGCCTGGGCTAACTGGGTTTACAGTGTACATTGTACACGCGTTTATGCCAGGTGCATGTGATTCATTCAGGGCACATTTTACGTGCAGGGAATGTTGAGTGAGAGCCTGGCAATGAGGGATCTCCTTGGTGAGACCCAGCTAGCTACTTGGTATGATCATAGTAAAAAAAACCCGAATCATGCGATCTCATGCGCGCTTGACATAGCTGCCTGTTACCACTAGAATTCAAAGGTACTTAAAACTTGAACTGGGAAGTTACTCTGAATACTACTTGAGGATCAACAGTGACTGGGTTGGGTAATTGTTCTGCTCGTAAATAACACATGATTTCTTTTATTGAACGCAAGCATTATATTTTATTTTAAACGAACAACGTTCATACTGCAACTCAGCCTGAAGAAGCACATGGTGGACTTTATGTCGGAATACTGCAGTATTGGATATGCAAGAACACAGCAACATAGACAGAAAAATCTGTCTGTCCAGAGAAGTTTTGTAACATTTTAAAACTTTTATGGTTCTCCTCCTTCCATGAAGCCAGCATGGTCTCTGTGGAATACATCCCTGACGATAAACACAGAATGACTTTTCGGTCAAACAGCGACAGTGATTTGAGAACCTGCTTATGATTACCATTGTGTCAGATTCAGTACAGGGTATTACTAAAGGAAGAATGGACTATTTACAAGTGATATTAATGAATAAAAAACAGCAACAAATGATCAATGCTACTGATAGTCAAGTTTTGCTGGTCTTTTCAAGCTACAGGGTGTAGACATTCGTGCAGCGTCCCCTACAATTATCGTGTAAGCTGTCACGAAGATTTAACGATGGTACTGTATTTATGTATACTTTCAAAAGCATGTGGCCAGGTGTCATAAACTTGGTCTGAAAAGATGTGGGAGACTTTGAAGAAAAGTCATGAAACATCATGGCGAATGAATTTTGCAATGGCGACATATTGCAATGTCAAACAAGGTGTCAGTAGTTGTGTTTGATACTTACTTGTTTCCAACATCATTGAAGTTCTCGCTCTCTCCCTGCTTGTCAAGGTCAAATACCTCATCAACCGTCATGGTGTACTGATTGTGTGTCACAGCATGTGTATTCTGGACGTATATGTTGATCAGCTATTAAAAGGTGGAAAAGATGAAAATTTTCATGTTCAGTCTTGATAAAAACTACGAACACAACAAATGCATAAATCTGAATGATTTGAGTCATAGAGAGGTAAAGTGAGGAGTTAAGGGAAAATGTCATGCAGACCAGTACAAGTACTTATACAAAGAGGGTCAAGGAGGAAGAAGACATTAAACAGGGGGAGGCAGGCAGTACAGTGAAACCCCGTTATAACGAGGTCAGTGGGACCGGCCATATTACCTCGTTATAACCGGTACCTCGTTATAACCGTATGCATCAAAAACAAAGAAAAACATAAGCATGACATCATATACCCGTCAATCAAAATTAAGAACATCCTTTGCATTGTTATTACACAATTATGGATCGTTATTATTGAGACAATGAAGGGAAATGATTTGTGAATCGATACATGAAAAAGATGGAAAAACGTAGGGGTTGAAATGCGTTAATTCTTTATTTTTCTTCGAAAAATCTCTTCGCATAATAGTTGCATATTATGTTCTTGAGAAGTAGGCCTACTCGGCAGGATCATATTTGTGATTCTTTCTACACCTATCTCTTCCTCTTACATCGAACCATTCTGAAAGAATTTTTTTTTTCCCCGTTTGTGAAATACAGTGTAAAATGACAATGAACAAAATCCGATTGTATAGAATGCATTTGTTAAGTTTTTCTAAACACCAGTGCAAATAGAGTAACATACTTGTGTTGTTTATCGTAACTTATGAGGTTTGTTACTCTGTTGGTGCCCAGCGGGAATGCGATGATTTCATGAATCATTTCGGCTGTAATCCTATACAATGTATGATCATTGCGCCCGAAGGGATTTAAAAAAGCATTCTTTATTTTCTTTCGAAAATCTCTTCGTGTTTTGTACACCCATTCTTGAAAATATGCGACAGTGTTGAATTTGGATGGTTGTGATCCTTTTTACGCAAATCTGTACCTCATAGACCATTCTGAAAGAAAGAAAAATCTTCATTGTGAAATGCAGTGTTAAATGATAATGAACAAACCCAGATCTATTGAAACTGTTAAATAAAGAACACCAACTCAATTAAGTACATTAACATGCGCTATTCAACTAATTACACTACTGTCACCTGGCGGGATGGCGATGATTTCATAAATCATTTTGGCTTTAATCATACACACTCATATCTATATTAGCATTTGTTACATGATAAAGAACAATCCCAGATCTATTTAAACTGTTAACTGTGTTTGTTTCTTTTTCTAAACACCGACTCAATTAAGTAGATAAACATGCATTATTCAACTATTTTTACGCTACTGTCACCGGGCGGGATCGCTATGATTTCATTAATTATTTTGGCTTTAATCATACACTCATAGTTACTAGCCAGCAAAACAACTGGAAGTCAGAACTAAAAATGCAAAGGATATAATGATGAGCTGCACACACATTCCAATATTATTGTCCATTTTGGCCACGAGTGTCGCTACATGAAAAGTTTTTGAATGCGTTATATTTTTTTTTCTCTCGTTGCGGTGTGGTCTGACCTAATATCACGCACGCGTATCTCGCGAAAAAGAAAAACGAATGATTTTATTTAATATCTTAGGAGGAACATCGGAAGGTATTTCTGTGTCTTATCGCGTGGTTTAAAAGAAAACATGAACTCTGCTAAACGGGAAAGAGACATGGATAGCGTGAATTCAGTTTTCAATGTTCTGTTTGTCACGTGTTTGAAAGTGGTAAGTCAAGAAATGGAACCTCGCGAAAAAGAAAATGGAATGATTATGATTATGTTATGTAGCTTAGAAGGAACATGGAAGGAACTGTACTCGGATATTCGTCACTGATAATGGGCGGTAAAGAAGGATTATGGCGGGACTGAAACATATTTGTTTCTGAGTCTTCCCGCTTGAGATAGTACATGCAGAGATCGAGATGGGACGGGCACTTGTGCAGTCTGTTACTGTGTTCAACACAGACTATGTAAAACGGGGATGCTAGCGTGAATTCATTTTTAGATGTTTCGTTCGTCGCGTGTTTGAAAGCGCCAGGTCACGAAATGGAACCTCGTTGTATCCGATCAAATTGCTTATGTTTTTCTTTATCATGATGCACCGAAAATGTCCTCGTTATATAACCAGAATCTCGTTACAACCAAACTCGTTATAACCGATTTGTTCTGCCATAGGTTTACACGCAAAGGAAAATGGGACCGACGCGATCACCTCGTTATAAGCGGTTCCTCAATATGACCGAACTCGTTATAACGGGGCTTCACTGTATTAGTTGGATTAGAGTTGATGATAGTGTTTGCAAAGAAAAGAATTTGAACAGACACTACTACAGTTCGACCTCGATTATCCGGCCATGTCGGGACTGGCGATCATCCGGATAAGCGAATTGGCCGGATATGGGAGACACAACGTTAATGTATATACAGTGTAGCTGCCGTCCAAGCTGCCGTCACAGTGCACTGGCAGCTAGGCAGGTAGCGTACCCCACTACGGTGGTGTAATCTATGCTAGCCTGCGCAAAATTGTAGTCCCGATAGATCATGACTGCTTACTTTTACGATGATAATGTGGTGTGAATTTATGTTAGTTCTGTCGGGAATATTGTAGGTAAACTAAATCGTGTGAGTTTTGTAGAAATTTTAATTGAGTTTAAAGTCACTGTTTTTCTCAATTTTTGGATGAAAAAAAAAAGTCCTTCACTGCATGAACGCGTCCGGATAATAGAGATTTTCGGATAAAAGGAGGCCGGATAATCGAGGTCGAACTGTAGTTCTATTAAGTGTTGAAAGGTGCAGTACAGTACTAAAGTTTGCATCCCTACACAATACAAGAAAAAGGCTACAATAATCATACAGTGATATTTCATGATGATGGTACCTGGAAAATTTATGAAAATGGCGATGACAAGTGTGATTTCGATTTCAATAAATATCGAGAAATGTCACTTCGGTGATTGGTATGCCTCTGCTATTTTGCATTATTCTCCCAATAGGTCTACAGAACATCTTGGCAATGTGAGACAATGGCGTCATACGATTGGCAAATAATCACTATTGGTACACATCAATTTTCATGACTATACTTTGAGTCATTTTCAAAATATAAACAAAACAGGGAAATTCCAGGATTTTTTCTTGACCATTGACCCAACGGCGTAAATCTTTCTGTACATAACTATTGTCCAGTATACACAAGTTTGACTAAGTGTGTACATTATTTGTCATTTCTTAGGTACATCTTTATATGGAGAAAACAGTGTAATTTCACCATTAAATGCCAGCATATTTTTCACATTTTAATCTACCTAACCTTTCACCTTTGACCTTCAACCTCATGACCTAAAAAATCTCCCAAGAGAATCATTGTCAAGTAGTATGCTGTACATGTATATGTATTGAGTTTCATGGAGATACCTAAGAGCAATTTCTGAAATAAGGAAAAAAAAAGTGAAATCTGATCATTTTCACTTTACCTTTGACCAAATGGCCTAAACTTGTGTGGAAAATCTTTACCTGGTGATACATACACTAAGTTTCATGAAAATACCTTCAGACATTGTAGAGATATGAGGTTAAATGGTGAAATTTTAGTATTTGACCTTGACCTTGAGCACGTGAGCCCAAAAGTTGATAAGGCACAGCTTTGTTGACTCATAAATACATAATATTATGCCAAGTTTCATTTGGATACCTCAAACGGTGCCTAAGCTATGCTGTCCACAAAATCAATGACTGACAGACAGACAACCCGAAAACAGAATACCTCTGGCGACACTCTGTGGCGAAGGCATAGAAACAAGTATTGCTGATGACAATGATAAGACAGTGAAGATGATGACACAAGTATCATCATGTTTGACAGCTAAATTTCTTAACTTTCATAGTTCCATTATTTAAAGGTATGAACTTCCAGGTTTCAGATTCAACACAGACTGGTAAAGCAGGACTATGAAGTGTTACCTCAAAAGTCTCGCTTGACTTGTCAAGTGGCTCCATCTTGCATTTGAGAGCATGGTACTGTTGGTCAATGGGATGTTCATCAGATGTCTTGTCCGTCTCCAGCACCTTGAGGGCTATCTGGATGTCACCAAGAGCTTCAAGAAGCATCAACTTGGCCTTGAACTCCTGTTTTGTGCGGATCACAGGTGGCCGTTGCATACTGGAAGAATCCAAGGGAACATATTTGTATCAATGCAATTTTTTTCTGCTTGTCTTTAAGTAAAATCTAAATGTGATATTGTACAGAGTAGATGCATGTATGTCTACTACAATTCATTGAATACTCTGCATACTCTTCAAAATGAATAGCCGGGGGAGGGGGGGGGGGGGGGGGGGCCATGTTTGAAAAAAAAATTTGGGTCTGGTTGCAGAGATATTGCATATATTCATGACAAGCCTCACAAAAGTATGGTGGTTCCAATGATATTTGTGTGTAGGACGGGAGAAGAAATGGTAAAAGAATGTTTGTTTTTTCCCCTTCAGATAACATCCCTTTTGGCTATTACAAACTTATCTAGAAAACAAAAATGAAATTCAGAATTGAGAAAAATTGACATATTTTCATGATTAATCATGATTACAAATACTAAACTTTAATAATATTGACTAAGCTTTCTTTTAGGTAATATAACACGCTACAAACACACCAAATTCGACTAAATTTTTCCATAAATGGAGAGGGGGCTGGAAAAAGAGAATTTCTTGGGCAAAGATTAATATCTGCATAATCAATTATAAGAATTAAGAACAACAATGATGATGACAATGATAATGATGATGATAATAATAATAATAATAATAATAATAATAATAATAATAATACAGTGTTTATGTAGTGTATATAGTGCATATCACTACCATAGTGTCTCTATGCTCTTTAAAGGAGAGGATTGAAAATGGAAAAAAGGGAATAGATATCATATACATGTACGTGATTATGCATTTTTGTAAAATATACCACTGAGATGGCAAGTTTGGTTATAATTACAATTGGTTGACAAATAGCCAAGATGGGGGGGGGGGGGGGGGGGCAATTCCTCTCTCCCCCAGCTGTGCAGTTTCAAAATAGCCAGGGCTCTATAAGATTATGAGTGTGGAAGAATGTGTGTCAAGAGTAGGATCTCAAGTGGGACTTATTAGATAAAGTGACCACTGCATTTATTTGTATTTACAATTCCACAACATGCAAAGCTGCCTGCAATGTAACTAAGATGCAACATCACAGATTACTGAAGTACTCAACAGGCAAATTCCTTGAATTTGAAGTTTATTCTCATGAGACATCTGGTGAATTCTCATGTTTGATGCAAAACTGACCCTTACCCAAAGTTGTGTGGAATTCTGGTGTAGAACTCATCGCAGGCTTGGATGAGGCGGTCTCCAATGATATTACCCTCAATGCACTTCTCGATCTTCTTGAGGGCAAGGTAACCAGCTTTGATCTGATCTACTGTCAGCTTGCCAAGCGGAGCCTTCTGTGTATCATATTTCATCTCGATCACCATTTCCTCCATGGCTTTGACATTGCAAATCATGCTGACCAGTGCCTGTGAGATCATGCATAACCACATAACAGTGTACTTGCACAAAGAACTATAACGTTATTTCCTCCTGTTAGCATAGAGAAAAACATTTGACTGCAATAACACTCTTCAATTCTATAGCCTATATGTGACCCTGCATCACTAAATCAACAAAAAGTTACCGGACACAGATTTTCTGCTTAAGAGCAGATTCTGAAAGAGCAGATTTTAAGCTTTAAAATGATGTATAACTCAATTCAAATAGACTCTCCTAACTTATCTGAATATTTGAAAGAAATCATACACTCTTGAAAAGCATGTACTGAGAAAAAAAGGCTTTGTTTATTTGTTTTATTTTCCATCTAAAAAGATGGCTGGATAGTCCATAGTCAGCTGTAATAGCTGGTCTTCCATGGAGTCCAGTTGGATGTAAGGCAGCACCACTTCACTGGGTTAAACACCCTGAAGTATAGGTTTATTCAAAAGCTTAATCTGACTGAGCTGTGCTCTGTGCAAGTGAACGGGACCAAAAACAGGATGTCAAACGTCAAAGCAGCAACAACTAGAACTATCACTCAATGTGATTAATACCCCCACCTAACACTGAGGGAGTTAGCTCAACCAGCAATAACTTTGTATGCTTTTTATTGAAAAAAAAAAAGAAACCATGGCAATGTATTGTTCAACATTGAACAAATGTCCATTTTGCTTACTGATAGTCACATGTGCCATACTCAAGTCAAGTGCTCAAAACCTGATGGAGTAAGATAAGTAAATTGGCAATTTCTATGATTTTCATAAAAAAATGTTGTTACCATGGCAACACAATGTTTGACATAACAAAAAATGAAGTTTGCACAACTACATATCACAGCTGTCACATGTGCCAAATTTCAAATCAAATGCTCAAAAGCCGAGGGTGTTAGCTGAATTCATATCATTGCATAAGTTTCATTCAAAATATGCAGTGACCATGGCAACACATTTTCTAACAACGGCAAAAGATAAATTTTGCACATCTAGGTTATACCGTGATCACATGTGCCAAATTTGAAGCCAAATGCTCAAAAACTGAAAGAGTTAGCTGAACCACAACTTTCATATGATTTTAATTCAAAATCTACTGTTACCATGGCAACACATTGTTCAACAATGACGAAAGATGAAGTTTGCACATCTTCGTGCTATAACAGTCACATGTGCCAAATTTCAAGCTAAGTGCTCAAAGACTGACAGAGTTAACTGAATCCATAGTATCTTTTGTATGATTTTCATTCAAAATATACTGTTACCATGGCAACACATTGTTCAACAATGACGAAAGATGAAGTATGCATATCTTCGTGCTGTAACAGTCACAAAGGGGTTTTTGATAAATGAAAATGGGACTGTAAGACACACCTAATCACACTTATTCTACAAAAAAGTGATCTAGAAAAACTGCTAGAAACACAATTTCCTGTTCATTTTATGATCCCAAACTTTAGAATGATGTAGAAGAATTGCTCTTTCAGAAAATGTGAAAAACTTGATTGACTAGGTTGACCCGTTTTACCCATTTTAAGTCCTTACACAAAATCAGTGCATGCAACTTTTTTGTTGGTTTGTGATACATGGTCACATATCAAGAATTTGCTTTTCCTGAGAGGGTTGATTGCAACCATACAGATAAAGACATTACCTCAACAATCTTTTCTTTCCTATCCTCTCCCCAACTCTTAATCCTGCCTTAAATGTTTGTATTACCAAGTTTTTGGCTTTCCAATTGTGTGCTGTCATTTTTTTCCCCCCAGCATTAAATGATATCTAGATTGAGCTGATATTACAAGCTATAATACCAACTTCTTAATCAATGCACACATTTTGAAGCATTTGACACCAGAAGCATTTAGTAGATGCACAGAGCTCTCACCACTTCTTGCTAAATTTTGCATTTCACCTTATGCTCTTGTGAACGTTAGTAAAAAGTACACACAAGTTGAATTTTGTTGCCTTCTTTGCATATGCAGATGTTCACATGTTAGTGTCATTCATCATGGGTAACACAATGCTGCACACTGGCACTGGTCCGACGTTTTCTGACCAGTAAAAAATACTGTCAGACCAGTAACTTTTTCAGGAATGGACCAGTAAAAAAATGGAAAAACTGGGTACCTTCCGGTCCATCATACAGATCGGATCAGTAGAAAAAATGGGTTAGTTGTGCAGCCCTGGGTAACATATCCATTTATGTCAAGGAAAAAACAAAAAAAGACAATAACCATCCAGGATACTTGTTTAGATGTCATGAATTCCCTCTACACATTTCATTGGAGTCCAAAGATGGAGTCCAAAGTCTTATTGTGGAAATAGGACCAATATAATAATAATACGACCAATATAATGATAACTACTAGCTATGATTCCAAACAATGATTATTGCTAAACTCTGTGTACATGGCACACTCGTTTATAAGGCACACCCCGACTTTAGGACTTGTCAAAAAAAAAAAAAAAACCCAACAACAACAACAAATAGTGATGACGATTTGCTGGTGTCAAAGACAACTTTTCTGAGCAGACTTCCTTCTTTCGATTTCCCTCTCCCTGGCCGCGATCCCATGAATGATTGGGGGGGGGGGGGGGGGGAACACTGCAACAAACAACCAACCACTTGCTGGCAGCCAGGTGTCTCTTGCGAGTTAAAGCAAAATGTTCAAAATGAATAATATGAAAAACAACAATAGCAGATATATGACAAATGATTCTTTTATCGAATGCAAAATCGCTTTCACTGTAACCAAGCCAAAACACAGTGCATGCATTTCTCACATCAGCATCATGCACAACTGGTATGTATGGATTATCATTGTGGCAGACTGACTGATCAATTATGGCACATGGGAAGGGAAACTGGAATACATTTTACAAATGATGTTTATGAACCCACAGAAAATCAACTCACATGTGCATATAGCCCCAGTTTGACGTTATAAAATTGGGTGTACATTTGCATGTATGGCAGAGCTTTTGCTGCGTTTTTGTTGTATACTGTCCTTGTATATATTAAGGTGTATCTCCAACTTTTCATATTTCCCAACGTAAAAAATAAAAGTACGCCATAAACACAGAGTTTTTACGGTACAAGCAGGAAAAAAAAACAAACAAACAAACAAACCCAAAACCAACCTGGATCTTGGCATCAAGCTTGGAATCCACTTTTGATTTCTCCTGATTTTCTTTGATGTCATCTCCATTCTCCTTCTGTGACCAGAAAATACAGAATGAAGTCAGCACACTGTGCAAAGAATTGAAAGATTGTTAAAACGAGAACTTACCAGTTTTAAGTTTTATTTCATGAGGGAATTGGAGAAAGAATTCACAGCTTGAGAGCCCATTAAACATGTGCCCAGTCATACTTCATATCGCTATAGGATATGATTTCAAGTTTCTTTTTTTCCAACTCAAATATAATCAACAGCAAATACGAACAATGTGAATATACAGTTGTAAGGAAAGAAATATCACCTGAAGTAACTATGAAGCAGGGTATATTGTACTTTTGATGAGAATTAAAGAAGTGAAACAGATGAGTGTTACATTGCTTTTGGGATGAGAGATGAGGGGACCCACCCAAACGTGAAGCCTGTAGATAGGTGGTCCCACCACTTATAATACACATACAAAAAAAAAATGAAATGTGTGGTCATCAATGCAGTACATATTGTGTTCAACTCACTGATGGAGCCAACCTATGAAAATAAGACAAAAAATTATACAATACATACATATCACTTAATCATTTGACTAAATCCAACATATATTCCTTGGTACGTCATACTATTTAGGGGGTTGATAAACTGAATGAAGTGTCTAAATCCAGCAAAGATGAGACTATCACACAGTATAAAATAAGACAGGTACATGAACTTAGACACACCCACATTTGTACGAGTGTCAAACACACAAACAAAATAATACAAAGAAGATTGGAAATAAAATGAACTTGAAGATTGGAAAACCATATTGGAAAAAAAAAAAAAAAATTGTTTTTCTTTCACAAATGAGGCTGTCCTACTGAAAATGATTTTGTTTTCCCTAAAAGTTTGGAGATCAAAAGAAGATAACAGAAAGATTAAATGAGAACTAACAAATTTAACATGCTCAAAATTCGATCTTTATTTTTAAGAGTAAGATGAGGAGGAGAGACAACGCAGTACTGCGTATGAGAATATGCGAGATCCTGCCCATGCACAGTCTGATCTGTTTGATTACATGACCCAGGTTAACCTCAATTGATGATATTGTTCTTTTCATGTTGTCAATCTGAATTTGATGCAGTGATTGGATTCTTTGTGCAGAAATGAGTGCTGTCGCAGTCCCTGTATGTCGCTCGGAACTGAAAACAGATCAGTTTCGAAGCTCTCACACAGGTCACATGGAATACACGCAAGTAGCAAGTAAGTAGCACGCGTCCAGCAGGTAAGACGCAAGTGTGAAACTTGCCAACATCCTTGTCCGCCCACAGAAAATTATCCTGCGTGCTGGAAAATCTCTACTTGTAAAAGCCCGTGTAGCTTGTCCGGAAAGGTGTGACAGGGCCTTTTAGCTGCTGGAGGTTCAGTGCCTTGGCTGGAGAAAGTTTGCGCAAATGACCCAATATGATTTTGACATTCCAGATAGATCAGTAGCCAGGGGCTGGAGGGCGTAGATTAAAAACACCTCACATAAATCTGGATACCACTGGATGTGATCCTAAGTTGTCATTGCTACCTTCCAAAACAATGAATGAACTAAGAGCACTTCCTGCTGTATGTAGACTATTACCTGGTGTAAATGGCTTTATCTTCGTAGTACATCATGCCTAAAAATGCTCACACAGTCTGAACAGTCAGTAGGATGTAAAGAACTGAGATGATTCTGCTCACAAAAATTTGTCTGCTCCTTGATATTTATGCATTGTACTGTGACTTAGTTGAATTTCTCCAGGATGCTGCTATATTTATAGTTTCGCTTGGGAGAGATTGCAGCATAAAAGAGGGAGATGATTCGATGTGGTTCTCCCGACACCAGTTAAGTGAGAAGTTTCTTATGGTCTTTGATTAGCATTTCATGATCATTCACTTGTATTGTCTTGCAAATGCCATATAAATAAATGAATATACAAGTGAACAATTATGATGTTGATGATAATAATAATAATAACAACAACAACATCATCAACAATAACAACAACAACAAAGAAGGTTCCTCTAACAGCTTACTTTTCAAAGAGCAAGCCATGCCCGAGTTGGCCAGTTTGGTACAAATAGTAGTCCCACTGCTTGGTCTGTATGACCTTTTGCAAGCAACGTGGAACAAGACAGAATGGAGGTGTAGCATTGTAGAAGTTCAGTGACCTCCAGCATATTGTAACTGCATCTAACATCCAGATCCAGCTTCCTACGAGACATAGCTCTATACTTGTTTGTTCAATATGGATGCAAAAACATTGCTGTATGGGTTTCCAAATCTATGTATAATGCTCTGGAATTTGTCTTTACTATCCATTCTGTCTTGACAGAGAACACACAAGACATTTTTGATAAATGTCTCGTGTGTCTTGTGTAGCCTACCCTTTTACCATGGTAATGGCAACACCATTTTCTTGTTTGAAACCTTTTACAGGTTGTCACAGGTTGTTTGAGAAGAGAAAAACATGCCTGTGGTGCTGGCCCCCTCAACAGACTTTAATAGCCATATTATGTGGGATGCTTATACTTGTGTCGCCCATGACACACTGTATGATTGTGGGATGAATGAAATGGCACTGTCCATCAAGCAACCAGTGGGGAAAATGGTAAAAACCACTGAAGTTCTCTGGAGAACCAAAAGGAAAAAAAATAGCTCTAACTCAGCAGTAATCCCAAAGGTGATGAAAAAAAAGTACTATGATGCAAAAGAAAAGATGAATTTGACGGATACTAAAACTACTTGAATAGAGGGAACTTATTTCCTCTCCAAATGTGTGAAGAAGAGATATGACTATAGAATCATGAAATGAAATATGTTAGTTTCTGGCTCCTTTTCCCCCACCATTTTCTAGTGTAAACTTTTTTCTTCCCAAACTTCTTCAAAAAAATTTCCTTCACTCATTTTGCATATATGTTTGTCAATTATGGGCATTTGCGTCTCTGAAATACGCCTTTTCAGCTAACGTGCTACAGTGTATTCAAGTATTTGAGAATGTTAACACTGTATCCTCTTTTTCTTCATTGCCAGCAGGCCAATAAGCCCAAACACCCTATAACACCATGACTGAAATGATTGAGACCTAGGCTTAATAGAGAGACAGAGGAGATGTAAAATGATGAAAAAAGAGAAGCTTTCATAAAGGAATACAAATATTGTAAAAGTAAAAATTTTCAGAGTGTTGAAATTTTCGCGCATTTCGCGCATAGAAAAACTAGCACGAAAATAAAAACCTGTGAATATTTTTGCTTGCCGTATGTTACAGTAGTTGACATCTTAATTCTGCAAAATCAAAAAACACACAAAACTCTTCTTACCCGGCTGAGCGCGAAAAATTAGTCACCCAAAATATCCACTTTTACAGTACATTTAAATAAATATAGCTCATTACAGAACTTATCCTACTTAATGTAAGGATTACAACTAACAACAAAAACAAGAAAAATACTGAAAACTTTCTGAAAGGCATTTCGAAAGTATTATTTAAAGATAAACCTTAATTTCTCACCTTGGTAGTGTAGTCCATCTTGAGGAGATCATACTTTCCAGCTACCTTGACAAAGTTGTCCCTTGCTGACCATTCATTCCTTGTCTTGTCCCAAAACTTCTGCTCAAATGTGCTCAGTGCCTTCTCCAAGTCAGTGCCACAGTTAATAAGATTGTTTTGCCCCTTGTGACCCACTGTTCACATGCAGAACGCATTTAAAAAAAGATGTGATGATTATGTGCTGAAATCCTCCAAACTGGAGAACTTGTTTCATTCTCATGAGAGTAAATTTCTGTTAACTCACATAATTTTCATTAAAAAAAAAAAAAACCCAAAAAACCTTATCCTCCTTCTGTTTACATTTAAATGTGTGTATTCAATTGTTGTTTAGACATTTTCTTCCTGTATGTCGCCACTAACTAACCATAAATGATTTCCACTTATTCAACCAATTCAACTTATCCATAATATTCATCCATAGGAATGCATGAGGAAAATCAGACTTTTTCAAGCTTCTAGTTCTGCTTTCAGTTCATGAGAGAGCTTGACTCACACAGAGTTTATTATAGGTGCAAAATACATTAAACACAGTTGCATGACTCTTTCCCTCCCCTCCCCCCCCCCAAAAAAAAAAGAAAAGAAAAGAAAAGAAAATTGGTTACACCAGCATTCATTTGGAATACATGATTCAAAACACAAATGAAGACATTACACATTCTGATAACGTAAATCCTTTGGGGTTTTTTTTTTTCAAATTGCATTTAGTCAAATCACCCTCAGCCTAGTTTCTTTATGTTTTACATGTCCCAACTCCATCGTAACATCTTACCTCTCCCCCATCTGAACCAGACATGGTACCATTTTCTGGCATTTTCTTCCAGCAACTGGATCACATAGTACTTATTATTGTTGTTCTTGAGATTGGTCTAATAGGGGGAAATAGATATGGAATAATGTTAGAATATAACTTACAATGAACCTCTGCATAAACCTAGATTCTTGACTAATCTGTCATACAAATATTACCAGTCATGACAATGAAATTGCACTGATGGACAGTCACTATTTTCACATTTCTACAGATTCTGCTGTCAACATTTGAATCATATTTGAATCACATCAGCTTAAAATATCAGGGGCAGTCTTGCTTGTTTTTAAAGGGGAATTCCTTATTACAGTTAAATGTTAGTCTGATAAGAAAGAGTAAATTCACAATGTCAGTACTTCCTCAACAATGATCTGATTCTAATCAAGTTTCCCCTGTTGTGCTTATATTTTTTTTTTCTCTCTTTCTTCTAAAATTAATGGAATTCCCCTTTAATATATGTGGACCTCCATTCAGATTATAACTTCCTAAATATGTTCAGTCTGTCCAGTATTACAGAAGTTTCATACCTGATTGAGCATAGCATCAAATGCAGCACCTGCTCCATCCATATACACCTGAGCTTTGCTTGTCATCATCTCACATTCTGGATCTATTGGTGGCCTGTTCCCAGAGATCCTCACAGTTTTTACCCCTGCATGCAGTTCAGCCAGTGAATGCAAAGAGTGTCACAACATTTTGGGTTCCATTTGCAAGATTATCAAATATATCACATGGAAAGAGAATAATCTCAAACAATGAGAAATATCAGGCTTTTTAGATTTATAGCTACAGTCAACATGTCCTACATCAACCTCTCACAAATACAGGTTTTCCCACTTAATTTCAATGTTTTGTCATTCAATTTCATTTTAGAAGCATACGTTAATGCATCAAAATATTGTCATTCATATAATACGTTTGTGGTTCAAATTAACTAATGCTGCAACTGATTTTGCATCTGCACATTCTAATTCATTGAATATGCATGCAGTTTTTGGGCAATTGTTATTCAATTTTGACTCACCCTGTCGTTAGCTCATTCCGAATATTCAAATTTGTATAAAGCCAAACAAGCTCACACTCAAATTAAGTCCGCAAAGGTGTCCTTGAAAAAGTACATTACTTGTGGTGTATTTCATATTTATTGAATGTAAAGAACATCTATATATGTGGAATACACATGATGATAAAGATGAATAGATAAAATGAAGACCACGAAAACAGTGTGATGATCATAATGAAAATAAATACGTTAATTTTTTTTTTTTTTACACAATGTCGTGACCCTGATAAAAATTGGGCCTAAAGATGTATATTCAAGATCAATAAAAACAATATGATGATCACATAAAGAAGGATTTACAATGTATATTGAAGCTTACACACACTGTTGGGCAAAAGAAAGATGTTCAGATTTTTTTTAAAAATCTGATGATCATGATTATGAAATCAAACCGTATGAGGGCATTTACCCCCGAGGATCCCCCCCCTTTCCTGGCTAAATACTGGTTAGTAATAAGATTAGAGTAAAGATTAGGATTAGGGTTAGGTTTAGATTTAAGGTTAGAGTTTGGGTTAGGGTTAGGATTAGGTTCAGGTTTACGATTAGGGTTAGGGTAAGGGGAAGAGTCTTGGATAATTGCCCAGGGGGTACAGTAATTGCCTTAAACCAAAAATCAAATATGAAAAATAACACTCATATTCAATGATAAATGGACAAAATCACACTTGTTTCTATGAATGTTTATGTACAACAGTGCTCACCGCTTAACCCTATTAAGCCCAAGCTATTTTGACCCCTCGCAGGCCCAAGGGGGGGCACATTGTGCCCCCCAACTTTTTTATTATTTTATGTATCATCGTCATATTTGGCACGTGGGTAGAGTAACTCATACTCTACATGACCGTACATTTGAATTTTCACAAGGTCACCCATGGAGGGCGCTATTGACCAAAATATAAAGAAATACATAGGAAATATGCTAAAAACATGATTTTTCTGTATAATTTCTTTATACCCATTATATATATGTCTTATTATGGACCAATCGTTTTCATATTTGCCTCAAATGATAAGCAAGTGGAATTTTATTATTTGTTATGGTTGAAATTTCTCAAGGTCACTACATGGGGGCGCTATTCATATCAACATAGTGATACATTATGAGACCAGAGATGAAAATTTTGAGATTGCAAATTGATATGATAAACTAATGATATTAGAGGCATAACTTGGGTGAAGGAATCAAAACAACTCAAAATATAAGGGCAATCTTTTGAAAATATTATTGTTTTCAATTATCTCTATTATATCTATTGTTTTATGCCTTTGTCACATAAAAACAAAGGAAATAATAAGAAAAACTTTCCAGGACCATAATTACTTCAAATTTTGCTCCTTCAACAAATTTCAGCCAGAAATACCCATTTCATACACTGTAATGCTGTTAAATGAAATGGGAACAGAGAAAAGATGCAAAATCTGACTGACATGGTTGTCAGTTTATGGTTGCCATGGCAACTAGCAACATCAAATATAGCTAAATTATCTATCAAAATGTTCGCAATAAGATTTTAGGGAAAGTCACCAAATTTGGTTGAAATCGGATTAAGGGCGAAGGAGTGGCAAACGAAAATCTGGTATGCCCCCCTTGGGCTTTATAGGGTTAATGGGGAGGGGTCGGGAGACAAGTTTTTCTCCTGTTTAAGCGGTGATTCCGCCTAATTGGCTGGTATTGGCCCGTGCAAACCACATGACATGAAGCCCAGTAAGCCTATGTGGGCTACAGTTCTCAAATCCATGGATAACCACAGCAACAAGTGCACATGTGCACACATGCACACAAAATGGTGATAAAAAAGACACAACATTCTCATAATTGTGCAAATTCACTATCAGAATAAACCTTCATTCATCTGATCCACAAAATATCCCTTTCTAGAGTTCACAGTTTACAGTGTACATATATCAAGTCATGTTGCCTTATGACTCCATCTATGGAGAGAAAGGGGCAGCAACATGCACATTACATGATGACACTACAACTGTAACTACGCGTATGCGATGAACACGCTTTTCATATCGTCGGCTTCCCGCAAGAAGGGACTTGGGGCAATTTTTTTCGATTTTGAACATTTCAAATATTGAAAGAGTACATCGTAAGTGAAACTCAAAATATCAGCAAATGAAAAAGGGCATATTAAGAGCTTAAGCACAATTAAGTTCCTGCAATAAGATCGCTACACACTAACTAGCTTTCTTGTGGTCTTTGCTCTGTTTGGACTTTGCCCGGAAGAAGGTCACAAAGCTCAGAGACACTTACGGCTGCGATAAACAAAATGCAGACGAAAATTGACTTGTTGATTTGTCACAATAATTGATAGGTATTTTTTGAAAGTAAAGGGGCTAGTGTTTATTTGTTTATTTTAAAGATTTGTGGGCTTCTCGATCTGTATAAGAATAAACAGAAACTGAAAGTAAAGTGAAAATTTCGTCGTGCCAGTGTAAGTGTCTAATTGTACAGACCTGAACACTGAGTTTTGTGTTACCGGTACTAGTAATGGGTAATTCTCGTAGACTAGACTAGATCTAACTCTATTTGGGCTAACTACAATTTTTAATGTACAAAAGATGAGTGGTCAATCATTGTGATAGCTTAGTAAAGACTAGATGAATTGGGGCCTGGCTTAATTTATGATTGATTTTCATAGGACTAGGTATAAGAATATTTAGGAGGAATTTCACATCTACACTAGATCTAGACTCTACTCTAGAGTATCAAAGATCTAGGTCGAGAAAACTGTCTTCATTTCTGTTTTAGGCCATGCAGGTACACTCGGTGTAATAATATAGACCCTCCAGACCCTCCCTTAGTTGCCTAGTTCACGCTTTGAGTTCTTTATAGACTTCTACTAAAGTCTATGCTTGACGAATCAGAATTATCTCAATTATCTCAATCAATGAGGCCAGGGGGTTGGGAGATGAATATAATTTGGATTTCGGTGCAGGGAATGGCAGAGACCACGAGTGTGTACTACTAATAATAATCTAGACTGATATGATCTGTTTCCTATGTGTTCAGCAGTGTTAACATTAAAAAAAAGGATGTGCGAAAAAAAGCCCCCCCAAAAAATTGTAAAATTGTATTCATAAAAATCAAAGTGATTTTTAGATGTTGCAGTGACCTACCGATCTCTGCAGTCTTAAGCAAATTCGAAGGAACTGAAAAATGAAAGCTTCACCTGCACCAGAATCCAGATCATCTCAAGAGTCAATTGCTTGTTTCTAGGCAAAGCAATTACCAGTGTTTTTAGCACTATAAAATTGTAATTAAAATACAGCCTAAAGTATGAAACTAAAAAGACTAAGAAGTAACTTGCCGAATTCCTGGGCTGAATTATGGTCGAGAAGAAATCAAGGAATGTCACATGATACAAGATCGACCAATAACAATTTATCTTATACATTATTTACTAGTTTGCTTTATACAGAATGTTATGTCATATGACATTGAAGTTGAAGGTGCTTTAAATACAGAAACTCAAATGTTTATAGAAAGCTAAAGTCACTTTAGAATGTATTATACTCATATTCTTATTCATTTTCTTATTTCTATTTTTCATCAACAAGCTTCAGAATCTGGTCTCAGATGCCACAATGGACTCTGTAGCATGTGATCTACTCGTGCAATGGAAGAAAGACAAATCATTGAACTGGGTCAGTTCTGACGATGTTCAGAGATTAGGTAAAAAAAAAAAAAATCAAAATTCAAGAGAGGGGCTGGAGTTTAGGATGCTTGGTGCAAGGGATGCTTGGTTGAAAGGAGTGGTACGTGATGTGAAGCCAATTGCAAGCACATCACAAGATGACAGGAGGCTGGATGTTAATTCATCAGACAATAATGGCATAGACATTCCTTTGTCATCTGATGAAAGTGACATTGATGTACCTCTGTCATTACTTGGTGAGTTTTAAAATTGCTTTGTTTTGTTATGTAGATATTATTAAAAACAGTCCTTAGCCTCTTGTAATAATCTTCAATAGAAAACATGATACTTGATAGACATTAAAATTTGACTTGATTTGATCAAATGCATTATAATCTTGAATTGATGTATATAATTTCATTATTTTCGTCAATTCATTTTTTTTTCATATACATGATATTCATATATTGCTAATCCTTTAAATGGTTTTTAGTAATTTTTCCAGCTGTAGAAAATCTGAGATATGTGGTCCTATGCTATCAGTAGATCTCATATAGTGGAAAAATTAAGCCTTCAAAACAATTGCAGTTCAAAACGATTGAACAGCCCTGAAAAAAGTGCATAGGTTATGTAATAAGCCCACCTCGCCATGGTTAAGTCATTATTCATAGATATCTTCATAACAAAGGCATAGTTTTCAAAACTTTCGCATTCTTGGGGGATTATTCACCAATTGAATATAATTATACAGCTTAGATGTCACAGTTCTACAATTTTTTTAATCACTCCACTGCAACAAATGTTACCACAGATTAAAGGGACTGTACAGTACTGGTTGAGGTGGGGATTCATGTTTTGAACATTCCTAAGTGAGATAATAAGAAACCTCTTATGAAATATGAAAGAGCACGTTATTTTAAGAAGGATTCAACGTTTATTTGATGAAAATTGGTTTTCAAATGGCTGAGATATCCAAAAATGTGATAATAATAAAAGGCGACAGGCCACGCCTTTTATTAGGATCTCTTTGTTTCACCTTGTTTTTGGATATCTGGGCCATTTAAAAACAGTTTTTCATCAAATAAACTTCTGATACCCTCAGAATTGCATGCTCTTTGACATCTCATAGAGTGGTTTCTGAATATCTCGCAAAACGTTAAAAGCTAAATCCTCACCCCGACCAGAACTGTACACACCCTTTAAGATGCCTATTCTTTTATTTTATCACTTATAACATTCAGCAAATCCAGTCCATCAGAAACAACAGGTCCCCCTTTCTGAGCTCCAGCCGGCTTAGGTCCCACCTTCACATCATGAGCTCCAGCTGGCCAAGGTACCACTTTCTCATCATGAGGTCCCACCAGCCCAGGTACCACTTTCTCATCATGACTTTTTCGTCATGAGGTCCAGCCAGCCCAGGTACCACTTTCTCATCATGACTTTTTCGTCATGAGGTCCAGCCAGCCCAGGTACCACTTTCTCATCATGACTTTCTCATCATGAGGTCCAGCCAGCCCAGGTACCACTTTCTCATCATGACTTTCTCATCATGAGGTCCAGCCAGCCCAGGTACCACTTTCTCATCATGACTTTCTCGTCATGAGGTCCAGCCAGCCCAGGTACCACTTTCTCATCATGACTTTTTCGTCATGAGGTCCAGCCAGCCCAGGTACCACTTTCTCATCATGACTTTCTCATCATGAGGTCCAGCCAGCCCAGGTACCACTTTCTCATCATGAGGTCCAGCCAGCCCAGGTACCACTTTCTGATCATGACTTTCTCATCATGAGGTCCAGCCAGCCCAGGTATCACTTTCTCATGAGGTCCAGCCAGCCCAGGTACCACCTTCTCATCATGAGGTCCCACCAGCCCAGGTACCACTTTCTCATCATGAGCTCCAGCCAGCCCAGGTACCACTTTCTCATCATGAGCTCCAGAAAGAAGAAAGAAACCCAGCAAGGTGACAAAGCCTTGTCACCATGACTCCCTAGATCTGAAAGGACTCTCTTATGCCAGCTCCCAAGAAGGACACTTCTGGGCGTCCGACAAATTGGCTGTAGATCATACATCTTCGTTACTCGAAGACTTCCAGAACTATCCAAATCGGGGAGTTAAAGGTGGCAGGAAGCCGAAATGTGCAGGACGCTATTTTACACAAACTCTACACTGCCCCCCTCAGTGTCAGCCAAGCCAAGAAAACATATCTTGTGGACCTTTGCAAGCCCAATATCATACCTGCTGCTCATCATGAGTTCTACATGACACTCAAGGCAATCAACCCTCACGAGCATGTTTCAAATTCATCTAGCAGTGAGGAAGATGACATTCCAATTAAAAGACGGAATTTCTCTGAGTACTTGCTCAAAAAATGAGAGAGTAGTTTTATCCACAAGATTTTGCAATGGACCGACCGCCCGACCATCCGACCTCAGACTAGGCGCGGTCAGACTGACAAAAGTTCAAGAAGTTTTAAGATCGCGATCTTTAAGATCTAAAAGTTTTGCCAGTGTGACTGCTAACTTCCCACGAAACTTCCTGGGAAACATCTCACGAAACTTCCCACTCCAACTAGGGATATTTCTCCAACCCCTGCCAAACTTCTTGACCTATTGCCAGTGTGACTGCTGGAAACTGAAACTTCGTGATCTTTGTAACATGACCAGTCCATCACCTGTTTCTGGGCCGTGCCCAAAGAGATTCAGCCGTGCCTCAGAAGTGCATGGCTGGTGTGTTGTACATATGCTTATTGTTACATAACAACCACTAAGCATCAGACGACGCCCTCTTTTCTTCCTTGCATGCGCGCACTTATGACCCAAACTTCTTGATCTTTGGATCGAGAAGTTTGGCTGCCAGTGTGACCGCATGGAAGAATTTGCAATCTTAAACTAGTTGATCTTTTGCCAGTCTGACCGCGCCTACCGATTCCTATACAATCCTTATGCACTCTAGATGTGGGTGGGGGTATAATTAGATCGGAAGCCGTTACCTCCGATTTTGGTGAGGAAGCGCTTTCTGAAATGCTATGTTATTTCTTCATAATTACGTATATACAATTGTATAGTGGAAGACAAATGTTTTATACTAGAGGGTGAGAGTTTATCTTTCTAAAAATTGAAACAGTTTGATATTTCATTTGTACTTGCAATCCCTCTTTAAAAGTTGTAATATAAGTAGCAAAAAAGTGAGCATACCTTCATTCCACCGGCCCGACTTGGTTTTAGGTTTGGCTGTTGATGTGCTTGCTTGTGCCTCTTCCGCCTCCTTCTCCTCCTCCTCCAATTCTTCTTTTACTTCCTGTTTTGGTTTCATTCTATTTCTTGACTGTCGTGGCTCTGATTCTTCTTCTGATTTGGCCATCAAAATCTTCACAGCTGAATCAGACTCAGTGTACTCTGAGAGCAAAATCGAACAGGTAAGAAAATCAGTGTTCATATTCCATGGTGCATTTGTCATCTTTTTTGAGACAAAACATCATGGCTATTTCACATATATTCATGCTGTTCATGCTGTAAAGATTAAATGCCTTTATGCATTTTGAGGATTGTTTAAGCAACTGAGATTTTAGGCAAAGCTTCTGAGAGCTGATTCCATTTTTTTAACCTACTAAAGTACAGCATCTTCATAACTGTGAGATTAACATTTCATTATGCTGATATTGCATGCATGCAGTTAGTGCTTACAAATTAAAACCCATGAACTGTGCAACATAGCTGGGACATGGAAATATTTGACATGGTCCATTGCATGTACTTCCACAATCTCTTCAGAGCCTGTAAGTAGGCTTACAAAGAACAAATGAAGGGGATATCGTGGCATTTTGTAGTACAAATGTCCCACTTGGCAAACATGCTCCTTGGGGCAAATGTTTTTTTTTTCCATCCAAAGTATTTAATATACCATCGCTGGGGTGACAAGACCTTGTATCTGAAATATTGGTGAAAATGTCTTTTTGGAATTAATGGTCAGAAGTCATGTCCTGTACAAATCCTAGCTGTCTTACCTAAAAATGAGGTCACCATGGCATGTCAAAGGAATGTCTATCCCGAGAGATACAGTGCTTTGGCTGCCATGTTTTGTTTTTTTTGCTCTCCTGAATATTTGACATTTTGTAGATACGGGGTCTTGTCGACAATATATACTGTACGTATAATGACGAAATAAACTGGTAAATTATGCATTTTTGGCCAATAAAGAATGAGTTTATTCTACTCGAATTTTCAGCAGCCTCCGCCTTCTTCAGTATATGTTATCACATGAAAATTATTCATGACATATCACCAACATGTACATGTACTATTCACATGATAGTTTTGGCATATTGCCTTAGCACAGTGTCATTGGGTGCATAAACTCATGTACACACAAGTCCAATCCATAGGTGCTCTTAGATACTGAGGACATTCTTTCTTTCTTTATTTATTTAATAGACAACCTTTCCACCCCAAACTTCTCAGTTCTTTGTATGAATGCAGATCTACCCTTGCATCCACACTGTGCTGAACATGTTTCTTATCAGTTTAATGTAACAAGCCTCCAATTTGCAGGGTTGCCCGAGGAATATAAAAATCAGAATTTACACATTCCCTCGGGAATGACTGTTTGGTATTGACTGGGCACTCTATCATAACCTCAACTAAATGTCACTTGGAAGAAAGAAAATTCACTCTAAATTTGTTTCAATCTGCATTTTGTGTACTTATTAACATAATTTATGCAAAAAATGTCTCATTAATGTAAATACTACAATAAAAATTGAAAAACTGAAGAGTCTTGTTTGTTGCACGAATATTTGCTATTAAGTTCAAAGCGATTAATACATTTACTCATTTTTGCTCCTGATTTAGATGGACAGTGTACAATTGTATAAAATATGTAGATATACAAAAAAATGTTATTTGCATAGAGACACTTTGTCTCTCTAATCATTCTCTGTTGACCCAAGGGATATTCATCCCAGGTGAGAACTTTGTACTATAAAATGCAGTGCTTGAACTAAAAATGTCACTATGGCAACTGGTATGACTCCGCCATAATGTATGATTCTCCTATAGGTCTATAGTACGTCTTGACAATGTGTGATGACAGTTTCATCTAATTGGCAAAATATTAAAATGACATGTTATAATGTGTTGAGTGTTCACTTTCCTTGAACTAGGTTTAATCGGATAAATGGCTACATTTTCTGAGAGAATGTAATTGGGGATTTGAGGACTCTTACTTAACTTTTGACCCTTTTATCATTCTATGCATTGAGTAATTTTCATGGTATAGAGAAAAAGTGGAATTTCTGTATCAAATAGTAAATTGTTAGCATTTTGACCTGGCTTTTGACCCTATGACCTTAAAGGGATCGTACAGTTTTGGTTGAGACCTAATTTCAGGTTTCTAACATTTGTTGGTGAAATAAGGAGAAACCTCTTATGAAATATGACAGAGCTCGTAATTCTATGAGGAATTCAACGTTTATTTGATGAAAATTGGTTTTGAAATGGCTGAGATATTCAAAATAGAGCGATTCTAACAAAGTGTGGGACCCACACTTTATTACAATCGCTTTCTTTAACTTTGTTTTTGGATGTTTCAGTCATTCCAAACCCGATTTTCATCAAATAAATTTTGAATTCCTCTTAAAATGGTATGCTCTGTATTATAAGTGTTTTCTTGGTATCTCGCAAAAGGTAAAAGCCCAATTCTCATCTCCACCAATACTGTATCATCCCTTTAAAATTCCCAAGAGAATCACTGTCAGGCAGAATATTAGTTTCATGATGATGCCTTGAGCCACTTCCGAGATATGAAGGAAGAAGTGAAATTTAGCACTTTCACTTGACCTTTGACCTTTTTGGCTAAAAACTTCCTAGAGAATCTCTATTGGGTACGGTAATACATGTATACATCAAGTTTCAAGAAAAATCCTACAGGTATTGCATAACTATGATGGAAAAAGTGAAATTTAATGAGTTGAACTTGACCTTTGACCCCCTGATCTTTGACCTCATGACCCCCAAATTCCCTAGATAATCACTGCCAGTCAGTACATGCATATGTACTATGTTCCATGAAGATACCTTGAACCATATCTGAGATATGAAGAAAAAAGTGAAATTTTAAGTTTTTCATTTGACCTTTGACCTTTGAGAACTTTGACCTCATGACCCAAAACTCTCACTAGAGAATCTTTATTGGGTAATACATGTTTACACTTAGTTTCAAGAAAATACCTTCCAATGGACGGACGGACGGACGGAAGGACGGACAACCTAAAAACATAATGCCTCCGGCAACACTTCCTAGCGAAGGCATAAAAAGTAGAATTGTTTCCAAATACAAATTTTTACATACTATCATGCATAGTTATGCAAATTTCATGTTTACCTGGATAGACATAAAATCAAAATTTGTAAGATTTTTTTTTCAACATGATCCATATAACATTTCTACCAAATTAGACATTTCTATGGGATGCATATATATTTTTAGATATTTTAGACATATCATTTTATAATGAATACTATACTAGACTTATCTGCATCTATAGAAGAAGAGTGTCTCTTTAGATAAAAATTTGTCAATTGCCCCAAGAAACATCTGTGCCACGTGGGACATTTGTACTAAAAGAATGCAGCATTTACCCCTTCAGCAAGCCGAATGACTATGTATCTTGAGGCTGATAAAATAATACAGTAAAGAACCATTAGCATAACAGTAGGGCATCGCTCTCACCTGTTTTGTCTCGTCTTATCTGCCTGACCACTTGGGTATCATCATTACTCTGCTCCATCTTGTTTAGGTCCATAGTATAGTTGCGTCTGGCAATGTTGAGACTCACAGCATCATCATTATTCTGCCTCCCATTCTCCAGTGCTATGGCATGTTCTGGACAGTAAGCATTCCAATGCTTCTTTTCGTCCTGCCACTCCCACACAAAATCTGCATAGGCAAACAGTTACATTAATATTGTTGGAACCTATCACACATTACGACTCAGAAATTTTGTCTAAAACTAGAAGAACTAGGACAATTATAAGTGAAAACAAATGGTCAAACACGGCAAAAGTCAAGTGATGTCTTGCCTGTGTATTGCAATTTGTGATTATAGTATTTTTCAATGTAAGTTCATTGAGCTTTTGACCTTGCTGTATCAAAGCTGTGGAAAATTATTGACAGCACACAATATACAGTGCTTATCAGGAAAAAATTCAAGACATTTTGACCTCTGACATTGTTGGGAGGAGAAACATGAAACAGAAAGGGGGGGGGGGGGGCAGGAAGAAGTTGAAGATTGGGAAATGATGGAGAGATGAGAGAAAAGTGAAGTAGAAATGAAATTCTGAGGATGTTTCACAAGACCACAGGAGAGAAACAAAGTCAGAAAACGATGTGGACTATGGAATGTGGAATCACCATGACAAGAGGAGGAATTCATAAATCAGGAAGGTGAGAGGTGAGTCAAGGAGAGATGAGACTATATAGTGTATTTAAAGAGAAAGAACAGAAAAGGAGGAATGAAAGCTATCAACGTGAAGTGGATCCTACAAACTGTACGAAGAATTGCTGTGGGAGAGAGAGAGAGAAAAAAAAAAAGCGATTTGTTTCATCTTTCTCCTTTACCTGACTTTCACTCTGTTCTTCTCTGCCCTGTTTTCTTCCTTTAAGTTTGGGGGCTTTCTCACCTTTCAGGGAATTGTACCCCTTGGAGCACCCCAGAAGGGAATATGGTGCCCATTTACACAGAAACATATTCGATCACCCTAGTGATAATCCTTGACAAGTTTGGTGAAAATCTGACAATGCATTTTCAACAAGAAGATAAAATTTTCAGATTGGCCCCAGTTTGGTTCCCCCTCCCCCATCCCCTGACCCACCACAAACTTGAAATGACAGTCACTAATCTAACCTACTAATATCACTAATTTAACTTATCACTTAAGGTTTAAGGTTAAACAGAAGATTTGGAACTTTTAGATTCCTTAATCTTGGGGGGGGGGGGGGGGTTGTCTGTCTCCCCATACCCCCCCCCCCCCCCATTCCAGGGCACTGTGCCACAGGGGGACCCCCAGGTCAGGAATTGTGTCAACTTGTACAAATTCTATTACCCTTGTGATAATACCACCTTGGTAGTTTGGTGAAAATTTGACCATGTATTTTGAAGAAGAACATTTACAAAATAGGCCACAATTTGGACCCCCACAGGGCCTCAAGGTGGGCACTTCTGAATTTGCCATGAACGAACTTGATACTACAGTCATCAATGTATATATACTTGCTCATTGTATTAACTTAACTCTATCACTTCCAAATCTAAAGAAGAAGATTTTTAAAGATTCCTTAATTTTGGGTGATCTGGGCTCCCATGGGGACCCCCAGGGGAGATATTTTCTCCTGCAGAAACTGGGAGAGTTGGCAGCTCTGTGTACTAATACATTACAGAAACAGTCAATCGGAAGTCCTGATGACTGTAAGAATTATTTCATTGAAATATGTATAGGTATAGACACCACACAGCTGGGCAATTAGAATGCATGCTCGCGGTTGAAAATGCGGGCTAAAATATTCCCCTAAAACAAACCCAACAGCAAGAAATGCTGCTATGGCGACTGATACGCCTCCACCATAATGCATGGTTCTTCCCATAGGTCTATGACTATGGTACATCTTGACAATGTGTGATGACGGTTTCATACATATATTTTGGAAAAATATATTTAAAAAAATTGCATGCTCGTCAAAAATGCCTCTGGCACCACTTCGTGGTGGAGGCATAAAAATGTGTTGTATACGTTCACTTTCCTTGAACTAGGCCAAAATAAATAATATGTTGGTTTCCAGTAACATGACCTCGAGAACAGTGGGTCGGAAAGTAGGGGAAAAATTCTATTTTTCGAAAAAATTTTACCCTTTCTATGGAAAAATTTGGTTTCTGGTAACCAAACCCCTAGAATAGTGGGTCGGGAGGTAGGGGAAAAATTTTATTTTCCAAAAAAATTTTACCCTATATTTTATTTTGTCTGGACATATCATTTTAGATATGTCTTTTTGATCTCCCAATGTTCTTATTTATTTTTAAAAATTGTTTTGGATAATACAAAGATTGAAATAAAAGGAAGACACATATTGGCTTAAGGTCTGCGATGTCTGTATCATTTGCTGATGTGTTTTGTGAGTTGAGAGTGACTATGATGGGAGTGATATTCAGGGTTTTGCTGTGGTTGAGATGATAGTGATGATGATGATAATGATTCTGGTGACGTTGATGTACGAACCCTTATGATGATGCAATTTTTTTTGTGTGACCATGACGTTGATGGCGAGTACGACACGAGTAGCCTAGGCCAATGACGAGAGTGACACTGAAACGGGGGCTGATGCTCACTCGATCATGCACAGGAGTGGTCTAGAGACCTGCATTTTATCATTTTTTTTTCCTTTTGCTTGTTCACTCGGGTTTAATGCTACCAAAATTTGTGTCTCTGAAGAAACTCAACCAAAAGCTTGACAATAAGTTTGCATCAGGTCTATTCTGCAGTAAATATTAGATCTAAATGGCTATGCTAATTTAGTTTTCATTTAGAACTCGATGAAATCCATCTTCTTTTCTCATTTTTCAACTAATGAATTATTTAGAACTGTACTTAAATTCTGATGTACTGCATTCACCATTGTATTAAATCAATAAAAAAAGAGCCTGCTGAGCAGGTGTTTCATTCTATCCTTTTCATTTCCTCCCTATCCTTTTTGTTTCCTTCCTGTCACTTTCTTCTTTGACCCTGGATGGAAAAAAAAATCCCATCTTGCCAAGTACAGACATGCCATCATGAAATATTATGACATTAAACTAATAAAAAAATATGTAAGCGATAAGAATTCTTGTTTGTGAAAATAAATAATAAATCAAAGATGATTTCTTATGAAGCAGTTCTTTCAAATGTCCAACAGCTTCGATAATGAAGCATGTGACATCTGAAAACTATCGTGGCAACAAGCGATATTGTCACACCATTTGATGTTTGAATTTGTCTTTTTTTTATTGGATAGGGTTATAAAACTAAAAACGCCACCAATAAAATTACAATCGCTGTCAATTACAATCTAACACTAACAGGAGCAGCTAGCAGTAGGGGAGGTACGACTCTGTAAACAGCTGATTACTTACGCATCGTATCCATGGGCAACTGCTGGGTAACTGCAAGAAGGCGCATGGAATTTAGACTTGAGTCAAGAACTATTATTTATTATTTATTACTTTTTTATTCAAAATATTGTTTTTTCTTAGACTGAAAAAACAAGGAAAAGTAGAAATTACGCGGTGCGTAATATATGTCCCCGCCGGAAGTAGCATTTAGTAGCAAAATGTACAATATAGGTAAAAAATCAAGGTCAAAGGTCAAAGAAGTCAAAGGTCAAAATTCTGTGTAGAAGTTTTGAAGCCCTCACCTAGTGCCATCACATAAAGCAAACAGAATCGAAATCGGGTTAGAAATGGCGAAGGAGTAGCATTTTGTAGCCAATGTACAATATAGGTCAAAAAATCAAGGTCAGAGGTCAAAGAAGTCAGAGGTCAAAATTCTGTGTAAAAGTTTTGAAGCCCTCACCTAGTGCCATCACATAAAGCAAACGAAAGTGAAATTGGGTTAGAATTGGCGAAGGAGTAGCATTTTGTTGCAAAATGTACAATACAGGTCAAAAAACAAGGTCAAAGGTCAAAGAAGTCAAAGGTCAAAATTCTGTGTAAAAGTTTTGAAGCCCTCACCTAGTGCCATCACATAAAGCAAACGGAATCGAAATCGGGTTAGAAATGGCGAAAGAGTAGCATTTTGTAGCAAAATGTACAATATAGGTCAAAAATCAAGGTCAAAGGTCAAAGAAGTCAGAGGTCAAAATTCTGTGTACAAGTTTTGAAGCACTCACCTAGTGCCATCACATAAAGCAAACGGAATCGAAATCGGGTTAGAAATGGCAAAGGAGTAGCATTTTGTAGCAAAATGTACAATATACGCTGTAGGTCAAAAATCAAGGTCAAAGGTCAAAGAAGTCAAAGGTCAAAATTCTGTGTAAAAGTTTTGAAGCCCTCACCTAGTGCCATCACATAAAGTAAACGGAATCGAAATCGGGTTAGAAATGGCGAAGGAGTAGTATTTTGTAGCCAATGTACAATATAGGTCAAAAATCAAGGTCAAAGGTCAAAGAAGTCAAAGGTCAAAATTCTGTGTACAAGTTTTGAAGCCCTCACCTAGCGTCATCACACAAAGCAAACGGAATCGAAATTGGGTTAGAAATGGCGTAGGAGTAGCATTTTGAAGCAAAATGTACAATATAGGTCAAAGGTCAAGGTCAAAGGTCACAACTGAAATTTTGTGTAGAAGTTTCAAAGCTCCCATGTAGTGCTATCATATAAAGCAAACAGAATCAAAATTGGCTCATAAATGACAGAGAAGTAGCAAATTGAACATTTTGATCACACACGGACGCACGGACGGACGGACAGATCTAGATGGACGGACACACACATGTACGGAGCCCGGACGGACACACACACGTACGTTTCATAGTCCCCTGCTCGAACTCGTTCGGCGGGGAACAAAATAGCCAAAATATTTCATATTACGCTTCTAAAATATATAATGAATATATGAAGTATCTTTACCATGATTTTATGAAGAATTAGAATTATTATACAAATATAAAATGACGGGCTGAACAGTGAAGGCTAATTTCGCCCAAAGAATTTGCAGCACACCGTACCTGGTGCATTCCTAGCGTTCTTGCCGCACTCTCACATCCACGTAGTGCAAGCATGTATGCAGTCACATTTTCTATACATACATCATACGTTGTATGAGTAGTTAGTTCATCAATCTCAATCCTGATCTCGTGCGAGGAAAACCTTCAAAGTGTAGAAAATCCTCTCAAAACTAAGCCAAAAATGATTTTGGAACATACATTACAGTGTCAAGACCTTTTCAGTGGACTTTGATTTCGCTATTCGTCTGTTTTTAGCTCTTGAATGTACGACTTCTTACGTCCGATTCGTTTGTACCAAGCCATGTGTTGCGTGTTTTTTCAGCCCCATGCTTCCCCACACGTACACACAAGCAATCGCGGTCGAAATTTGAGCGATAGCAATAACACGTGCGGAGCAGACATGCGGATTTCAGCACAGGGTAAATGAGTAGTTGAACGTATCACGATTGTAAAACAAATCTTTTTCTACGTCTCTGCAAATTTGAATTAGGCAATCTAAGCATATAGATAGATTATGATACATTATAAAATAGATTAGCCACAGGGAATAATTTTCCTGGTATTGCATCACAATATGCTATAGCATTTTTACACCACTGCTACACAAACTATATTTTGTGTAGCAGTTTTCTTCCATAGAAGTGTACAGGTTATCATTTGAAGCATTGTTCACCAGCCGAAACTGCTAATCAAATTTGAGTTGGAAAATTATTCCCTGAGCCATAGCAAGAATTTGCTCAATAAGAGTTATCTGATAACATTGCAAAATAAACCCCCATCAATGAATGGAATGTCCCAGAGCTATCGGGGGGGGGGGGGGGGGGGGGGGGGGGGCTCAAGGAAGTTATGGACACGTCAATTTGCAAGTGGGTAAGATGTGATTACAATTGGGTTAAAATGAAGAGGATTTATGAATGAAATACACGTAAACATAATATTTTTTCATAAGTCATTCACAGTTTATTATTTTCTTTCATAAAATTCACATAAAATAGTGCTGTACTGAGTCAAGTAAGTGCACATTCGCACCAGTGTACACGCATCAACCCTCCTGCCTAGTGGGAATGACACAGTTTTTCAATGACGTATGAATGCCCTTCGTGTGTAGATCGCGCCGTAGGGAAGATAGCGCCCAAGTTCACGGCCAACTTACTGGGCAGGCACGAAATTACAGATTACACAGAGGCCCATACGTGGATGGGTTAAGTAGACCTAGCTCTGCAGCATACGTTACAGGAACATATGCAAGTCGCACAATATTGCAATACATACACAGTCATCTAAATGCATTTTATACTGTACACACATGCATTGCATTGTGTAAAAAATGTATCGGGTACGCTTTACGGTACTTCGCAGTAAATTGCACGCACTACAATGTTGTACGGTGCGCGCTGGTGCAATTTCTTCTGTCATTCTTCGTATGAATCATAACATTTCTGTTGAAAATCTTGGAGATAGATTTCTTACACGGACGGACTACTGAAAATTTTATTTTTTCTCTATGAGGATTTCTTACACGGACGGACTACTGAAAATTTTATTTCTTCTCTATGAGGATAAAATTTACCGGGTCGGCACCTTTTGGTCGGGTCGGTCAGGTTACCGGAAACCAAAATATTTTTTTCCTTGGCCTTGGGTTTCATTGGATAAATGCCGATATTGTCTAAGGGAGCAGGTATTGGATTTGAGGATTTTACTACACTTTTGACCCTTTTTTCAATTCAAATCAATTCAATTCAATTTTATAAGTTTATGCATTGAGTAATTTCCAAGATATGAAGAAAAAGTGTAGTTTTCATTATCAAATACTAAAATGTTTAACCTGGCCTTTGACCCTATGACCCTAAAATTTCCAAGAGAATCACTGTCACGTAGAACATACATGATGATACCGTGAGCCACTTCTGAGATATGGAGGAAAAAGAGAAATTTAGCATTTTCACTTGACCTTTGACGTTTTGACCTTTGGGCAAAAAACTTTCCCATAGAATCTCTATTGGGTAATACATGTATACACTAAGTTTCAAGAAAAATCCCGCAGACATTGCATAGCTAGGAGGGAAATAGTGAAATTTTGGGGAGCTGACCCTGAACTTTGAACCCCTAACCTTTAACCCCATGACCTCAAAATTCCCTAGATGATCACTGCCTGTCAGTACATGCGTATGTTCTAAGTTCCATGAGGATACCTTGAACCATTTACGCCATATGGAGAAAACAATTAAATTTTAACATTTTCACTTGACCTGTGACCTCATGGCCAGGAACTCTCTCTAAAGAATATTTTACTGGGTTAGTACATACATGTATGTACATTATGTTTCACGAAAATACCTCCAGGCATTGCATGGATATGGAGGAAATAGTGAAATTTTGAGCATTTCACCTTGACCTTTGACCTAGGACATGTGCACCAAAAAGTTAATAGGCACAACTTCGCCAACTCATACGTACATGCCAAGTTTTATTAGGATACCTCAATTTACTTACGCTGTCCACAAAATTGATTACGGACGGACGGACGGACCGATGAAGGACAGACAAAACGAAGGATAGATGACCCCAAAACATAACACCTCCATGACACTTCATGGCGGAGGCATAAAAAATGCTATGGACTTAAAAGAAATACACAAGCCAAACACAAAAGAAAACAACCACTTGTTGCTGGAGTACATTTTGGATACAGGACAAAGCATTATATTATTAAACTTTTGCAAGAAGTTATGATGGGTATCAACAGTTAACCTTTTTGAAATGTTATCTTAAGTTGAGAAGTTTTGGTTGTACTATGCCAATGCCTGTTTGTTATTTCATCTACATGATTTTTGTAATATCCCTAGAATTTGAAAAAAAAAATCAAATACATTCACCAAGTTTATTGAGGAGTTCATACTGTGAATAGCCACATCTAACAAGTTCTAATGACATTTCCTAGCCAGACAATATTGAGAAGCTTGCTTCATTCACCATTTTTTCCCCGTTTCTTTATACTCACATTCACTTTTTTGCTTGACACAGCATCTTATTCTTCTCTCCCAGCCTGTTGTGCAATTCCGCTGGACCATCTTTTTGACATCAACTTCCAAAGTCTTTCCTCCAGCCTCGAACTTCACATTCTCACCACTGTCTAGGCTGTCGTTGATTGCATCAGAGAGGGATTTGGCACAGGCTATCCACTTTCGCTTATCACCTTCCCACTGCCAAAAGAGGGGAACTCTCCTTGATGGTTTGTACTTCTTGGTTTGGGAGGTGCTTGGTCCTCCATCCTCTGCAATGTGGAGATAAAAGAATTTTCCATGTCATGTGTTTGCAAGCATTATCCTCTCAAACAACTTCAAATGTGTAGATATATGTACATGTCTTTCTTGGTGCAAGTACTGGTAAAAGGTATTGTCCTTCCAAGACACTGTTAGTGGAATTTGTGTTCTTTTTCGATTGTTTTCCCAAGCTGCCTTTGACACCGTTCATGCCTGTGCCCCTCCCCGTGTTAGCAGCTTTCTTAGGTACTGGGAGGGGTGCAGTTACAGTGTACTGTAGTTGCAGGCGAGGGAGCTCCCCGTTTTCGCTGCTGCAAGCATATCATCCGACTCAAAAGTCAGCTTTGATGGCGATGATATTGTCGAACTATTGTTCGTCATATTTTCGCATGGAATATTTCGTTATGAAATCAGTCATTTGGTCAATGAAATTATTATTTTGTAATGAAATGACAACATTTTATAACTAAAGGAACATTTCATCCACGAAATGATAATTTTGTTAACAAAACGGTCATTTTGTCTAGGAAATGACTGATTTCGTAACTAAATATTCCGTGCGACACTTGGCGCTCCATGGTTTTTGTCCATGGTTTAAACCATGGTTTCATTTGTACCACCTTCGTGAATTCGGGCCATAGAATCTCGCCATGGACATTCCAAATATAAAATAATAACATAGTTAGGAGACAATGTCAGGGCTGCCAACCTTGAGTGAGAGTTTGGCGTGAGACACTGCGAGGGAGCCGAGCGACCTGCTGGCTAGCGTTTGACGGCCTGCTGTGCGGCCGTATGTACATACTACGTACACAGTCAGTGTATGTAAAGCAATGTAAAGCACACGTCATAGCCATACATGTACTGTAATTTGCCAAAAGTACAAGCTACGCTCACGTGGTATAGGTAGAAACCAATCGTAATCCAATAGCTCGTCTTTGCACGCAAACCGAAAACGATTATTATTGGTTAAGCTTTACACCCGCGCGGGAAAATCTCGAAATTTTGGGCTTGGGCATATCGATATTCGGAATATCAGAGAATTTAGAGATATATCTATTTTTGTAGTCATGTACATTCCATTTTGGGGGTTTAGCGCGAGAATTCATTTATCAGAGTGAGACAGTCAAAATTGGTTGAATTGCATGAGTCTCACGCTCAATGCATGAGAGTTGGCAGCCCTGCAATGTCTGTTCCATGATTAAGAACCCCATTATCGCTAGGATCCTGAGCAAGAGAGCTAGATCTAATTGTGCAGTGGTACAGGGCCAAGACGAACCCCAGGGCGCTTCTTGTTCACTACAGTTATACTGTGGGAGCACCCTGAGTCAACAAAGCGCTGTCTCTGTACAATGAAAGAGAAACTTTCGCCCCTCAATAAATTATGTATTTCACCAGCAAAAGGATTACTTTTATACTATAGGCCCTACATATGTTTCCCATCTAATTCTTACCTGTCTTTTACATGCTAATTTCCGGGCTGATCCCATGCATGGTCTTGAAAAACCATTTTTCTACGAGTCCATCTCCATTCTCCCCGTTCCTCCCTTCATTTTTCTAAACAACCTTTGCAAGGCACATTGCGCATAGGCGATATGAATAATGCAAGAAAGGTGCAATGTTTTTTGCCTTGAGATAAGGCCCTTTCGCTCTCACGCTTCAACAGCGAGAAGGCCTTGTGAAAAGGCTGCATTGCACTCCGGTCAGCGCATGCACACAGGTTTCAAATCCGTTGAATGGAGCAGTTGTCATTCTCACAGATTCCTCTTGACCGGATCAGTGAAAGTCATGATGCAAGTTGGTCTGAATGGAAATGCCTCAACAGACTGCGAACCAGAACTGGCCGATGTAGAGTGACTCTCAAAAAGTGGGGATACCTGAGCACAGAAGATGTGACCTGCATATGTGGCACTGAGCCACAAACCATGGAGCACCTGCTGAGATGTCCTCTACTGGAACAAGAATGCAAGGCTGGGGACCTTGCAGAATATAATGATATTGCCAAAAGCTGAGTCCAGCTCTGGCAAAAACACATCATCTAGTGTGTGGATATGATAAGAAGAAGAAGTTAAAGTCATCGATTTTACAGAAAGGGACTAGGCCTATTAAATTGGAGGAACCAAACGTTCCCACTGAGGTACTAAGTGTTGTCAACATTGGACTAGACTCTACATCTGATCTGTATGTATTCAAATTGAAGCAATTCTTAGTACTTAAGTTGGAATTTAGGGGCGATACTACCTACCCCGTATGTGACTCTGCAATGTAATGTGCAGCCCGAACGCTTCGTGTTTGGACTGGTCGCAGTTTAACGTCAGACAGAAAGATCTGTCTGTCCGAAGGAATCTTTAGACACAGTCTCCGTGGAACATATCCCCTGACGACCAAATACAGACTGGTTATTCGGTCAAGTCGCAATTAGGCCAAGACTTTATACTCTACAATGTGGAGGCAGTCGGGTACCACAACATTTTATATACAGATTACAGGTAGTCTAGAACCTCTATGTACAACAGACCCAGAAAGGAGTAAATTAGTAGGCCTACAGTGTAGTACTAGTAGTCTACTACTAACGTTAATACTAGACGTCTAACCGTTAGTAAATTACTAAGGTTAGACCTAGTTTTACTTTTAGTACGTGGTCCACGTCGTGGACATGGTGGAAGGGACCGGCTCCAAAATCTAGTAATATATAATTTAAAGAGGCAAATCATTCTAGGTCTAGACCTAAGTTTATACCTTTTTTGAGTCATTCTATACCCTTTTTGAGTCGTGTAAACTGCGATCAGCCACGAAACGCGAAGCGTTGCCGTTGGCGCTCCCACAGTATAGCTAACTGCGAGTAGCCAGAATGCTACAATGTAGTTTATACAGGCCGCTCCCATATGCATAGTACAACACTGTACAATCCAGAGGGACAACCATTTGAATACAACTCATCCCGCCGTCAAGCAAAGCGAGGCCGAGTTATCCCCGAGTCCGACTCCGAGTCTAGCCTGACCCCGTTCGGGTAAGTTCTGAGACTGAACGTTTTTGGTTAAAGGGGCATAGTCCCGGTAGTGTTTGGGTGGTAGAAGGCTTCACGGTGCACCACATATTCTTTCTGGAGTAAGTGAGCGGCCCTGGAAAGGGCCTACCCAATCCCGACGTTTCGGCAAGCATGTTCTCGCCATTCTCAAGGGAATGTTTGAGAACGGTGAGAACATGCTTGCCAAAACGTCGGGATTGGGTAGGCCCTTTTCAGGGCCACTCACTTACTCCAGACAGAATATGTGGTGCACCATGAAGCCTTCTACCACCCAACGTTCTACCACCACGGAAGCCTTCAAAGATTTCCCCGGCAGTGTTTCCTTGTCTTTTTTTGACAAGGTTGGATATGAACGCCTTTTACGTAAACTGGACTACTACCGTATCAGGGGGAAAAATCTGAAATGGATTCAAAGTTTTCTCAATGGAAGAAGTCAGAGGGTCGTTTTGAATGGTACTAAATCTTCTCCAGTAGCGGTAGGAAACTAGGATCTGGAGTGCCTCAGGGGTCGGTTCTTGGGAATTGCCTCTTTCTGCTTTACATCAGGGCAATTCCGCGGTAACGGAATTACAAATCAGAGAATTTTGGCTCATATTCTTTCACCCTGTGTACAGGATTGATTACTTTGCCTTCTCTTGATACATTTAAAAGATGCAGAGGTACTCACACTGTCACCCCAAATACAAATTTGTTAAATGTTCTGACTTGGTTGGTTACAAAGGAGGTCTATGTGCGATGGTAACGGAATTACCAGAGAATTTAGTCACAACTTCAACTCTGACTTTGGGAGTTGTTTCTCTGAAATCTATAACACATACACTGTAGGTTGTTGTCTGATTTCGTCTTTGATTGTGTCGACTTCAATTCAGTTGTATTGTTTTTCAAATATTTCATCACATTTTCCAAGCAGCACGCTTTTTCCCCGTAAAGTCAGTGGTAACGGAATTACATAAATGGTAACGGAATTACGCCTTCTGAACTACACTGGAAAAAATACACATTCTTGGTACTCATGTATTCTGAAATGTCTTGATAAAGATTGTTTATGCCTTTAGCTATAATATAACCACTAAATAAGTACTCTCTAGCCTTTGACCTTGAACTGCTACAAGTGTATAGGTGCCAAATGAGTTTTTATTGTCAAAAAACAAAATGTTTATGCTAACAACTGTGATTTGAAGTCGTAACTATGTCAATCAAGATCTCGTAACTTGTAAGTACCACATCCATCAAAATTTGTCTACTTTCAAGTTAAGAATTTCACACTCTGCAGGTAAATGACATCTAAGACACATGGTAACGGAATTACGCTAGAATAGCCCTACACAAGTACAATTCTATAAATCCAGTCAACAATACTCAAATTTTCTTGTATTTCTTTTGTTGATATCATGCAAGACAGATTTCTCTGTTTTCTTCTTCCTAAATATGCCAATAATTGACAATATGTGTGAATTACTTACAAGTATTGTACATGAATATTTTGTGCACATGCATAAGAAAATAATAAAAAACTGTCCGGATTGACACTGAATTTAAATCTAAATCATAAAGTGCCAATTTACAGTGCAAGAGCACAGTGTGCAGCCCCATCATTGAACACAATGTTTAATATTAAGGATGGACACTAAAGATGCTTGAAACTTTTAATTTGTTAAGTGAAAAGATGCAGTTGTGGTTCAATGACAAATATAACAAATTACAATTCAATCATAAATAGAAAAGAAAATTTTCTTATATGATTATGGTATTGCACCAGTGCTTAATCATTATTATCTATATGTTGAAGCATATATTAATCACTAAAAACTTGTGGCATTTTACTATTATAGCTGAAGTTGCCCCCTGGTATATAATGTAGTGCATAATTTGATAATTCCCTTACAGTGTAAGTCCTACTTAAGCCCACCAAAATAAAAGTGTCTAAACTAAAAGGAAGTAGAAAACAGCAAAATAACTTTAACAAACTACAACTTTTTGAACCATTAGTCGACCAAATTCTGTTAATTCATAGAAAGGTAAGAGGGCCTCTTTTATCCATCTGCAGCTCACTGTGTTAGAGTTAGATTAATCAACCTGTGAATAATGTTAGTATTTACTTCTGACCACACAAAATTTCCAAATGACGTCTTCAGAAACACAATTATGACTTGGCCTATAATTTTCCTACAAGTTTCCTGTCTCTGTCTTTCTTCTTTGACTTTGTCTATTTTCTCATCCTGAGTGTTGCCATATATTTACTCACAAGAAGTGTGCATCTTCTCTTTTGCAGTAAGTTGTATTTTGACTGCCTGAAAGCAAATGTATAAAATACACTGTAATAGTCCGGGAGCCAGCGGGGGTCAGCCTAGCTGAAAAGGTTACCAATTTTTATGTATATAGCAATTTAGTACATATGCCCCTGAGTATGGAAATGCACGTCTGGCTGGTCATCGGTGGTGGGTGTGGCCAGGAGGGCCACAAAAAGGACCCCCCAAAATTAGGCTAGCCTAGCTGGAAAAGTAACCCCATGAAAACAACTGGAACTTGTTCGTTACACTTACAGGATAAATGAATGACCATTGCCAGACGTTTTAAGTGGTGGGGGGTAGCCGCCAGACGCTCTTAAAGGCCCAACTCCAGCTAGGCTAGCCTAGCTGAAAAAGTAACCTCATGAAAACCACTGGAACTTGTTCGTTACACTTACAGGATAAATGAATGACCATTGCCAGACGTTTTAAGTGGTGGGGGGTAGCCGCCAGACGCCCTTAAAGACCCAATTTTTTCCAGCTAGGCTAGCCTAGCTGAAAAGGTAACCTAATGTAACCAACTGGAACTTGTTCGTTACACTTACAGGATAAATGAATGACCATTGCCAGACGTTTTAAGTGGTGGGGGGGTAGCCGCCAGACGCCCTTAAAGGACAAGTTCACCTTCATTAACATAAGGATTGAGAGAATGTAGCAATATTAGTAGAACACATCATTGAAAGTTTGACGAAAATCGGACAATCCGTTCAAAAGTTATGAATTTTTGAAGTTTTTGTGCAGTAACCGCTGGATGAGAAGACTACTGCAGTGTGTGAATAACTTAGATGTCACATGCGTACAACAATGTAAGGAAAATATAAAGAGAATTTCACAAAATTTCATCTTTTGAAAAAAGTACACATTCCCCCGACTCGTTACCGACAAATGTTATGGGTAATATTATTCCCCCTGCCTTTAGAAAGAGGCAAGTCAAGTGCTCTTTTATTATGCGAAAAAAAGTGGAAATATGTTGAATTTTCTTTACATTTTCTTTATACTGTTGTACGCATATGACTCACAAGCTGTAGTAGTCTCCTCATCCAGCAGTTCCAACACAAAAATTTTAAAAATTCATAACTTTTGCATCGATTGTCCAATTTTCCTCAAACTTTCACTGATGTGTTCTACTAATATTGCTGCATTCTCTCAATCCTTATGTTTATGAAGGTGAACTTGTCCTTTAAAGACCAAACTTCTTCCAGCCTAGCTGAACACTGTGAGTAACCTTGTGAAACCCACTGGAACTTGTTCTTTACACTAAACAGGATATATGCATGACCGTTGCCAGACGTTTTAAATGGTGGTGGGGAGGGGGGGGGGGGGGCAGCCGCCAGACGCCCTCAAAGACCCAATTTTACCAGCTAGACTAGCCTATATATAGCTGGAAAAATGACCTCCTGAAACCCACACGGTTGTTCTTGTGATACACTCAAAGGATAATTGAATGATTGTTGCCAGACAATAGCCGCCAGACGCCCCAAAGACCAAACTCTTACCAGCGAGGCTAGCCTAGCTGAAAATTAGGAAAGTAACCCCATGAAACCCACTGGAACTTGTTCTTACACTTACAGAATAAATGCATGACCGCTGCCAGACGCTTTAAGTGGTGGGGCGTGTAGCCCCCAGACGCTCTCAAAGACCCAATTTTACCAGCTATAAGGTTCACATTATTTCAGAAATGATAGCAGTGTAATTCCATAACAATACCGCTTGCTTGCGAGTTCACCTGTCTATAATCTATGCATTGCCTTATTCTTATGTTCTGCTTCCTTGAGCCCCATAAACCCAACTCATGCATTCTTATAGTCCACTGCACTGCCTGGACTGTTTTGTGTGATCATTTACCGCGCGCACACACCGCTACAGCACGCGTATGCCCCACCGTATATGCTCGTGTATTAATTTGCCGCGCACGCACGCATCTCGACCTCCAAAACAGTCCAGTCTGGTTTGCCAAGTCTCCCCGAAATATTTCGGAAAAAATTGGCCCCACCCCCATCCCCTCATTCATTTCGAGCATCCTGATTGGTCGATGAGATCGCGTCCAGCAGGCAATTTGTGGGATCGAAAAAAGTCGATCGATCTCTAATCATGTAGTCTTATTGCAAACAGGTATATTGCATGTAGCAATATAACATACATATTTTACGCCTATATTTGTATTAATCTCTCCATATATTGATGGAATTTCAAAATTATTTTTCTTTTAATTGAAAATTGCTCAAATGATATATCTTAGAGATCATAAGAGGAGAATGAAATTAGAACGTACATAAACCGTGCGTAAGATTAAGACTAACTTCTACTCGTTTCCATAACTGTTATAAATTAAATTATAAATATCACAATAACCAGCATTTTAAATCTATTTTTCGACAGAAAAAAAATAATTAAAAAATCACAAATTAAAAAAATTAATAAATACGTGTAGAAAAGATATTCGCCCATTTAAAGCATCGTGACTTATCGTACATGTCAATTTCGAGGTGGCTTTTACTTCTCGATCGGGGATCCCCCGGATCGCGTGTACAGCATACAGCTTGTGCAACAAATGTGCTTTTCGTATTGATTCCGAGTCTTGCGTTTTCCGACCAAAATCTGTGCAGCATTTCAAGTATTTCCTCCAAACCTTGTTTACATGATCAATGGATGTCAACATCAGCGTCTCCGAGTCGCTTTTCTGACAGTGATAATGAGAAGAGCATTCAATGCACTGTGCTACTGAGAAGCTTGGATTCGTTGACGGTTTCGGGGAGCAGCAGCAGAACCAGGTTTCTCCGTGCGTGGTCATAGACTCATGATTTTGTTTATCTCCATGCCGACTGGTTTCGGCAATAGTGTGGTGTTCCAACTTCCAAGCTGCACCGTTGTGCATTGATATTCTTCGCAAACTAGATCTACATGATGGACCAGACTCTCCGAAAGCTGTGGCTCTTGTCATGCCTTTGAAGTCTTTAATTTCGGACCAGATGAGCAGGGCTATGGATCGTGCTTGGCCTGCGTGACAAAGTCGAAGACTCAAGCGGCCTAGTGGTAAGCTAATCATTTAACGTTAGATCTATCCAGTTTCTACAAATGATTCGTCAAGGCAACTTTCATTACGTGTCTCTTGTCTTGAATTACAAACTGTAACTGTAGGCCCCTAGTTGAACAAAAAAAAAAAAAATGATTGTAAAACTAAATGTAGTTAAATGTCTGGCCTCTGGGCCGGGTAGGGTAAACACATGTCAGGCTTCTACTACAGTACTACTCTTGTGAGTGTTCCTACTAGGTGTACTGAGTCAAAATCCTGTGTAATTGTAATAAATTGTTAACACCGTAACTGCACTGGTTTAATTTTTTTGTGCAGTACAGTAACTAAGTACTGTAACTTTCTCGCATACAAATGCAATTACACATAGGCCTACTGCCTTAGCTTTAATCTGTGAGACACAGCCTGTGTCTCATCAGCTTTGCTCCTCTACACAGACAGAGGAGCAATCGAGACACACGCTGTGGCCCACAGACTAATTCTTCATGTGCATGTACATTGAGAAAAAACTCAAATAGGAACATGCTTCAGTATGCAAATGTACTCATACTGAAAGGGGACAACTTTGCACAACAGGGAATGACACTAGAACCAGACAGGGTTTGCCATTTGAACACTTTAATTCGGTCTTCGGTACCGAATCGTCAACATAGGTCCTCTGAGGACAGCCGCCATCTTTCGTTCTTCTTTCTGCCCTCTCTCGGCGTATCTGTTACAATCGTTTACACATTATGTTCCCTTACAATACTTGTTCATCTACAGATTAAAATTATGCAGTATTATGGCTATGCGATATGCATTGAAGAGACTACAGGCATTATTAAAATTACATGTGCAATGTAGAAAATGTTTTTTTATTTTAATCTTACTGTTTTTTTTTTTCTTATTTTTCAAATAGGGGGATTGCATCTGGAGACACCAAAGCATTTCGAGCAGTGTATGGAAAATTTGGTGAATTACGATCGGAACTCAAGTCGTCAGTCCCGCTGTTGCCCTGACAGCCACTGCAACCAGAGATGTGCGTAGCGGTATCATCGAAAACTTTGGTCTTCGCAATTATGTGTGGGTAAATCAGTTGCCGGACAAGCAAAATATAAAACATGTTGTCAAGTCTGCTGCAAGAGATTTAGATACAATGTTCAAGTGGCTGGCAGATGACTTGAAGATCCATGGTGCATGTTGTGAAAGGATGATAAGAAAAATGTGCAGTAATGTGTACGCGACCTTTATGGCACTGCTTCCAGAAGGTTGCCACAGGTATAAGTTTATATGTACCACCAGAACATGGAAACTGAGGAAAAAAGGAAATTGTTGACAGCATGTTAGCAACAGATGGTGAAATCAGAGTTCTGATAGCTACCATTGCATCTGGCCTGGGTGTTGACGTAAGCAACGTACACAGTACGGTTTTGTGTGGATGCCCAAGTGATCTAGACGATTATATCCACTTTTTAAAAGCACTAAGTTTTCAGGCCTTATCAGATATACTGGTAACATGAAGAATCATGTACAGCTGTACAGCTGTACATCGTAGCTGAGATTTTTTTTAATGAAAAATGTCACGTATACACGTGTACATGTAGCTTAGCTTGTACCTTTGGGATTTGAAAATTGTTTTTTAGAGAATTCATATGATTGTTTTAAAACAAGAATCCACTGTGGGTGTTTTTCCTCCTTAAGGTTTGTAATGGTGAGTGGTTGGTACATTGGTTTCTGGTGTACCTGAATTTTTGCAGTTCCTTGCTACATGTACAATAATTTTCTTTTTATCACTGCAATTACTGTACCTTGCTCTTATTCATAGAAGCAAATACAATGTACATTTGTACACACCTACTTTTCATGCTGTACTTTGTTTTTTAGGTGTGAATATTTTCATTGATTTTCATTGGACATGTTGATGGGTACATATCATAATTACAAACTTGTGATAAAATTATGGAAAAGTTGAAATATTTTAGTTCAAGGTTGTGTTTTTGTGATGTAGTGGATTACATGTACATGTACATACAGACCATGCCAAGTGGGGATGGGCTGTGTGTTTTGGGTGTTTGGGTGGGTGTTTGAAAATTGAACTGAAAATGCTGTTTGTCTGCACATGTAATTGTTCATCTATGCATACATGTACATACAAGTGTACAAATGTGTAGAGTGTGTTTTTGAGTTGTACAACTACCAAGAACTTGTTTACATATAATACTTTCTTTACATACAAAATCATTCATGACAAGTACAGTATGTTCTTTGGCCCATTTTGATAAAACTAAAACTAGTTCTGTTAATGCACATGAACATTTTTACCTATAGTTTGAACTGTGTAGCAATGAATTTATTTTCTTTTTTGAACTTCGAAGCATTTTTTTAAACCAAGAATTGTTGTAAAGCGCAACAAATGAAAAAACAAAGATTTCTTTGTCAGAACTTGTAACCAGTTTGTGTTAATCCTGTATTTTTGATGTGTAATGAGAGTCTACTACACATGGTAATCAGACTGAAATGTGACATATCAAATTATTTCTCTGACATCAAAATTCAGAGTCAAACAGTTTACAATGTATTTTGTTTGAAATAATGCACTGTTGTTGAACAATGATCATGAACTATCATGAATATACAGTAAATGTATTGTATATTACAGCACATGTACATGTACATGTACAAATGAAAGTGTATAATGAAGGAATTTCAAGAGCATGGAGAAACAACTGAAATATGCCTAATATTTTATAAACTATAGAACATTTAATTTCAGTTCCTTATGAGTACTTGGTGGCACAGAATATCCAACTTTAAAGACACTTATACACCTGAGGAATTATTTTGAATGTCCTTCCCAGAGTGACAACTTTTTGAACTCATTATTGACAGTTGGGAGTGGGATGCTAGCTTTGAAACTTCCTTGGTAGTTGGTACAACATTAACAGTTTTACCATCATGGCCAAATTTGTATAATGAAGGCTTAAGAAGTAATGTGATTAAAAAAATGTACAAGTTATACATATGCTCAAATTACACTACTCGTAGTCCATTTGTTTTCACTTTGCTGTCTGCTCTTACTGTACATGAAATGATGAAGACTACACAGTGTATTTAACAGTACATATATTTGCACATATGTGTAATGTACATGTACACTGTACATTGTACATTTCAAAGTACAATAGTGATAAATTGATGTATTTCCTGACCACACCTCAACACTGAAAAAAAAATCTAAACTTATTTACAAATAATCAGGTGCCATAAACGTTGAAAAAAATAAAGTCTACTACACTGTACAGCTGCATGTACAAAGTACATATACAATGTTTTAATTTGGATGTGATTTGTAATAGGGGGTTTAATCAAATTGCTAACATGTGAGTGTGTGTGTGTATGTGTGCATGTGTTTGTGTATGTTTGTGTGTGTGTGTGTGTGTGTGTGTGTGCACATGCGTGTATGTGTTCGTGTGTGTTGTGTGCATGGCCCACACATTTCCCAAGCATAATTTCACACTGATATCCCCCTAAAATGTTTGTGAATTAGAAAAAAACAATTTGATTTGTCAGACTGTCTTTTGATATGCATAGGCCTACTTATTCGATAATATACATGGAGCTACTATTTTGAGCAAATACTGGTATGGTTTGCCAAAAAAAAAGGAAGATATATGTAACCTTTATATGCATATGCAGAAGGGCAGTTCAACCAAAACTGTTCACTTGTAATGCCAGAGACAAATGGACCAATATCTCTAGCAAAAATGCTCTTAAGCGTCTTCATCTTGGTTTACTAAGTTTAGCTTTACTATCATGAAGACTAACAAACAAAAAACTGAGTGACGGGGTATTCTTACAACAGGGATATTGGTCTGATTGTCTCTGTTACAGAAATTATCAAAGTGAATAGTGTCGGTCTAACTGCCCAGTAGGCCCTACATGAAGTGGTAATAAAATTATACAAGTTGTACAAACTTAGCGCAATTCTTTAAATTCAGACTGCTCTCTAAAAAAGGCACCTTCTGGTTCCTTACATGTACTTCACAACTTTGCACTACAAATTGTGTAATGTGGTTGTACCCTATCCCCTTCACCTCCACCACCCCTGAATATGCTTGATATCTTGTATACCATAGCTAAGTAGCGGTTCATAGAACCTACATCTCACAGCCCTGAGCTTATTACAAAATTACATTGTTATTTAGTGGGCCACAAGTGCCTATGTCAATTAAAGAATTTCTTTAATTTCTGAATATTTCATCATACAATATTATTAAGGAAGAATAATTGATGACAAAATTATTTCTTTTAATGAATATGATCGGCACAATCCACCCCCCTCAAAAAAAAAAAAAAAAAATATTGATCCACTTTACCAACAATAACATCGCCAAACAAATCTTCCAACTTTTCTTGAGGTCCACATCTCACGACCTTCACAGAGTTCTTTGCAGTTTTATGTAGTGTTTGGACGTTAGAAGTGGCACATCACAAATCATACATCGGCGAGCTGGCGATTTGTAGCTCGCCATTTTCAATCTCAAGAATAATATTCAAGTCATCATCGAATCTCTGGGCACAACAAAGTCCAAAACACCACGTGAAAGTAGGTCGGACATGACTGCAACCATAACTTTCAGCCAGTCAAAAACGTTGCACGAATCAGCTGTGCAACAATGCATGGTACGGATCACTGAAGAATTGAGTACGTATCGCATTGCATTGTGATCAAAGAGTTGGCTCTTTGATTGTGATAATGTGTGTTGTGCAAAAATGCAGGCATCTCTGTGCACATAATTAGTAATTGTTGCAGATCGCACTGTATTCACGGTGCAATGCACACAGCTGGCTGCAGATCGATCGATCCCACATAACTTTTCTGTGATCGATCCCTTAGTTTTCATGCATACGCAATGAGCTTGCGAGAGATAGGGCATTACGTAAGCATACCTAATATGAACTTTTGACCCTACGCACTGTCAAACCATTCTGGACGTTTTTTTCGGACAGGTTTGTTGGCATCGAGCGGTTACAGGGGATAGCGAGATAAGCTGTGGAGCGGCGCGTGGATGCGTAATGATAGAAAACGTCCAGAATCTGGACTAGCATTCTTATGGTGACTCTCCCATGTCATCATCCTTGTTCATTGCAATTTGTTCTATTTTTTGAAAATATTCTTATTCTTCATCCCAATTATCACAAATTCTGAAACTCTGTCCTCAGTATAACTAATTCATAGTTGTACAAATGTAAAAATCTGAGAATCACCCGGAGGTCTCCTTTAATGGGGGAGTTTCTTGAGCGCACAGGGAAACATGCTTTGAAATATCAATAGGGCAAGTGTTGAGACGAAATACTGTAGAAATATGAGAATATACTGTGCTGTGGTTTTGGTAGAAGAAATAGGGTATCTGTATTTGTCCTCAGTGACAACCAAAAAAACTTATTTGGAAAGAATAATAGACATCAAAAAAGAATTGCCCAATCAAACATGTCGGGATTTTTCTCAAACATCAGTGTTCTCATTTTCTTTGCAGTGTAAAACAAAAATGAAAAACAAAAAACAAAAAAACAGGGCCGGGTACAGTATCCGGATGGAAATTGGTGGGATGGGCGTAAACCCGCGGGTATTATAACATACTGACGTTAAAAAAAAAACAAACAAACAAAAAAACAAGACCAAAAACTACTTCTTTCTGTGCCCTGGGGAGAAATATTCATCAATTGCATTCGGAAATGTTGAAAATCACAACTTTTGATGACATTGTGTCCTACAGTATCTCTTCTTATATGAAGGCTTTTTTTATAATTAAGTTTCTTTCCTCTATGACCATGATAAAACAAACCCCTGATGATTAAAACAAAAGACAATCAAAACTTGGCAAATGAACTCTTTGGACAGTAGCAAAAGGGAATACATTAACAGTTTTTGCAAACTCTTTATACAATTGTCTAATACTCCATCAAGCTCATAAAAAATACAATTCTACTGCAACAAGAAATCCATTCAGTAAGACTCGTCCTCGGTGTACATAGCTTAAAATGCCAACTTTTTAAAAATAATGCCCCAGCTCTTAAATTTACTTTAAAAAAGGGGAAGTAAAGCTCAACACCTTTGGCCAATGACTTTTTAGGTACCGTTGGTACAGGATTGGAAAACGAAACAATTTTCTGTGTATAGAACAACGAAACAGAAACTGGTACATGCATTATTCTCTGTCACTTTGTTATGCATAATGATGGTTTGCTCATTGCAGTTCCGGAATCTCAGCTCAAGGGACTCGAATTGATCCCAAATCAGTCGGCGTGCGTGTATCACCCAAAACAATATCTGAACACAATTATAACTGCAGTCCTCCATAGTCTGTATTGGTTGCCGATAAGGGCTGGTATCAAGTTTGATTTTCATATTATTTTCAGTACCTTGTATTTAAATGTTTTCATCGAAATGCCCGTATACGATATGCGTATCTCAGTTAACTCTTTAAACCATAGTTGTAATCTACGTGCCAAGAATCTCATGTTTTCAATAAGCGTGAACTCCAAGACATGTCGAGATAAGGACTTTAAGACAAAAAAGGTTTGGCATCGTCATTATAAAACGAATTCCCCTTTTACAAGACACGTTTTAGATTTTAGATAGAAATATGGATTCGTTTGAATGCATACAAACAGCTTCTTAAATCCTCTTACTTTTTGTTTTTAAGATATGGTGTATGCTTTAGAAGTGTAAGAAGCATGCTCTTGTTTTAGAGGCTTTGAGTACTGGTAAGAAGCATATGTTATTCTTATAGATTATGTGAATAAGTACGCATTCAAGAACGTTTTGAATAAAATGTATCCAGACAACTGCATATCATATTTTCACCTCTTCCTTCATGCAGATGTATACTCTTGCCGAGAAGGTTAACTGTTTGATAGATATAGTGCTCACCTTATTGAAAAGGTTTGGTTTCAGTATATTATTGAAACACAACTAAGTTAACTTTTACATTAACATTTTCACAACTCACAAATTCCACACGCACACACATTTCATGATTCACAAGATCCAAGTTACACTAATCCTATTTACCTGTTTACTTTGCAGAGTGCAACAACAACATAAGTTATATACTGAGCAAATAGGCTTACATCAGTTCGCACTATTCAAGGTTTAGAGTAGTTAAGGAACTAAATCGTACCCGATTATGTAATGCTAAGTTGCACCTTGAGATGATGGGCAATATTGCCCCTATAAAGGAGCAGGCAGTGACATTGACTGTCACTTGCTCCTTTAAAGGAGCAATTTTGCAGCAGTCATGGAGCAAATACGCACCACATAGGTGCAACATCATACCAATAAGGCACAAGATTGCACCCTCAAGAGAGGGTACATTCTTGCATCCTTCGGGCATAAAGTTGCACCTAAAGGTACGAGGTTGCGCCTTTTTCAAGGGGGCAAAGTTGCTCCCGAGGGTGTAACTTTCACCCTTTCTTGCGGGTACAAAGTAGCACCCAAAGTTCCAAGATTGCACCCTCAAAACAAGGCACAATCTTGGAACTTTGGGTGTTTCTTTGCACCCTCACGAAAGGATGCAAAGTTGCACCAAGATGTAAATTTCGTTACGAGAAGGCAATAATGATTTCATGTAAAACATGTAAAGGAAAGTTGATAGTTTGGTTATTTTATCATTACTCATCTTCGTCTTCTCAACAAGAAGATGATACACATGAGCTCATTTGCTTAAGAAGTTGAAGGATGTTTAATTGCTGGTAGCCACGTAGGGGCTTTTGTCATAACATTTTGCATCTTAATCCCTCGAAACTAAGTACATGCAGTATTAGTTTATAGATAACATAATATTTTTGTTGTTGCTGTGAGCTTATTCATATGAATTTTAGACATGTTTCTCATATGTTTCTGTCATATGCTTTACTGAAGAACAGCAAATGTTGAGTTTATTGGCAAGAGAGGTTGATCATTACTTTATATTTAAGTTCATTGAAGTGCCGGAGCATAAACTTGTCTTGAAATATTAGCATCCAAAACCCTCCAAACCAAAAACGTGCAATACTAGACACGACAGGAATTCCTTGTTGTTGTGAGTTATGTTTCTTAAAAACACAGCTTTTTTCTACTTTTGCAATGTACTATGTTCAAAAACACTCTTGAACAATTTTCAGATTTCGTTTCTTTCTTAAGAGAAGAAAACGGTGAGGTCATGTAAAATATGTTCCTATAAGTTTTATTTCGTTAATAATTTTTCTTTACCCATTTCCTCAACCGTAAGGTGATACGGTACTTAAAAAGTCATAGGCCAAAGGTGTTGAGCTTTACTTCCCCTTTTTAAAGTAAATTTAAGAGCTGGGGCATTATTTTCAAAAAGTTGGCATTTTAAGCTATTAACACCGAGGACGAGTCTTACTGAATGGATTTCTTGTTGCAGTAGAATTGTGTTTTTATGAGCTTGATGGAGTATTAGACAATTGTATAAAGAGTTTGCAAAAACTGTTAATGTATTCCCTTTTGCTACTGTCCAAAGAGTTCATTTGCCAAGTTTTAATTGATTGTCTTTTGTTTTAATCATCAGGGGTTTGTTTTATCATGGTCATAGAGGTAAGAAACTTAATTATAAAAAAAAAGCCTTCATATAAGAAGAGATACTGTAGGACACAATGTCATCAAAAGTTGTGATTTTCAACATTTCCGAAATGCAATTGATGAATATTTCTCCCCAGGGCACAGAAAGAAAGTAGTTTTTGGTCTTGTTTTTTTTTTTTTTTTTTTTTTTTTTTTTTTACGTCAGTATGTTATAATACCCGCGGGTTTACGCCCATCCCACCAATTTCCATCCGGATACTGTACCCGGCCCTGTTTTTTTTGTTTTTTGTTTTTCATTTTTGTTTTACACTGCAAAGAAAATGAGAACACTGATGTTTGAGAAAAATCCCGACATGTTTGATTGGGCAATTCTTTTTTGATGTCTATTATTCTTTCCAAATAAGTTTTTTTGGTTATCACTGAGGACAAATACAGATACCCTATTTCTTCTACCAAAACCACAGCACAGTATATTCTCATATTTCTACAGTATTTCGTCTCAACACTTGCCCTATTGATATTTCAAAGCATGTTTCCCTGTGCGCTCAAGAAACTCCCCCATTAAAGGAGACCTCCGGGTGATTCTCAGATTTTTACATTTGTACAACTATGAATTAGTTATACTGAGGACAGAGTTTCAGAATTTGTGATAATTGGGATGAAGAATAAGAATATTTTCAAAAAATAGAACACATTGCAATGAACAAGGATGATGACATGGGAGAGTCACCATAAGAATGCATGAGTTGGGGCTCAAGGAAGCAGAACAAAAGAATAAGGCAATGCATAGATTATAGACTGGTGAACTCGCAAGCAAGCGGTATTGTTATGGAATTACACTGCTATCATTTCTGATATATGTGAACCTTATAGCTGGTAAAATTGGGTCTTTGAGAGTGTCTGGGGGCTACGCCCAACCACTTAAAGCGTCTGGCAACGGTCATGCATTTATTCTGTAAGTGTAAGAACAAGTTCCAGTGGGTTTCATGGGGTTACTTTCTTAATTTTCAGCTAGGCTAGCCTCGCTGGTAAGAGTTTGGTCTTTGGGGCGTCTGGCGGCTATTGTCTGGCAACAATCATTCAATTATCCTTTGAGTGTATCACAAGAACAACCGTGTGGGTTTCAGGAGGTCATTTTTCCAGCTATATATAGGCTAGTCTAGCTGGTAAAATTGGGTCTTTGAGGGCGTCTGGCGGCTGCCCCCCCCCCCCCCCCCCCTCCCCACCACCATTTAAAACGTCTGGCAACGGTCATGCATATATCCTGTTTAGTGTAAAGAACAAGTTCCAGTGGGTTTCACAAGGTTACTTGTTCAGCTAGGCAAGCCTAGCTGGAAAAATTTGGGTCTTTAAGGGCGTCTGGCGGCTACCTCCCACCACTTAAAACGTCTGGCAATGGTCATTCATTTATCCTGTAAGTGTAACGAACAAGTTCCAGTGGGTTTCATGAGGTTACTTTTTCAGCTAGGCTAGCCTAGCTGGAAAAATTTGGGTCTTTAAGGGCGTCTGGCGGCTACCCCCCACCACTTAAAACGTCTGGCAATGGTCATTCATTTATCCTGTAAGTGTAACGAACAAGTTCCAGTGGTTTTCATGACGTTACTTTTTCAGCTAGGCTAGCCTAGCTGGAGTTGGGCCTTTAAGAGCGTCTGGCGGCTACCCCCCACCACTTAAAACGTCTGGCAATGGTCATTCATTTATCCTGTAAGTGTAACGAACAAGTTCCAGTTGTTTTCATGGGGTTACTTTTCCAGCTAGGCTAGCCTAATTTTGGGGGGTCCTTTTTGTGGCCCTCCTGGCCACACCCACCACCGATGACCAGCCAGACGTGCATTTCCATACTCAGGGGCATATGTACTAAATTGTTATACACATAAAAATTGGTAACCTTTTCAGCTAGGCTGACCCCCGCTGGCTCCCGGACTATAATGGCACTTGCATGAAAGGAAACTGGATTGTACAGCAAATGGTAACATGAAGAGTAAAGGTAGAAGCAGAAGCCCATTGACTTTAATATTTAAAATCTTCATAGGATGGGAAAGTATAGGCCTAAATGTTACATTTTAGAGCTGTATCACAATTACTGACTGGGTAAATGTTCATCACAAATGGTGTTTTTGTCTTTATTCCTTTTAAAAGAAAGGATTACAGAACAAATTTCAAAGGGTAGCAGATGCTCTGTATCAAATGGGCATGAAAATCAAAATACATGTCTCTGTGGAGGAAAGATCTAAGAAACAAATGAAAGAAGGTCATAGTCATACACTTACAATTAAAGATAAAGGACTTAAGGATGAAAACAGGACGTGTTCAATAAAAGGTCAGACTATCGACTTGGTGATAATAAAGCCTTTAGCATATACAGATGGAAGATCAAAGGTGTCACATTCAGTGGGCATCCCGTGTCAAGTAATGACTTCTATCACACTGTGTATGATCCTTCTCTTAAATTCTTGATCTTTCCTCACAAAAATTATCCTGTTCATTTCTCTCTGTCAGTAGCAGTGCTCTCTTTTCCTTTTCAAGACATTTTATGTCCTTCCTCTTCTTTCTAACCTTTGTTCAATTTATGCTGCATCACACCCATTCACTAGTCCCTCATCACTATACATGTACTTAGATTTTGTATGAAACCATGAGACTTTTTAGCAAGAAAATATACAAATTGATATCTCAGAATTCAGTATGATCTTTAACATTTGAGAATGAGTATCTGTAGCAAACCTTATAAAGTTATCAGTTAGCACAGTCTCCATGTACACATGTAGTTCTTGTACATGAGAGAAGGTGAAGGAAGGGAGGAGACTTTCAGCACAAGAAGTCTTGTCAAGCGTGTACCCTGATGTCAGGACTCACTGTCAGAGGCATCCAGCTACACTGTATGCTGAGTCATGTCAGTGTATCATACCATACATATATTTCAACTTTCACTCCTTTAGACTGCCAATCACTAACACTGTTAAGCTCAATAATAATGCCCTGAAGCTATTTCATGAACAGTTCACATACATATTCGCACGAAAGTAGGATATGTCATTTTCTTCCATATTAGATGTGCGTGTAATTCCGTTACCATGTAATTCCGTTACCACAATTACAGAAGAACTGAAGGAGATATTTCACAAAATGTTTTGTGACTTTTCAGGGAGTCACATGTAGAGAAAAAATTTACAAGGGGAGAAAAAATCAGTGATTAGTTTGTTCAGGAGAAAACTTTTTTCAATTTCATGGTAACGGAATTACGTCAATTTGTCAGTAGATTTTGAAAATTTCTCCAAAAAATATGATAATGAGAGTGACTGAATGCTTTATTAAATGTGATTGTTGAAGCATAGGAAGAATGATGTGGAAGTATGGATATTTAAAGCAGAGAGATATTTAAGTTGTTTCATTTCAAATTTTCATTTAATATTGTAAAATTTTAGATAAATACAATAAATAGTCTTCCAACTTTAAAAGTGTGTACAACAAAAACGAGGAAAGTTATTGGTAAAGGGTTTTTTGTTTCTGTAAATACAACAATCCGTCTGTACGGGAAACTGAAATTTCTGAGCATTTACTTAACTTTGAATTTTGCTGTTTTTGCCCTTCCCATACGGAATTGCCCATCAATGACTTGCCTGATGGTCTCGCGTCAAAGGTTCGCCTTTTTGCCGATGATACAATTTCCTACATGACCATCGACAATCAACATCATACGCAAAATCTTCAAGAGGACCTAAACAAAATTGGTGACTGGGCGAAAAAATGGATGATGGATTTGAACATAGATAAGTGTAAGGTTTTGATATTATCCAGGAAAAGAAGAAAGGTGCAACATGTGTATCATCTAAATAACGCCCCTCTTGAAATGAATCTGTTGAATCCGTGAAGTACTTGGGTGTAACCATCACTTCTGATTTGAAGTGGACCCAACACAGTGTCAATAAAGCCAATAACGTGCTTGCATTTCTAAAACGCAATCTTCGCATAAAATCTTCTGATGTTAAAGCCACAGCTTACAAAACGTTGGTTTGACCAATTGTTGAGTATGCTTCCACAGTTTGGGAGCCCATCTACCAAGAACCTAATCCACCAAGTTGAAATGGTCCACAGAGCTGCGCGATTCACTTTAAATCGCTACCATAACACCTCGAGTGTCACCAAAATGCTACAAGAACTTGATTGGACCACTCTGGAACAGCGCAGAGAAAATTAAATGACAGGCTAATTATGATGTACAAAAATACACAATAATCTTACTCCTCTTTCAGCACAGGACTATAATTATCAAACAGGCTACTCAGTTGACGAGAGCCTCGCAACCACACTCCTATCAGGTACCATATTCGAGAACTGAATCGCATCGCCATTCCCTCTTCCCAAGAACTGTAAGGAACTGGAATTCCTGTCGTCAGAAATTGTTTTATCGCCATCTGTGGGGATCATTTCGAAACCGTCTAACGGTTGATCACACTATGTCACTAATTCACAGTGGCTAGTTATTTCCGTCAAATTTTCTATGTGCTTGTAAATATCTGTAAATAAATTGTATTATAATGTAAATAGCACCAGTCTGCAAGAATCTTCAGTCTATTGAAGGAGGCAGACTTAATCAGAAGAAGAAGAAGAAATGCAAGGAGCGCTCCAGGGGTTCTAACTTACTACTAGTACTAGACATAGTATGGTTGGGGCACCACTAGCCCCGGAGACCGCTACGCCGCGCTGCACGTTGGGGCTGGTCGCAGTTAGGGCACGTACACCACCTATCGGCAGGGCACCTTCCCATCGGCACTCTGCGTATCATGGCTGTTTGCGTATAGAACGAAAGGTACGCGCTGGATTAAGTGTCACTATAGCTATGAAGGACAATAAAAACGAAGAAACTAAAATCAAACTCAAACAAACCAAGCTAAAAATTACACATCCGCTCAGTAACGACGCATGGCTGTGAAATTAAACGTGTATTACTGTATACGCAATGATTTTCGCGTACATAAATTTTCGCGAATTGCCGCTGTCACACATTTTCGCGAGTGGTTAAATTCGCGATTGGGGACCAGAGAAAATATGAAGTGGCAAAGAAAGTGTGAATTTTCAACTTACTAGCAAAATATAGAACTGATACTAGTTATACACTGCATGAAAAAAACTTACCAAACTCTGCGAACTAGTAAGTTAGAATTCAACATTTTTGAAGTGGTTAAGTCCATCGCGCTAGATTTCTGACGAGTGGTCCCCTTGCGATAATGGATCGGCTATCTACAGTATTCGTAAGTAGGACGTGGACGTGCTACATGTACGTAAACAAGCTCAGCCAGTATGGTCTGTTCGGTAAGTTCATGACATGGTATAAGTACTGAAATGTTCGTATCATCAAGGCAAGGGATTCATTTTGGAAGGTAATATTTTCGCGTGTTGTTAATTTCGCGAATAGCTCCCCAACTCGCGAAATTCGCGAAAATAAAACCCCCCGCGAAATATATAGCGTATACAGTACCTATGGCCTGTGAAATTCACGTGTATTACCTATGGAGGGGAGGGGGTGCCGATCGCAAGGTACCCTTTTTTAGTAGACAGAAAGATCCGTCTGTCCGGAGGACTCTTTTATATTTTGCCATTGTCTCACTAGTGACGCTGTCCTCCGTAGACACGGAGGGGATCCGTGAAGTCTCCGCGGAACATTCCCCCGACGGACAGATACAGACCGATCTTTTCGGTCAACCTTTTTAGCTGCGCGAAGAAAACGGAACGCCACGCAACTAAAATTGCGCTATTTTAGAAACAATGATTCATAATCAACCGAGACGGTCACGACATTCAAAAACTGCAGTATTTATGGCATATTTGAGGTAAGAATTAGGCGGATTTGTGTTATATTTTTAGAATAAACAAGCTACAGGTCCTTAGGGTGACGATAGGTGGTACCACCCAACCCTTCTTAACTTAGTGTTAACTAAAGTTGGCCAGCGCCGTAAAAACAGCGCAAAATGCAGTTTCATGGGACTGAAGTCTAGATTCAGACGATGTCCACATCGTGAAATTGTTGAAACGACTGATAATTTTTCGCCAGTACAATTACAACTGTAAGGTCGGTGTTTTAAATTTATGATTTTTTTACCTGCTACATTTCCTCTCTTCCGTCTGGACGACATTTCAGTCTTTAGGAGGCTAGCGTTAGATCTAACCGTTTGACAAGATACGGTTTTGTTCGCTACGTGCTGGAGCTTGTTACACAGTGTCCGACTAGACTTCTAAACCCTCTTTGGTCGGGTCCGTCTGCGTCGGGCTACGTCTACGGCCCGGTTTTCCGGTTGCACACCAATCCAATCACATCTCGTTTTTCCACGGAAACGAGATTGCGACATGATCGACGCCGTCATGACCCCGTGTTGCTCTTGTTTGGACTTGGGCGACTTGTCCAGTACCAGTACGTCGCTGCGAAAAACAAATTGATCTCTAAGACCCCGGTCGTAGTTGACAGCCCATCCGTGAATAGTTTTAAGTCAAACTGGTTCTGGAGTCAAGAGTCCACTCAAGACAAGAACAAATACAACCCCGACGGGATATTTTTTTGTCCATGTTATACTGCACAGCGCCCCGCACCAAAAGGGGATGCGCCCACTTCTCGATCCGCGATTGCGTCAACCACAAATGTCAAAACTTTTTGCTTGCCTACAGGGGCGGATCCAGGAATTCCGCTAAGGGGAGTCACCTTTACTAAATCAAAGGCTGGCGAGACCAACTCCCCCCCCCCCCATTTTCTTATTCTTATTTCTGTTGCGTTAACAAAATATAGAGAGGGGCACCAGAGGGGGACGCGCCCCCTCTCGATCCGCGATTGCGTCAACCGCAAACGTCAAAATTGGATTAACCACAAATGTCATAAGACGTCGACCACAAATAATGTCAAAATTTCCAAACGTAGTACTGCAAATGTCATAACGCGTCACATGGGCGCATCCAGTAGTTTCGTAAAGAGGAGGCGCCTTTACAAAAAGCTGCCGCAACCCTTCCCCCCATTTTTTCTTTTTTTTTCTGCTGTTTTAACCAAAAAACAAAAAAAAAAAAAAAAACAAGATAGGGGGCACTAGAGGGGGATGCACCCCCCCCCCGATCTGAGATTGCGTCAATCAGAAGTTAATGTCAAAACCCATTGTTTGCATTCCAGGAGCGGATAAAGGATTTCAGGAGAGGGGAGCCGCCTCTACAAAATAATTATTATGGCTGTCGCACCCCCCTTTTTGTGTTTTATTTTCATTGTATTGGGATGCGCCCCCTTTTCGATCCGCGATTGCGTCAACCACACTTGATGTCAAAACTCATTGCTTGCCTTATAGGGATGGATCCAGGAATACCGCAAAGGGGAGTCGCCTTTACGAAATCAAGGCTGGCGAGATCCCCCCCCCCCCCAATATTCTTATTTTTATTTCTGTTGCGTTAACAAAATATAGAGAGGGGGCACCAGAGGGGGATGCGCCCCCTCCCGTTCTGAGATTGCGTCAATCACAAGTTAATGTCAAAAGCCATCGTTTGCATTCCAGGGGCGGATCCAGGAATTCAGTAAAGGGGAGCCGCCTTTACAGAGGGGGATGCGCCTCCTCTCGATCCGCGATTGCGTCAACCGCAAATGAAAAAATTGGATTAACCACAAATGTCATAAGACGTCGACCACTATTGTAATGTCAAATTCCAAACGTACTGCAATAATGTCATAACACGTCACAGGGGTGGATCCAGGAGTTTCGTAATGGGGAGGCGCCTTTACAAAATTAAAGCTGCTGCAACCCTACCCCATTTTTTCTTTTTTATTTCTGCTGCTTTAACACAAAATAGATAGGGGCACTAGAGGAGGTGTGCGCCCCCTCTCTCTCCCCCTCGATCAGAGATTGCGTCAACCACAAGTTCGTGTCAAAACCCATAGTTTGCATTTCAGGGGCGGATCCAGGAATTCAGTAAAGGGGAGGAGCCTTTACAAAATAATTATTAGGGCTGCCGCACCCCCTCCCATTTGTTTGTTTTTATTTTAATTGTTTTTGATTAAAAAGAGAGGGGGCACCAAAGGGGGATGTGCCCCCTTCTCGATCCACGATTGCGTCAATCACAAATGTCAAAACTCATTGTTTGCCTTACAGGGGCGGATCCAGGAATTCCGTAAAGGGGAGGCGCATTTACAAAATCAAAGGCTGGCGAGACCCCCCCCCCCCCCCATGTTCTAATTTTTATATCTGTTACGTTAAAAGAAATAAAGAGAGGGGGCACCAGAGGGGAATGCGCCCCTCTCGATACGCGATTGCGTCAACCGCAAATATCAAAATTGTATTAACCACAAAATGAATGTCATAAGACACCGACCACAAATGTCAAAATTTCCAAACGTACTGCAAACGTCATAACGCGTCACAGGGGCGGATCCAGGAGTGTCGTAAAGGGGGGGGGGGGCGCCTTTACAAAATTAGAACTCTCGCACCCCACCCCCAATTTTTTTCTTCAATTTTTCTATTGTTTTAAGTAAAGAAAAAAGAGAGGGGGAGGGTGTGGGAGGGGGGTGTCCCCCCTCCCACGGTGAGAACTTTTTGCATTTTGATGTTGCAAATGGTGCAATTTGATGCATGTTTTTGCGCGTTTCATCGACGTGAAACAGTCCCACTTGTTTAAGGTAGCAGTTTATTTTGATGTAGATTATCATTGAACAATTTGCCTATAAAATGGTATAATTTGAATACACTTCTTGTATTGATTCTTTTCACTGAATATCATGAACGCCACTGAACCTGAGCGAGCGGAGCGAGCGAGGGGAGAGGGGAGGGTGTGGGGGGGGGGGTGTCCCCCCCCCCCCCCCTCCCACGGTAAGAACTTTTTGCATTTTGATGTTGCAAATGGTGCAATTTGATGCATGTTTTTGCGCGTTTTGTCGACGTGAAACAGTCCCACTTGTTTAAAGGTAGGGAATCCCATTTGCATGCCTTAAATGAAGAATTGTATAAATACAGTGGTATGTGGAAGAGAGTATCATTTTAGAAACTCCCATAAAGTATTGAAAGTGGAAGGTAACATTTAGTACATTTTTATTGACCGTTAGATTTTGAACTGAATTTTTTTCGGGGCTCACCGTAAATTCCAGTACATTACTAGGCTAGCTTTGCAGACCCACGCACTGCATGTGTGTCCATCATGTAGATTTTGTGAAGAAAGTTCATCAAAACTTACAAACATTTCTATATACATTCTTACCACACACTCTATATGTTATTACATCAGCTCTTATACTTTTAGATTTGTGTTTACAGATAAAAAATACAGAAGACTGCAACAAAAAGGCTTAAAGGACTTAGTGTGGCTGACACACAGAACTACTGAGTAGTTGAGTTTTGTGCATTATTCAAATTGTAGATAACTGTTGACTTCCAAATTTCTCAGCAGTGGCCTAAACAAGTCCCCTGAGGTTCATATTGAATGTTTTGCTGCATTTTGGGAGGTCTGTAAAAGGTATCCCCTACCTTTAAGGTAGCAGTATATTTTAGTGTAGATTATTATTGAACAATCTGCCTATAAAATGGTATAATTTAAATACACTTCTTGTATCAATTCTTTTCACTGAATATCATGAACGCGACTGAACCCGAGCGAGCGGAGCGAGCGAGGGGGGAGGGGAGGGTGTGGGAGGGGGGTGTCCCCCTCCTCCCACGGTGAGAACTTTTCGCATTTTGATGTTGCAAATGGTGCAGTTTGATGCATGTTTTTGCGTGTTTTAACGAGTTGAAACAGTCCCACTTGTTTGAGGTAGCAGTATATTTTGATGTAGATTATCATTGAACAATTTGCCTATAGAATGGTATCATTTAAATACACTTCTTGTATTGATTCTTTTCACTGAATATCATGAACGCCACTGAACCCGGCGAGCGGAACGAGCGAGGGGAGAGGGGAGGATGTGGGAGGGGGGGGTGTCCCCCCTCCCACGGTAAGAACTTTTTGCATTTTGATGTTGCAAATGGTGCAATTTGATGCAAGTTTTTGCGCGTTTTATCGACGTGAAACAGTAACACTTGTTTAAGGTAGCAGTATATTTTGATGTAGATTATCATTGAACAATTGGCCTATAAAATGGTATCATTTAAATAATCTTCTTGTATTAATTCTATTCACTGAATATCATGAACGCGACTGAACCCGAGCGAGCGGAGCGAGCGAAGTGGGAGGGGAGGGTGTGGGGGGGTGTCCCCCCTCTCACGGTAAGAACTTTTTGCATTTTGATGTTGCAAATGGTGCAATTTGATGCATGTTTTTGCGTGTTTTAACGATTTGAAACAGTTCCACTTGTTTAAGGTTACAGTATATTTTAGTGTAGATTATCATTGAACAATTTGCCTATAAAATGGTATCATTTAAATAATCTTCTTGTATTAATTCTATTCACTGAATATCATGAACGCGACTGAACCCGAGCGAGCGGAGCGAGCGAAGTGGGAGGGGAGGGTGTGGGAGGGGGGGGTGTCCCCCCTCTCACGGTAAGAACTTTTTGCATTTTGATGTTGCAAATGGTGCAATTTGATGCATGTTTTTGCGTGTTTTAACGATTTGAAACAGTTCCACTTGTTTAAGGTTACAGTATATTTTAGTGTAGATTATTGAACAATTTGCTTATAAAATGGTATCATTTAAATAATCTTCTTGTATTTATTCTTACACTGAATATCATGAACGCTGTCTGTTCAGCAATCAAACAGAAAAAGCATGCACACGAGGGTGTAGATAAGGGGCATATCCCCTCCCACGCGAAGGTGATTTTGCGTTTTCAGACCTGAAATTCAGCGATCTGGTTCAAATTTTTGGTGCAATACTTTTTCATCAATTCAATTCAATCATAGTTTATTTCCAATCATCGAAAAAAAAAACATAGTACAAAGTATACATGTGATGAAATAATATTGTTCAAACGTTTGCAAAAGGTTCATGTAATATATATACAAGACAAATTATAGAACAACATATAACATGTACAATATTTAGGAAAAACACTGTATAAATACTTCGTGGGCGAGCGGAAAATGAATTCGATTATGGAAAATAGTGATCCACTAAAAAGCAAAGCTTGTCGGACGTGGATCGCTAGATAAATAATGAGTAAATGATATACTATTCTATAACAATATACATGTAATTATTTTGAGATACACCGGTTGGGAAAAAAATATAGAATACCAATGCTAGTGCCCGGACACTGCTCACTGAACCACGTGTACCGGGAAAATATGACAAGGACAACACGTTCGTACACACATTCGATTACCCACACGTATATACACTGTAAGACGCGAGACAGTACCGAGAGGAGAGAAGACGGTAACAATACAAGTCTACGAAGAACAAAAGACGGTAACAATACAAGTCTACGAAGAACAAAAGACGGTAACAATACAAGTCTACGAAGAACAAAAGACAGGAAAGGAAGAGGAGAGAAGAAAGAAGAGAAGTCTGCACACAGAACACGCCAAGTGCTGCGACATCAGGACAGGTGAAAGCTCAAGCATGAATTAAAACAATTTAAATTATCTAAGATCATAAGTAGAAAGTAAATGTTTTCTGAGTTTGTATTTAAATGTAACAAATTTGGGGGAATCTTTTAAACTATTATAAATTATTCCAAAGTCTGGGTCCGGTATAAAGAAATGTATTTTGGGCATGCGCGGTTCTCATTAATGGAAGATGAAATTCGTCGGATCGTCGCATGGGATAGTTATGAACATGACTGTTTCGATGAAATGAATCGTGGAATATTTTAGGTAAAGAGTTACTGTTGTAATTAAACATGAACTGGCCAAGTTGAAACACATACAAATCATTTACTTTTAATATTTTATGGTCAGAAAACAAAGCATCTGTATGTTCTCGGGTATGTAAATTAAAAACAATTCTAAGCGCTTTCTTTTGCAATAAAAGAAGTTTATCAAGCAACATCTGATATGTATTACCCCAAGCAAGAATCCCGTAGTTTAAATAAGGTAGTATAAAACTAGAATAAAGAGTTAATAATGCAGATGAAGGAAGATAATATTTTAATCTATTCATTACGCCAATATTACGTGATATAATTTTACATATGTTATCAATATGATTCCTCCATGAAAGCTTGTTATCGACGCAAACACCAAGAAATTTAAAAGAAGAAACTTCTTCTAAAGGAGTAGTATCAAATGTTATTTTGCCTGGGAGGCTATCTAAAGAATTACTTAAAAACATAACTTTTGTTTTTTGAATATTTAATGACAATTTATTTGCGTATATCCATTGTATAACCTTTTTCAGTTCTTCATTGACTGTTCTTATTAAAATGTTTGGATCAGAGTTATGAGGGCAAGTAGTGCGTGTGTTGTGCTGTGATTTTCCCTGAATCCAAATTGAAAGTTTGAGAATATGTCGCAGGTTTTAAGAAAACGTGCTGTCCTAATATAAACTATTCTTTCAAAAATCTTAGAAATAGAAGATAATAAAGATATGGGTCTATAGTTATTGACATCATCCTTCTCCCCTTTCTTGTAAATAGGAATTACTTTCGCAATTTTCATGCTATTTGGCACATGGCCACTTGTAAGCGATGAGTTGATTGTGAACTAAGGGATCCACTATTTGAGGATCCACTATTTTTATCAAATAGTTGTCAATTCCGTCATGGCCAGGACTTTTTCCTTCTTTCAAATTAGCAACAATCTTTATTATTTCTTATCTATATGTTGGGTCAAAAAATATAGTTTTGGAGTTAGGTGTATCTAAAAAATCATTAAAAGATTTACTAGAAAGAGGAATATTTTGAGAATGATTTTTTCCAATTGAAGAGAAAAAGTCATTGAAAATTTCCGCCATGCCAGCGGGAGTGTTGTTGGAGGCATTGCCCCACCGAATTTCAGAAATATTAAATGAATTGTTAGATGTATTCATAGCATTCTTTAATGTTTTCCATGTGTTTTTAATATCATTTTTGTATTTGCTTATCTGATTAACATAAAACATTTTCTTCTGCGTACGTAATAATTTGGTGAGTGTGTTTTTGTATGAAACATATTTTTTCTTATTTTTTTCAGTGGGATTGCATCTATATTTATAAAACAAATCATTTTTCCTATTTATAGATCGTAATATAGACTGGGTTATCCACGGGAGTCTTGGAATTTGCTTATATCTATTTTTTATGTTACGCAGGGGAATATGATTGTCGATTTCGGAGGTAAGAATAGATATGAAATATATATATATAAGACAAGTTGACATCGGTAGTGTTGTATACAGAAGACCAGTCGATTTCTTTTAAACTGTTTTGGAGACTTGTAAGATTATCTGCAGTAATCTTACGACGCTTATAATAATTATTTTGTTTAATCAGTTTAATTGGAACCTGAGCAAATATAGGAAAATGGTCAGTGATGTCTGAGAGGACGATGCCAGACTCAGGAAGTGGAAAAACATTACAAAAAATGTTGTCTATGAGGGTAGCCGATTGGCTAGCGACACGGGTAGGCTTGGAGATTAATGGTAAAAACGAAGCAGACATTAATGTTTCTATAAATTCTTTTAAACTGTTTTGGGAGTTACATTTCATGAGATCGATATTAAAATCGCTTATCAAAAATGTATCTTTATTAAGTATCATACTCTCTAAAAAAAATCGAGTGAAAATTTTCACTCTGAAAAGAGTGAATACAAAAAAGAGTGAATTTCGAGTGAAATTGGAGTGAATTTTCAGTGAAAATGCTCATTTTCACTCATTTTGGAGTGACGTCAGGGATCACTCCAAAATCTTCGAGTGATCCCTGACGTCACTCCAAAATGAGTGAAAATGAGCATTTTCACTCAAAATTCACTCCAATTTCACTCGAAATTCACTCTTTTTTGTATTCACTCTTTTTAGAGTGAAAATTTTCACTCGATTTTTTTTAGAGAGTAGGATTTTGTAGTAAATCCTGCAAAACTGTCAAAAAATCATTCAAATTCGAACGAGGGGGCCTGTAAATTACGCCAATCATAATGTTTTTTCCATGTGGATTTATCAATTCAATAAAAAGGGATTCAAGTACATCGCTCATAACACTAATCTCCTCATGTATAATATATTTAAATTTTTTCGAGATGTACAAACCAACTCCACCACCAACTCTCTCGCTTCTATTTCTAAATACAAATTCGAATCCGGGTAAAGAAAATAAATGACTGATGTTAGAGTTCAACCATGTTTCTGTTAACCCTATGATGGAGCAAGATTTATGATCTGGGTTTTCTAAAAGTAAGCGCAACTTATCAAATTTTTTGTTGATACTGCGTATGTTAAAGTGAGCTAACAAAAATGCTTCACCAACTGTATTCGTGATCCGATTTTTATACTGATTTTCGGTCAAATAAACACACGATGGACTCTGGACTGGATCATTTGAGTCAAAGTTATATTCAAATTCTTGTGCTGAGGTATTGTATTTATCGGATATGTAATCTTCATATACACTGGAAATAATATTTACATGATCAGATTCAGAGTGCCTTACTGTGTTATAGAATTCATCACTATTCAAAGAATTAAAAGCAAAATTTATTGTGTTAGCCATGGGTTGAAATATAAAACATTCGGGAATTAATAGCTGGCTTCCCGCCTGGTCCTAGCTCAGCAGCTACGTGGGGGTATGCAGACCTGTAAGAAAGGAAACCGAAATGCGTACAGAGAAACATGAAACACACAAAAAACAGGGAAACGAACATGAACACAGATGACACGGAATCAACATCGTTGCGGATGGTACACAAGGCCATGGCCTCGTGTACAATGCCTAACATGAACTTATTTAACAAGCAAGGACGTGTGCTACACGTACTAGGCAGTGGAGAGTGGAAGTGGACAGAGCTCCCACTGACAAGAAAAAAAAAATGTAAACAATCAGCTATTTACCGATATACATTTGCTTGGCAGAAAAAGAAATCATCCATATTTATCACTGAATTATTCTTCAAACATATCAAACATTTACATGTATATGCATATATAATTATCTCGCAATCAATAATCACTAAACACCTCCGGTCTCCTACGTCACAGAAATCCCAAGGGGGGGGGGGGGGGCGGCAGTAGCCCATAGTCATTTCATACGTTTCGGAAAGTATAACAATCTCTGCTTTGTAATTTCCCTCATGGAAAACAAGAGCAAAGAGACAAACTAAAATACAGCTAAGTGATACGCAACTTGGTATATTAAAATTAACCTAGGGATAAATACCAGTCGAACACCTCATAAGAGGTGAGCACCCTCTGAAAGGGTGAAACTTTGCAGCCCCATGTGCAAAAGATTGAACTGAGCAGCTTTGAATAGTAAGGCAACGACCAGCCAACCATAAATTTAATTGATTGATTGATTGATTAAAAGGTCTTTATTCAAATAAAATCTGAGTCGGCGACTAAAAGTCGAATTACACAGATATACAGAGATTATACAGCAAAACAGATGAAATAATAACATAATCATAATACATTAAAAAATACATTACATTCAAACATTCTGTATACACAACTAATACATTTTTAACGCTACAGATTGTTATATAAATACAAAAAGAAAAAAATGAATGGACATTTTATAAACAGTAGCGGTACACTCCTAATTTTTTTTTCACAGAAAAAAAAAGAAAAGGAAGAAACACTCAGGGCTACTCAACTCATTGTCGAAAGAAGAAGAAAAAAAAAATGTAAGCTCTTCTACAGATACAAAAGGGAGTACAGGAGTTTGCAGTGTGGTTGGAAAGACGCGTCAACAACCTACACTATACATTCCACAAATACTTGCAGTAACATTATTTTGTTGGTGAGGTGATCATCCCCCTCCCCCGTAATGTACACACATTCACTACCCACTCATACCTAAAGCATTTCTCACTGGCATACTCTCTCTCTCTCTCTCTCTCTCTCTCACACACACACACACACACACATGCACACATACAGTACTGTACATTGATGTGTAGATCGCATATCTGTACAACACTCACAAACGCGCATGAGCATAAACACAGTGCACATGCTCGATGTACAATACAACGTATGTACACACTCACATTCACGCGCATACATTTACATACATATACACTATACGTACACACAGGGAAAACACACACACACACATATTGCAGCTACAAACACACACACACATAAACATACACACACATACATTACTCACACACACACACAAGCACCGTCATGTCCACAAGACCACACCCAACACACGCCCATACAATGTACCTGTGCTAAGTGCACGTTTAAAGACAGGCCCACCTACATGTATTGTACATTGTGTAAATGTCTAACAACTAACTTTGAGTGCAGTATGGAAAAAGTGGGGTTTCCTAACATGCATAAAATACATAAAAATTTCCTAATCAAATGTATCATTTGTCTTCCCTACCCACCACGCTGCAAACTCCCATACATATAACTATATAAATAAATTTACCAACACATTAGACAGTAGCGAGAATAAAAAACTCTACTAAGAGTCATTGCAGTAATAATCATTCAGTATATCAATAAAATACGGTATTGCACTTTTCTTAAACCGATCAGTTTTACAATGCAGTTGAGAATATTTTGTAGTATTTCTTAAATTGATTTTAACATCTCTTTGATCCGGTAACCACAATGAATGATTGGGGTGCTTTTCTAACTGCAGAGCAAAATCTAAACACAATTTCCTTCTCCTTTCTTTTAAAGATAATAAATTGCACACTTGTAAGGCCATATCATATGTAACATAATTACAACCTAATATGATTTTCAATACACGTTTTTGAATCTTTTCTATTACCTCTGTGTGTTTTTTTGTAAGACTCGAATGAAAAAGTGGGGCACAATATTCTAGAATTGGTCTGATATATCCTGTATACACTGTAATAAGATCAACTATTGATAAATTAAAGTGTTTCAATTTGCGTAACATGAACAATCTCCTATTGCATCTTTTCACCATTTCAGAAACATGTGCATCCCATTTGAGATTCTGCTGAAAATACACCCCTAAAATCTTAACAGTGCTTGTTTCTTTCAAAAAAATTTCGTTGATACACAAACTTTGCTGAATTGATTGCTTCATAAAAGAAATTGTCATAAAAACACATTTCTGAGGGTTAAGTTTCATGTTATTCAACAATGACCAACTTGCCAGTGCATTAATTTGTCTTTGTATCTGAGATGGTTGATTTCTATTCCTAGCCTCTACAATAGTCAAATCATCAACATATTTATAAAATGAAAAAGGACAATCTTTACAACCATCATTTATCATAATCAAAAACAAAACCGGTCCAAGTTTTGTTCCCTGCGGAACCCCTGCATTGCATTCTCTAATATCAGAGATACTGCCATTGTATTTAACAACCTGTTGTCTGCAATATAAAAAATCCACAACTAATGAAATAACAAATGGGCGCACATTCATAAATACCAACTTATGAATCAGAATGTTATGATCAATTCGGTCAAATGCTTTCGAAAAAGCTGTTAAAACCATAGTTGATACATTGCTTTGCTTTTCAGCATTTTTATACAAGTTATGAAGCATTGCAATCAAATAATGACAAGTTGAAAGACCAGGGCGGTTACCAAACTGATTGATATCGATTTGGTCCCTAATGTCTTCTAACAGCCATTTAACTATGAAAGACTCAGCAATCTTAGCAAAATAAGAGGTCAGAGCTATTGGTCTCAACTCAGATACTACTGGGGGAAAACATTTGGGAATTGGAATAATTTCAGCATATTTCCACATTTTTGGGAAAGTACCCTGCTTAAAGGCAATGTTGATAATATGGCATAAAGGAAAACATATCTCATAAGCAAATTCTCGGATTATTCTCACTGGCAAATCATAAGACACAGTTGATTTTCGTAAACTCAACTTACGTAACTTATTGAAAACATCATGTGGTTGTATGACTGGGCATTCATAAGGTGAAGGCAGATATGCAGGTAACTGTGATCTGTCCAGTTTATAAAAATCGGTTGTTACAGATAAAAACAATTCATTAATATAATTTGCTACATACTCAGAATTGTGACGTTCTTTTTCACTAATATCAGGTACATCAATCTGCATTTGACATTGAACTCCATGAGTCATCAATTTAATATGTTTATACCAATCAGCAGGATTGTTAATTTTCAACCTTTGTATTCTTTCATTATAAAATTTATCCTTGGCTACTTTTACTGCTCTTTGCACTTTGTTTCTAAAATATTTCCATAATTTAACATTCTTATCAATAAACGCTTTTTGTCTTTTTTTCATCAATATTTTAATTTCACAGTTCATCCATGGTTTATCATTCTCATAAATACTTATTTATACTTATTAATGAATAACAATGATGTGTTTTACGTAAGACTTCGTTGCCAAAAGATATACCGTATGAAATATGTTGGGCACGTTAACTCTCACTTTTCGAATAGATTTGTAAATGGCGAGAGTCATTGATTTGAGCTTTTCTATCGAATCCAGGATGTTACGTATACATAATGCCCCAAACGAAAACTGGCCTGTTACACGTGATATGCAAAGATGATACAATGTTTCGTGTCGACGACCGTGTGTTCGGAGTAGCAAAAGAACAATATAATATAACAGCTAAACCAGGGAGCTGGCCAAACAACCTGTTAGCTATCAAACAACAATGCTTTGTTACGTATTACGATGACACGTGTCCCCATTTTAGCACACAATAGTAATGTTACAATAAACGAAATTCACGTTTGAATCGCAAACGTTTCGCTCTTGGAGCCGGGGTAGCAAAACTCAAAAGATTGTTACGTAAAAGACTCTTCGTGGTGTTCAAGCCAGTTTTTACACGTTTCAGAACGAATAAACAGCATTGAAATTAACGAGGGAAGTGGAGCAATAACCCGTCAACTCTAAATCATTGAGTCTATTTTTACGTAAATTACAGTGAGCGTCTTTGTAATGTTTGTGGAAGAATAGCCAACAGCTTTTACAGCTTAGAGGCTATTATTTGTGAGTGGCGGGAAATGAAAATAAAAGGATCAGATGAAAAAACAAAACAAAACAAAACAACGACTTCAAGGAACGTGACCGTCGGAAGAAGCAATACAGTCTATGGAGGACGGTTGGGGCGAAGACCATTAACTTCTATAATAGCTATGCTATATATATCGTGATTCATTGGCAAGTTTTAGAATAACCCACATAGAATTACTTAATAAAATGGCTGAAATAATATGATTTTGAGTGGCTAATAAAAAATAATTGTTTCTTTTATAAAACAAACATTCAATTGTTTAACAGGAGTAACATTGGAAAAAACTGTTCTACTGTAAAATTTCCTTATCATAATTCATTTCGCTACGTATATATTAAAAAAAATTTAGAATTCATTCACAAAATCAAAGACTTTATGAGTAATAGTAGCTATATGGCAACGATCAACCTGACTGTGAGCGACGATGGTGTCTTACGTAAGACTTTATTGCCAAAAGATACTATGAGGTATTGCTGTACACATTGACTCTCACTTTCCAAATAAATTTATAAATAACGAGAGGCGAGGCCAAGATATTGTGCGTACATAATGCCCCAAAAGAAAACAGACCTGTAGCACGTGACATGACAAGATGATAAAATGTTAAGTATCAACGACCATGTGTTAAGCAGAGTAACAAAAGAACAAAATAGTGTAACAGCAGAAGCCAGGGAGCAGGCAAAAGAACCTGTTAGCTATCAAACAACAATAATGCGTGACATAATATTACGATGACGCGTGTCCCCATTTCAACACACAGTAGTAATGTTCCAAAGAACAAAATTCACCTTTGAATTACAAACTTTTCACTCTTGGAGCCGGGGTGGCAAAACTCAAAAGATTGTGACGTAAGGGATTCTTCATAGTGCTCACGCCAGTTGTTACTTCAGGTTTCAGAACAAATAAACAGCATTGAAATTAACGAGGGGAGTAGAGCAATGACCCGCGAGCTCTAAATCATTGAGTCTATTTTTACGTAAATTACGATGAGCGTCTTTATAATGTGTGTGGATGTGTAGCCAACAGTTCAAACGGCTTGGAGGCTATCGTTTGTGGGTGGCGGGAAAAGAAAAGAAAAGAAAAGAAAGCAATTGGATGTACAAACAACAACAAAAAAAGAACTTCAGGGAATGTGACCGTCGGAAGATGCTATACAGTGTATGGAGGACGGTTGGGGCGAAAACCATTGACTTCTATTATAGCTAACGTAATTCACTGCCAAATTTTAAAGTAGCCCTAAAACCCGCTTTTAATAACAATTGTTTAACAACAGTAACATAAAAAAACTGTTCTATTGTTACATAGGATTTCCTTATCACGAGTCATGTCACTGTGTATGCAAACACAAGCACATTGGACCTACATCTTCAAAAATTAATATACCAAAATTTATGACTTGCAAGGCATTCAGTGTTCATGTGCAAAGTCGAGGACTTCATACTGTAAATAATGTTAACAGTCTAAATATATGATGCAGCTGGGGCAACGACCAGCCGACTGTGAATGACGATGGAGTGTTACGTAAGGCTTCGTCGCCAAAAGATACCGTATGAAACATTTAATACACGTTGACTCTCACTTTTCACTTTTCAAATTGACTTGTGAATGGCTGATAACCTTTCTCACTAAGGCCTGGATGGTACATACATTACGCCTCAAACGAAAATGGCCTATAACACCTGACATGATGAAGGTGACAAATTGTTTCGTATCATCATGTGTTTCAGTGTTAAAATCACGGAATTTTGCTCTTATTCCGAATGTGCACCATCTGTGTGTATGTATAAAGTCTCGTGAGGTAGAGCTTAGGGGAAGGGGGATTCCCCCGTTTTTAGAATTGAAATAAAGCGATCTGGGTATAGCCACAGTCTACTTCTATGTATGGCGGAAGGGGGGGGGGGAGGGGCGGGCGAGCAGGGAGAAGGCGTGGGCGAGTGTTATCTCCACCCTTCCCTTCCGATGGAGCTTTTGCCTTTTTAAGGTTGAAATTGAGATATCTCGTATACGCATATTTGATGGAATCAAAATTTGGGAAATCACACACACACACAAAAAAAAAACTGATGGGGGAGGGGTACTGAGGGAAATTCCCCTTACAAAATTATGAACATTTTAACAATAACAAATACACCACATTTCTCTATGATTCATTCAATGCAATATACTCAATATTCAAACTGCAATACGAACCAACAGCGTCCTTGGAAGATGTTTCCTCGGATTCCAACGTAAAAGACAAACAAGACTGACGTATACACTGACAAATGACAAAAAAGGAGGACAGCTTCCCTCGACTGGCGCAGCTAGGACAGCGCCATTGTCGCAGTGAGGGTGCGCCAGCCTTTGATTTTGTAAAGGCGCCTCCCCTTTACGGAATTCCTGGATCCAACCCTGTGACGCGTTATGACATTTGCAGTTAGTTTGAAAATTTGGCATCTGTGATCGACTTAATTGTCATGACATATGTAGTTAATCCCCAATTTTGACATTTGTGGTTGACGCAATCGCGGATTGAGAGGGGGCGCACCCCCTTTAGTGCCCCTCTCTTTATTTCGTCAACACAACAGAAATAAAAAGAAGTAAATTAGGGGTGGGGATCGCGGCAGCCATTGATTTTGCAAAGGCGCCCCTCCCCTTATACGGAATTCCTGGATCCGCCCCTGTAATGCAAGCGATGAGTTTTTCCATTTGTGGTTGACGCAATGATGGATCGAGAGGGGGCGCATCCCCCTCTGGTGCATCCTCACTATGTTAGGTTAAACCGACAGAAACAAAAATAAGAAAATGGGGAGGGGGGACGGTCGCGCCCGCCTTTGATTTTGTAAAGGCGCCTCCCCCCCCCCCTTACGGAATTCCTGGATCCACCCCTGTAACGCGTTATGACATTTGTGGTCGACGTGTTATGACATTTGTGGTTAATCCCCGATTTTGACTTGTGGATTACACAATCGCGGATTGAGAGGGGACGCACCCCCTTTAGTGCCCCTCTCTTTATTTCGTCAACACAACAGAAATAAAAAGAAGAAAATGGGGAGGGGGAGGGTCGCGCCAGTCTTTGACTTTGTAAAGACGCCTCCCCTTTACAAAATTCCTGGATCCGCCTCTATAATGCAAGCAATGAGATTTTCCATCTGTGGTCATGTGGTTGACGCAATTAATGGATCCAGAGGGGGCGCATCTGGTGCACCCTCACTATATTAGGTTAAACAAACAGAAACAGAAATAAGAAAAGGGGGGTCGCGCCAGCCTTTGATTTTGTAAAGCCCCCCCCCCCCCCCCTTTACGGAATTCCTGGATCCGCCCCTGTGACGCGTTATGACATTTGTGGTCGACGTGTTATAACATTTGTGGTTAATCCAATATTGATATTTGTGGTTCAATTCAATTTAATTCAATCCAATTCAATTCAATCATAGTTTATTCCCAATCAACGAAAATCAAAACGTAGTACAAATTATAGGCCTACATGTCATGAAATAATATTGTTCAAACATTTGCAAAAGATTCATGTAGTATCCGAGATAAATCTCTGGTTGACGCAATCGCGGATTTAGGGGGGGGGGGGGGCGAGGGTCGCGCCAGCCTTTGATTTTGTAAAGGCGCCTCCCCTTTATGGAATTCCTGGATCCACCCTTGTGACGCGTCATGACATTTGCAGTAAATTTGGAAATTTTGACATTTGTCGTCGACGTGTTATGACATCAGTGGTTGATCCGATTTTGACATTTGTCGTCGACGTGTTATGACATTAGTGGTTGTTTTGACATTAATGTCGTCGACGTGTTATGACATTAGTGGTTGTTTTGACATTTGTCGTCGACGTGTTATGACATTAGTGGTTGTTTTGACGTTTGTCGTCGACGTGTTATGACATTAGTGGTTGTTTTGACATTAGTGGCGATTTTGACATTAGTGGGCTCTGCAGCATGCGTCTGGGCCAGGTACCGCAGGTACAATGAAAACAGATCGGTTTCGAAGCTCTCACGCGTGTCACACTGAATACACGCAAGTACTAGTATAACAGGATGTTAGTACGCGTCTAGCAGTAAGACGTAAGTATACGGAACTCGCTAGCCCGACCAGACGCCGTTTTTACAGCGACTGGGCTGCGTATAGTTAGGAACTCGCCAACATCCTTGTCCGCCCGCAGAAAATTCTCCTGCGTGCCGGAAAATCCCAACTCGCAACAAACCCTCGTAGCTTAGGCCCTACCCGGAAAGGTCTGACAGCTCAGGGCCTTCAGTGTTGTAGTTTCCATGAGCGTCACCAGGGGGGTGCGTTGGGTGTAGTGTGACGGGGCCTTGAAGGCCCCGTCACACTACAGCGTATAAATCAGCGAATGCCTAGCGGATGGGCAAAATTTGGCAAAGTCCAGATACGCTCAAATCCGCTCGAATTCGCAAGCAAAATGTGGTTTTCGAACGTTTACCTAACGAATGATGAGCATATGCTAACCGTGTTACGAGCGGATAAAGTAACGAATAAAAGCGAATGCGTACAGTCCAGCCAACGGATGCTTTGCGGACAAAGCGAATGGGCAGCGAATGCCCAACATGTGCAGAGCGATACTGCGGCGTTCACGTGACGGATCTCGGCTGACGCACACTTTACCAAATCATTTTGAGCAGTGACAATGTCAGGTAATCTTGTGACTGTGAGAATGGCCCCCGAAAGAAGGATGCAGAAGTCACCACCAAGTACTAGTACTCTTGGGGGGTGTTTCATCAATTTAGTCAGCGCTGACAAGTTGTCAGTCTCTGACAATTTCAGCAAAATCATCGGTTTTGATTTGCTGAGATCCTCTGATCACTGACTGTTACTATGGTGATTGTCAGAGACTGACAACTTGTCAGCGCTGACAACTTTAATGAAACGGTGCCCTGATGTCACTACCCTCGACAGTCCTCAAGATTCCCCTATTAAAGTGCACTTCCTTCTGATGAACACGTTGACGCATGATGTTGGTAGTCCAACATCCTCCATTGCGTCTGGTGCCTCCAACTGGAGTCGAACTTTCACAATTCCAAATTTCCATGCAGAGATTCTCATTTACTACAGGTTGACTTTTATAGCAGCGGTTTAGAATAATGTTCTCGATACAAGTACTACAAGTGCGGTTATCTACCATTTATTACTTAATGCCAGAATACGTGTAATGAAATGTCTTGTAGGGGGTGTGCCACAGCGGATAAGACTCCCGACTCCCGAACCGACGACCCGGGTTCGAATACCGTCCAGTCCTTACCTCCTTAGGCAAGATGTTTTACCTACGATATCCTTCTCGACCCAGGTGTAAATGGGTACCTGGCAACGCTAGGGTAATGATAATACCAGGGCCACTGGTAGAGCAGTGACAACACTGAAGAGGCTACCCTGAGTAAATAAGACCTTTTTCTTTTATTGTTATTATTATTATTATTATTATGTGTGCTAAGAATATTTATTTGTTTTTTCCTAATATACGTTAAATTAACGTGTGTTGCTGTGCAGATTTGGTGGGCGAATTTGGACGAACTGCGGACGAATAAGAAACGCAGGCAGAGCGACCAAAACTTTCGATCAGCGGATGCTAAGCGAACACAGAGCGGATTGTCATTCCGTTCGTCATCCGCTCAAGATTTTGGACATGTCCAAAATCAAAATTTGGCTCTGGCGGATCTCTGCGAATCTCTGCGAACAGCTAGCGGATACAGCGAACGTCAAGCGGGTCACGAACGACGAGCAACGGATGTGAGCGTATCTCCAAATTTTCGGATCCGCTGGGCATTCGTTGGCTCGATCCGCTCTAGTGTGACGGGGGCTTCAGATCCTTAAAAAAACAACAACAAAAAAAAAAAAAAAACAGTCAGCGAGCGACCTCAACGCCGGACGCTAAATAATTATTCTTTTCCATTTTTTTTTTTATATTTTGCACCGGGGCCAAAAAATATAAAAAATATTAAAAAAATCGTCGGCAAAAACAATTCGCACCCCTGGTTCTGGCAGCACTGATTTTATACATATCTACTAGTATTCTACAGTGTTTACTATTTATCGACCATACTGCACATCCGTACGATACAGAGTACTTATACACGTTTGCATGTACGTGTGCTACTTACAAGTATGTAGGGTCTATGTACGTTACTACGTGGTGGTCTCCTGATGTGTTTTCGTCGATGTTTGTCAAAAATACTGAACTTCATTCTTACCCTACTAGACAAAAAGATTCTTTTCATCTTTCTCCTGTATCCACAAGGGTTAAAAACTCAGAGAATTCGTGGGCGAAAGACAAAAAGCTTTAAAGACAAATTCAAGTTCAATTATATTAGTATGAAGGTGATTCATTGATGCCAGAAAATATATGGTCGGTGGTAATGTCTGATGATCCTAGGCCTACTATGGCGAGCTATCACATAAAAGTGACGGTGATCAAATTAAAACTAGCCGTGAGCAAACCGAGTTTCAAGTTTGGAAGTTCAATTTAATAACGATCCTGAATTCCAAAACCCCAAAAGGGGTGAACAAGGATACAACAATTAAAACAAACAATAATGATGGCAACCTTGAAGCCGTCAGGGGCCTACGCCCCTGTGGTTCAACGGCCCATACAATGACATTTTGAGCAAAGATCCTACACTATGTTGATTGGAGCACAGCACTGGATCTAAAAACAAATGCGATAATAATGTGAGCCATGTGCATATAAATTAGGGGAGGGGCGGGGACCCGGTGGCCACAAGGTCAAAATATATATAACAAGATTACAAGAGAATACATTGTAAGGACCGAAAACCATAGGCGTAAATATCAAAAATCGAGGAGGGGGATTGCCTGTACAATCATCCCCCCCCCCCTTGAAATTTTGAAGAAAAAAAAATGGAAGAAGCAGAAATGTGATTGTATCATTCTCGGCATATTGCTTGTCGTTCTCTTCCCACCTCACTGTTCTTACGCCCGCCTTCAGAGAGCTAACAGAGCTTAACAGTATTCTATCTTTTACGATGTGTACATAATTTTCTCCAGTGCTCTCTCGCTTCGTTCGCTCGCGAAAATAGGCCCAGTTAAAGGCATATATGGTCCAGACGTTTACAAGGTCAATTAATGATATATATGCTTACATGTATACATGCTATGACCCGCGCAACTATGGACTATCTGCAAATTCTACTTACTAAAACAAACAAACAAACAAACAAACAAACAAAATATACCGCCATAATTGACGACCCCCCCCTCCATTTCTGAATAATAATGAGCAAGCGACGATGACGCTGAAGACTCAGTCAGGAAACATCTATGGGCATACACAGGGATAATCAGGGGCGTCGATCCTGTAAGAGGGGGGAGGGGGATGCAAAGGGGCATTTACCCTGCCCCATGGAAATGTTGAAATATGCAGTGGCGTCGATGGGAGGGGGGCATGGTTCCACCCATAAAAGTATTGGGGGCAAACATATCGTTTTGCTTCGCGTATTTCCCGAGATGTGGAAATTTCTTGCTTTTTTGATAGAAAACTGTCTAAATATTTAAGCCAAAGACTGCTGAATTTTAATTCTGAAAATACAAAATCTCCCTAGCGTGAGAGGGGGATAGGCCTACCCCCTTCCATACTTAATATACTTTTAGTTTGACAGATTTCCAGATGTTTCGTCTAAAGTGTGCAACAGGTTTGTCACTTCGGTTAAAACAATGCAAAAGTTCCGTCGGGTATAGGTGTGAGGAGATATCTAGATACTTTTAACTGACGGAAGGTCCCCCCATAGTTTTAGTACACTTCTAGGATTGAAATTTTCCCAGATTCCATCATAAATGTGTTAACGAGGTTATGTTCATCTTAATTTCTGTGAATATTTGTTTTTCTCACTGTTTGATAGGGAAAAAAATCCAACAATTTCACCCAAAGTGTGTAACAGATCCTGAATTTCAGATCTAAAAAAGCAAAATCATTCTCGTGTGGGAGTGGCAACAGTCACCCTCCCCCCCCCCCCCCACACACACACACATTCTCCTATAAAATTCAATTTAAAAATTAAAATCATTACTCTTTTCATAAAACAAAACTCGAATATCTCACCAAAAGTGTGCACCATATCTCGGAATTTCAGGAATGAAAATGCAAAATCTCCTTTATGTGAGAGGGGCCTCTCCCCCTCCCACACCCTTTCACAGCACATTTTCCTGAATACAAATGCTTCTTACTTTTTTGACATAAGCAAAACTGGAATATTAAAAAAATGATGTGTGCACCTAGATCTCTGAAGTACAGGTCTGAAATTGCAAAATCTCCTTCATGTTGGAGAGGATAACCCCCTTCTCATGAAAATATTTGAGGGGCAAACATATATATCATTTTGCCTTCCCCCCCCCCCCGTAATTCTCGAGATGTGAAATTTTCTTGTTTCTTTTTATAGAAAATTGTCCAAATATTTCACCCAAAGTGTGCACCAAATTGCCGAATTTCAATTGTGAAAATGCAAAATATCTCTCGCTTGGGAGGGGGGATACCCACCCTCCCCTATTCGGTCCTTTTCCAGGAGACTTAGTATTATGTTTAGATTGACAGATTTCCGAATGTTTCATCTAAAGTAATTTTCATATGAATTCTAAAAATGCAAAAGCTCCCTCGTATGCAAGGGCATCGATCCTGGGCAAACATCATATTAGCTCCCCAATTATTCCCGAAATGACGATTTTTTTTTTAAATATCTCGCACCCCCTCACACGCCTTACCTCGCCAAGAATTATTGGGAGTTCAGACTCACGGTATGTGGCTAAGTTTAGGTCTGTTAGCTCGCCACTACCGAGGTGAGGGTCGAGTTAACAAATAAACCACCGAAAAAAAGAGAGAATAATTTAGAAAATTAATTAGTTAAATACAGTCAAATAAAACAGTTTGTGGAAATTAATTTGGGATCACAATAATCAACTTTATTCACCCGCCACCCAGGCGTGAAATATCAATGACAGACAGGTTGGTATAAATTATTTAACAAAAGGTGATCATTTCAATACAATAACCAAACGGCAACTTATCAATTCTCACACACATCACACTCTCAAACACACTGACCTTTTAGTTGTTTCTATTCGGGGAAGGGATAGGTAAAGTTAGTGGGGAAATGAAGTTAATATGTGTGGCCACTTACTATTATTATTGTTTGACGCGAGTGTCCAAATGTCCGAAGTAATGTGCACAGAAAACATGAACGCGAAGGTCCTCCTTTGACGACACGGGTGACAGCAGGGATGGGGTGTCTCAACTCCGGGGATGGTGCATCTACTGCAGGGAGGGGGCGTCTTCAGGGATGGGGCGGCTCTGGGAGTGGGGCATCTCAGGAACAAGGCATCATATTGAAAACTTTCGGTCATCTGCGAAGCCGCGCTTCCGCGCGAACGCTACAACACGTAAAACGGGTCAAAAATCGACGCATTTTTCCACAAAATCTGCCATAACTTTTAAACTATTTAAGAAGCAAACTTGGGGCGCCCGGATTCTGAATGTAGACACTTTAGGGATTATTTATGTGTACATATCATTATTGTAACATTTGTAGTCGTGACGCAAATTTGATCAGAAAAGTACCTTATGAGTAGATTTGTCTATGGCGAACAGTCCAAATTTGACGAATTTGAGCATATTTTGCCGTCTTGCAATTCTTCCACACGGGATATCTCGAGAACGGAAAGCCGCACGAACTTGGGGCGCACGGTTTTAGAAAGTAGAGATTCTGCCCATTTTTGTGATATAAGAATCTTGTTCATTGGTTGAGCAGTCCTGACGCAAATAAGCAGTAAAGCTAGACTACCCAGTCACAATTGCTGTCATAGGGAACGTGTACAATCCACACAGAGCTATCACGTGACGAGACTACCAACGAAAATTTGAGCCGTTGACCTTCACTGTCTGCCGTCGTCAGCAGTGTGAATTCCTGTGATTTCAAGCTTTTGTTTCTAGCCAAATATCATTTTCAATGCAATATCAAGATACAGTTGTATGTGAGACATTATCTAGATACGTAGCAGCCTTATGAGCAACATAACTGTTAAGTTTGGGAGCAAAAACAACCAAATATATTTCATATTCCGTCTCATTTTTCGATGATGGCTCTAGTCGGACTGGTGCATTTTCTTCGGAGGTGGTAATAATGTAAGTAGTTGCAACGGTCGCTTGCCACCTGCTGTCTGCAATCGGGTGCTTATATACACGTGTTATGCACAGGTAATCAACTGAAATAATGTTGTAAAGGAATGATAAGGTCCTAGATTATATCTCAACTGTAGATTTAACCCGATTTCTGCCGCCTACACACAACACACTACGCGTGAAATTATGTGAACATGATGTCCCTCCACGCACGGTGCTGCAGGCCACCCCCCATTAACGTGTCGACTAGCCACTCGCCCCACACGCACTCACTTTCTCCAGCGTCTGCTACGTCGGATTTTCTGCGTGAATTAGGGCGAAAGTTTTCAATATGCTGCTGGGCTGGATTTCCTTTGCTCGTTGTATACACGTTTAACACGGGCGTTGCCGATTGGGGTTCTTCTTCTTTGAATAGATGTATTAAATTAATGAAGGCGTGGAGTTTCGATGAAATAGTCCCGTTGACAAGACTGGTATTATTTTGTTGTTCCGAATGAAATTACTGGCGTTCACAAGAGTCCGATTTTCGTTGCTTAGGTTACTTCGAAGGAAGTTACTGATGTTGATAATTACAAGTTCAATTTCCAGTCGAAACTTGGACTATGTTTCAAAGATATGCAGCTTCGGAAAAAAATTAGTAAGTTACAGATGAATAGTGGAGATGAACGGGAACTGGAATACGGGAGCCGAGATCTGGGCTGGAGTTGGGGCTGGGACTGGGACTTCGGCCGGGGCGGCTCTGGGACTGGTCTCTCTGCTTCTCGACTCGACTCGACTCCACACTACTTTGGATTTGGGGTAAAGGCTGGGGATATATAGGTCATTACACATTCATTAACACACCCACTAAGACATCTCACTTCACGCCCACATCACTCCTCATCTTAATCTTACTCTTTATATTTCCATCCCATAATGATTGCTTTTTGGGGAGGTCCTGAGATTAGCTTAGAATGATTGTCATCTTGGATAAGTTATCTCATTGGTCCTAAGTATCATGATCCGCCTACAAGGGATGACAGATTAATACAAAAAATGTTCCAGGAATTAACCAAGTTGTCTTGGACATTTAAACCACGAGTCATTAGAGGGCTCCATTGGGATAGTGGTCAAAACAGATGTGTGGCAGGTTGGGAGACAGTCGACGCCATCACCACTCAATATGGAACAAAAATTTGGCAGAAGTTTCCTCTTGGAGTTTGGGATAATTTATCTAAATATCAACACTTTGGGCTTTCAACATTGCCGCTTGCATCCGACGGTGGATGACTCACAATGGCTGTTTCTGGCTAATGTTATGATCACTCCGGCCAGTCCATCTGAGCTGCCTGTCTATAAATCAAAGGGTCTTTGTTTTGGGGAGTTACGTATAAAAAGGAATGACTGTCGAGGGTCAAGAACCTGCTGGCAGAAACTTTAACCTTGCACGTAACAGAATTGGGGGACTAGTCTACAAATTCAGACACAAGAGGGGGTATATGTCTGTCGCCTTACATATAGAAAACTGTCCAAATATGTAATCCAAAGTGTGCACCAGATTGCTGTATTTCAATTCTGAAAAAGCTAAATCTCTCTCGCGTGGGCCCACACCCTCCCACGTTCGGTCCTTTTTCAAGAGACTTACGATACTATACGCTGTATTTAGATTGACAGATTTCAAAATGTTTCATCTGAAGTGTGCACAAGGTTTGTCACTTCAGTTAAAAAAAAAGTTCCGTCGTTGCTGTCTTGGTTTCACTTTAAAATCTTTATTACACTTTGGGAATTGACACATTTACGAATTCCATCAAAAATGTATTTACGAGATATTTTCATTTGTATTTGTATTCTAAGAATGCAAAAGCCCCCTCTTATGCAGGGACGTCAATCCTGGAGAACGGGGATGGGAGGCAAAAATGTCATTTTGTCCCCCAATAATTCCCGGAATGAGGACAATTTTCTTGCTTCCTTTAAGAGAACTGTCCAAATATCATTCAAAGAGTGCACCAGATTGCTCGGAATTTCAGGTCTGAAAATGCAAAACCCCTCTCTCTCCACACCCTCCCCCGTTCGGTCCTTTTCCTACTTAGACTTGCTACACAATTAGATTGACATACATTTGTATTTCAAAACGTTTCATTTAAGTCTGCATCAGATCTATTACTTCAGTTCTAATAAATTTAAAAGTTCCCTCATCCTCTTTTAATTTACCTCTCCCCGCTCAGTTCCCATCCATTGATTTAGACTCTGCACACTTTGGGATTGACAATTTTCCGAATATTCCACAAAAATGTGCATCAGCTCGCTCTATATCAATCCTAAAAAAGCAAAAGCTCCGTCGTGTGGGAGGGGGCTACTCCCTCCAACACTCTCCCCCTTCCCCTGATAACTTCCATGTATCATTTAGTATGCCTACACAGTGATGTCGCACACGCGGTACAAGAGCTGAGATACCATGTACGATTTAGTCCTTCAATTATCTGTGAATATTTTTTTCTTGCCTTTTTGATAGGAAAAAATCCAAAAATTCACCAAAAATGTGCACCAGATCGCTGAATTTCAGATCTGAAAAAAAAAAAAAAAAATCTTCCTCGTGTGAGGGGGATACCCCCTTCCCACAATCTCCCCCTGCTCGGTCGCTCCGCTCCCTCGCACACCCAACACAAAGCCCCCCCCCCCCCCCGTCCCCCATCGTGAAAACGGATCGACGCCCCTGCCCCTGCCATCCCTTCTCTCTCTTGTTCGCTCCGCTCTCTCGCACATAGGGTTTATTTTCCACGTTTTTGCCCCACCCCCATCGTTAAAATGGAACGACGCCCCCGGGGATGATAGCTTGAATGGACGTAAATCAGGAAAATTGAGAAACACAATAGCTATTAAAAGGAAATATCTACTACATTATTATAGGCTACATTCAATGCAATAGATATCCATATTACCATTTTTATTGATTTCATTTGTGCATTATGCGCAGTGCGACGCTATTATACGTTTTTGAAAGTGGGGGGGGGGGATGCCAAAATCGTCTTTCAAGCAAAAAGAAAGAAAGAGAAACAACAACAAAAAATCTTCATATTTCTGAAGTGTGATTTTCCGCCGAAAGTCGGCTGACAAGCAAAAACTCAATTCAATTCAATTCAATTTCGGTTTTATTAAAAAACACAAAATACATGTAAAAGTCCGAAGACTAACCATATTTGGTTTACATTAAACTTTACAGCTTTACAACAGGGAGACATAAAGAAAAGAAATAAAACAAACTGACATTTTACACAACTGATTCATATGGACCCCCCCCCCCAAAAAAAAATGACAAACTGTAATCACATTATCATAAAAATTGATACCAATAATAAAAACAAAGATAAGGCATCAACAGAAGAGAAATTGCACACACCCTCACATACAATGTACATGATATATGCTATATAATTCACACATTAAAAAACGTTAAATATTATCATATTGATAAGTAAATATTGGATTAAAAACCCAGCAACTGAAAATGAATGCAGTCATACACAGATATTCAAATTAATTTCATCCAACTGCAAATAAAGTTATGGGAAAATAAAACCCAGCATAATGTGAACATCATAATGTGCCATGACAAAAAAAAAAAAAGAAAAAAAATTCAAGGATATCAGTATTCGAAAAGAGAGTGAGAAAAAAAAAGAGAAGAAAAATCAAGGGAGTTAAATAGGAGATGTTGGAATAAATATTCGCGAACAGGTGTGGAAGCGGATAAGAAATAAAAAGAGGACAACCAGAAAAAAGAGAGAAAGGGAGAGAGAAGAGACTAGCATAGGGATCATGAAAAGGAGGGAAACAAAGCGGAGCAGAGCGAAAAATAAGTACTCGCGAACAGGTGTGAATAAGTATTCGCGAACAGGTGTGAAAGCGAATAAAATAATGAAAGGATAGCAGCAACATATAGATCGAGAGGGAACGAACGAAGAAATCAAAGAGAAGGGGTAAAACAAAATGAAACAGAGAGGGAGAAAAAGTAAAAAAGAGCTTAGATAAATCTTTCAAATTGATTACAGATAAAAAAGTACCATCACCAGCAGCAACGAGTTACACATATGAAGTACACATACGTAGTGCCACATGTGCATTTAGAAAAAAAAAATAGAAAAGAAGAAGAGCATAACATAGGAGGTAATCACAATGCGGATAACGCTACATAACATGAGGGATGTGACCGAGCGAATGCTATAGCAATTGCCAACAACAGTATACAATGCATTCAACCATTCTTATTTAAAGAATTATGATTAAACCATGAAATTATTCATTACTATTAAAACAAACAAAAAAAAATGCTTGAAGTGAAAACTTCCTGACGAAATTTCCAAGAATTCAAATTTCAATTGTAATTGAGCTCGATACTGACGAAAGAACGAAGAAAAAAAGGGGGAAAACTGAAAGAAAAAGTGTCGAAATGAACGGAGGATGGACAAAGAGAGAAAGAAACAGAGGGAGAAACTGATAGGATGGAACAGACCACAGAAAAAGAAAGAATGCAATGCGTATTCAGGGGCGGATCCAGGAATTTCGTAAAGAGGGGGCGCGTTTACAAAATTAAAGGGGGGCGCACGCACCCCTCCCCCATTTTTTTCGTTTTATTTCTTTTGTTTCAACAAAAAATGAAAGGGGGGGGGGGCGTGCACCAGTTGCGGTCCTCCCTGGATCCGCCCCTGGTATTTCACATTTACAAAACAATTCTAGTGGGTTGAATTAAGCAGACAAACCAAAGAGGGCACTGTAGATTGCTGGTAGCTCTGTGTTCTACAGCATGGTAAAACCAAATAATGATCATTTCTAAGACTACATAGCGCGGATCTTAAGAGCGATCTCGCACCAGTTTCAACATTCATATTTTTACAAAACAATTCTAATGAATTGAATTAAGCAAACAAACTAGAGAGGGCACTGTAGATCGCTGGTAGCGATGTGTTCTACAACATGGTAAAATCAAATAATGATCCTTTCTACGATTACATCATGCGGATCTTAAGAGCGATCTTGCAAATCATATTTCACATTTACAAGAAAAAAAAACAACAACTAATGAGTTGAATTAAACAGACGAACTAAAGAGGGCACTGCAGATCGCTGGTAACGCTGTGTTCTACAACGTGGCAAAGCCAAATGATGATCGTTTCTTATAGATTACGACCAGTTTCAACATGCTGCGCGACAGTGGCAAGAGATGGCAGTGTCGTGCGGATAACCAAATCGTGACAGGATTTCAATGCGACGATCTGCAAGGGATTGTAGTTCAAGATGATCCAGAAGGTCATCATAACTAGCATTATAAAGAAGGGTATATATATTATGCGAACTACTCTCTAAACAAAAACAAGAAACAAAATCTTCATATTTTTGCTGCCACTTCCTTTCCACCTATTTCATGCAATGAAAGTGAGGGATACAAACATTCGATCCCTGTAAAGACGTGAGTGTGTGTGTGTGTGTGTGTGTGTGTGTGTGTGTGTGTGGAGGGGGGGGGGGGGCAGCTCCGACCAAGCTCAACCCCTCCCCGCGTTGCGCCGGTCCGGTTGTGGGTTCGTAATCGTGATTGTAGTGATGGTGACATAATTATGGCCGATCATCCCCCATGCACTCCTCTCCTCGGTAAGGATTTACGCCGTTGTCGAGAACACCATCATTATGTCAAGGGATACTAGTAACTAATAATGAAAACGTGCACTACGCTATAAACAAGATAACACATTAGACAACAACAAGAAAAAGAGCAAAAGAGCAAACAATGGCAAAAGCAAAATAGAAATGAGATAAATCACTTCAGTTTCGAGGCAGCTAAGTTTTTCATGTCATCTAATGAGGTTGGAAGAGAGGATGCATTGTGAATGTGTTTTGACTCACTAAAACATTTAGAGAGGATTCCAAGAGCAGTGGCGTATCTAGGGAAAACGGTGCCCGAAGCATGCGCGAAAATTGCGCCCCAAATTTCTGAAAAAGTGTTCAACCTCAACCCCATCCCAGTACGGACTTTTAAAAAAGTCCACATGATATGCTTTTTCAAGCACTTAAGGGGTCTTTTGAGGGTGATTTAAATGTAATAAATTGTGATAACTTCTGGCGAGCGAGCGCAGCAAGCGAGCCGAACATTTTTGTATATATTTCAGCTTACAAAACATGGAATTCTTGTAATTTTTTGGTTATTAAATCTTACAATTCTAATCAAGATATAGTGACGGCCCTATATAGATAACGATTTATACCAACAAACTGTGGACTTGAAAAAATACTTTAAATTAGTACGAGCGAGTGAGCCGAAATTTGTATATTTCCACGTCATCATTACGTTTTGTTCTTATCTTGTTAGATTTGGTTTTTTTGCCTCCCCCCCCCCCCGTATGTTCGAAACCTTTGGCGCCCTCTTTTGATCCAATCGGCTATAGCTTCAGAACGAAAGAAATTGCAGTCGCTGCTCCGTGTAACATTTTGCCTGCTAATAATATGAAATGACATGTGTGAACACAATAGACATTGTCATTTTGTTTGCGTCATCATCATGTTTTGTTCTTATCTTCTTCTTTTTTGATAAATTTTGGCGAGTGAGCGCAGCGAGCCGAAAATTTTTGTATTTCAGCTTACAAAACATGGAATTCTTGTCATTTTTTGCTTATTAAATCTTACAATTCTAATAAGATATAGTGACGGCCTTATAGATAACGATTTATACCAACAGAGGACTTGAAAAAAAATACTCTAAATAATTACGCGCGAATGGGCCGAAATTTGTATATCACGTTTTGTTCTTATCTTTTGTTCTTTTTTTTTTTTTGGGGGGGGGGATAAATTTTGGCGAGCGAGAGAGCCGAAATTTTTTGTATTTCAGCTTACAAAACATTCTCCAATTCTCCCTCCCCCCCCCCCCCCCCCCCCGGTCCGGCGAGGTTTGTTTGTTTGTTTGTTTGTTTGTTCACTTTTGGCGCCCCCATGGAGTGGCGCCCGGGGCACGTGCCCCCCTTGTCCCCCCCCCCCCCCCCCCCCAGATACGCCACTGTCAAAGAGGGAAGTTCTTTTTTTGGATAAATACAGGAACAAAGTGAGATTCGTCACCGATCCCTGAGTTACAAAGAGTACACAGGCCTACTAGGCCTATATGTACTAGCCTATTTTCTCTGTACGCGATCAACTCAAGGTTGTTCTTTCCGCGTTCCATACATTTGCTAATATAATGGTGCGAGCCCGAAAGCGTGTTTTTTTTTTAGACGGCACAGATTGGGGAAACTACAAATTTATCGGGGACCCTATGCCTAAACCTAACCCTAATCCTAATCCTAACCCTAACCATAACCCAAACCCTAACCCTAACCCTAACCCTAACCCTAACCCTAACCATAACCAAAAACCCTAACCCAACGTTTTTCCCATAGGTTTAACACGCGCCATGCCCCAATCTGTGCCGTCTTTAAAAAAAAACGCAGCCCGAAAAGCGCAGGCACTTGTACCAACTCGTGCCAGGATCGCAGCGCAGGCCGTGCGCAGGTACAATCCCAAGTAGGCCTAGCCTACGTACAGGTAAAAAGGTCGGAGCTTCATACATTGGGCATTGAATGAGCGTTCTGCCCAAAGAGTGGTCCAGCCTACATCAGACACAGCTCAGAAGCTGAGTTAGAACACGTACGTCATAACGTCTAGTCAAATGATATTTGACCTATACGAAGATGGACTCCAAGAAGGTACACATCTTGCCAACAAGCAAAATTCCAGATGCAGTGTGCTCATTTGTGGCTGAGGCAAGCAGAGAAGCCATTGCGAATCGTGGGGCATTTTATATAGGCGTGTCCGGGGGCAGCGTGGCCAACTTCCTGGGTGACGGACTACCCCATTTGACCGACATCCATTGGGAAAAATGGCACATCTTCTTTTGCGATGAGAGACATGTTCCTTTTGACCACGCTGACAGCACATACAGAATTTACAAGGTAACACCAGGTTGATACAATTTAAAGACAAAGTAAACATGTACCGTTGACTCGACTGGTGTTGTTTTCACCGAGGATTTAGCCTTTGGTAACCCCGGCCCCGGGGCGCCCCATTGCACTGTGGAGTCGAGAGCGGTGGTGGTGGTGCACCGGTACCGTGTGGGAGCCCAAACGCTAAGCGTTCGGGCTGCTGGTCGCAGTTAGGGTAACCTTGAGGTAACTACTGAGTATACACAACCCAGTCGCTTACGGGGCGGGCGCATCGCAGCAGGGACACAACCCCCTGCTCCCCACCCCCCCCCCCCCCCAGCAAAAAAAACACCCCAAAAACCAACCAACCAACCAAACAAACAAACAACAACAATAACAACAACCAACAAACACGCACACAGGACAACAAACACACACGCATGCATTTCTAAAAAAAAAATAAAAAAATTGGGACAATCTTGTTTGTAATTAGAGTAAGTCACAACATTAGTGCCCGGTATTTTAATCACCATGCCCGATATTTAAATCACATCCCCTGATTTCCAGCCTAATAATGCTAAAGCTCCTTACTGTGGCAGGGGGAGGGGAATCCCCTCCCACACCCTTCCCCCCTGGTCCCTGTACTTCACATATGCCAGTGAACATTTTTGATTGACTATGTACTATATTGTACACTGTACCATTAAGCAGAGAAACAACTTGTCTGTCATGTACTTTGTCAAATGAATTGCTAAGAGAAACAAATGGCTAAACTAAGCTCAAGGACAAGGTGGATGAATTTAGTGTTTTCCCCTTGTACTTAGATTGTGCATGGCCATTTGAATTGATTATGCATTAATGCACATTGCTTCTTTGAAGACAGATTTTCTTGTGATTTTAACCTAAATGGACAAACTTGTACAATTTAGACATTGTTGCCAATGGAATTCTCTCATGCATTAGTGTCTTACCTGTGGAATTTTTCCAATCACTGTTAAAGGAAAAACTAGTTGGAAAAACCAACCTTCAAGAGAGTCAATTGTATGGCATCAAGCCAGACATGTCTGTTGAAGATGCAGCCAAGGACTATGCAGAGGTGGTGAAGAAAGTTCCTGCAAGTAGTGGGGGATGTTTGCCAGTGTTTGACCTCCTGGTACTAGGAATGGGCCCTGACGGCCACACATGCTCCCTTTTTCCAGGGCACATGTTACTAAATGTAAGTATCTGTGATGTCATTTTATCATGTGTCTTTGTTTAAATGCATATTGGAGAAAATGTAAAGGAGAGCTATATACAGTTATCATATTACACCATTTATTGTCATTGCATGTTATAAATTTCCCAGTTTTTGGCAATGAAGTATTTGTTGCACTTGATGAAATCTCTGTTATTCATAAAGAGTGGAATTAAACAAGATGTCATGTGACATTGCCACTTTTCTTTCCAAAAATGATATGGTGTGTTGTATAATACTTATGTATATATATATAAAATACATAGGAAAATACATTACATAGATCAGTTATAATGCACATTGTATGTTGACAAGAATGTAATTGTGTGACCTTGTGTGGAACTACATGTACTTTTAATGGCTCAATTTTCTTTTTTCACAGATGTGTCTGTAATAACATGGATTTGTGTTTGTGTGAAAGTTTTTATAGTGTGTAACTCTGTAACAAAATTTTATCATTTACATGTCTTTAAAAATAAAAAATAAATCAGGAGACATCTCTAATTGTGGCACCTATTTCTGACTCGCCGAAACCCCCGCCCTGTCGAGTGACTCTGACATACCCTGTGATAAACGCTGCCAGGAGTGCCATGTTTGCTTCAGCCGGTGCCGGAAAGGCAGTCATCCTCCAGGTTAGAAAAAAAAAAAAATGAAATGTGTGAAAGCCATATTAGTGCTATGGAAGAGCAACTAAGCAGAAACAGACAAAAAGGGGCAAACAATACCCACATGCAAGCAAACCGTAGATACTATATACTGCAAGGTTTTTCTGTTTTAAAGGGATCATATAGTTTTGGTTGAGACCTAATTTCAGGTTTCTAACATTTTTCGGTGAGATAATGAGAAACCTCTTATGAAATATGAAAGAGCATGTAATTCTATGAGGAATGCAACGTTTATTTGATGAAAATTGGTTTTGAAATGGCTGAGATATCCAAAAAAGGGCGATTCTAATGAAGTGTGGGACCCACACTTTATTACGATCGCTTTGTTTTACTTTGTTTTTTGATGTTCCAGTCATTCCAAATCCGATTTTCATCAAGTACTACAGTGTATATCATAAGTGTTTTCTTTGTATCGCGCAAAAAGTTAAAAGCCCAATTCTCATCTCCACCAATACTGTACCATCCCTTTAAGATATATCTTGTACGAATGATTGGCCATGGGTTGTAATGAAATTATACATGAACTCACACGACATGACCAGTTTTAATGTTCCTTTACAAAACCCTAGCACAACTTGCATGTGAGAATATCGTTTTGTTTGTTTATGTTTGTGTTTAAGAGCATGTTGAATAGTAATTTTGTAAACATGTACTGATAAAAACTTACATTTCAAGCATCCAATATTTTACTCGGTTTATATTGTGGTCTACATGAATGTAAACATCGTGTGTGTGTGTGTGGGGGGGGGGATGTTCTTGCTTCCTATGACAAGCATAGTAGAAGTGGAAGTTGAGATGTGCACCTGGTTGTGAATCCTCAATCATTCCCCTCCCTTCCACCATCCGTATTTCACTCATATTAAACAGTCTACAGTTTCACCAAGGAGATTTGAGAAATGGAGTCACAACAGTCTTATTCGCTTTGATCCCATGCTCGAAGCCGCCACTCAAAAATATTTGAAGTACAACTGTATGTGTCAAACTGGATCTGCCGCTCAGATGCAAAGACAATTGACTCGTGTCTCATTGCATTTCACCAGCCACTTTCCAAGGAAGATACGGAAATTACTTTTCGCTATCCCTACTTAGAAATGATGGGCATTAGACAATGGTAAAGGCACGGGGGTGCGCGAATAGAAATTGCTCAAATATTGCTGAAATAGATATCAAAATTACTCGACTGTACGTGTCTCTACGCTAGTCTGACATATTAATTTATAAAGAACTATTGAAGATGATACCATATTAGTTTCATTTTGCTGAAATAAGGAGAAAAGTGATAAAACCGGCTTTCCATGAGGGTAGAATTTAAAACACTTTCACAAAATACAGCTCAGATTTACACTTTTGCACATATTTTCGAATGGAATTGACTTTTGTCTTATATGCTTTATCATTAGGTGAAATTTCATTGCATTTGATATATAAACGAGCAGCATATACCCGATATTATGTTAGCGTTAAAATGAATCTTCAGATTGCTCAGAAAGATGGCGCCTTCAAGCATCGAACATCAAAGGCACAAATGCACCTGTGGAATTCTTTTGTCCATCCATAGAAAACTGACAGCTGATTGAATAATTATAGTCAGTTGTAACTCCATCTCTGGAACCTCCTTGGTTTCACTTTGCACATGAGCAAAAAAGGTCACTGTAAAATTAGGCATGTTGGTTTTTTTAAATTCACTGAGATCAGCAGCTCAGGAATGTAATGATAATTGTATCCCCCGGACAGAGTTCGGAGGATACTGTGGATTTGGCCTCGTTGCACCGCGTCCGCCGCAGAGATTTTCTTGTGAGCGCTCTACTGGCTGCAGTTCTTCTTCGATCATCTTCAAATTTGGCATGAAGGTGTATTATGGTAATTTGCAAAGACGCCTATTGTTTTTGGTGATGGCGCCCTTGCTTGTTCCGTCTTTATATCTGAAAAGGTAAATTTAACAGGGTCTGCTTGTATGTGCGACACTGGCCTTGTTTCTTGACCGATTTTTTTTTCAAATTTGGTATGTAAATGTATTATAGTCAAATCTATACACTTATACCTATTGATAATGCTGCCCTCACTGTTCCATATCATACAGGGTCAAAGGTCACCCTGATCATGTCAAAATTTGCAAAAATGCTTATTTAGGCAATAACTTGATTGTTAATCACTGGATTTTACTCAGACTTGCTAAGGAGGTGTATGGGTGGTCATTCTACATGAAGGACACAACAGTTTGTGGTGATGGCGCCCTCGGTCTTCCGACATAGAGGCCATTTCACATTCTGGTATATGCTCTATGAGCCACATTTCTTATCGGATTTTATTCAAATTTGCTATGGAGGTTTGTGGGGGGTTATTCTAGGTAACAAATGTTTCCATTGACAGCGCCCTCATTGTTTGGACTTTTAAGGATGCCATGTCATATTTCTTGTATGCGCTATACTACATGTAACCTCATTTTTCATGGGATTTTATTCAGACTTGCTAAGGATCGGTGAACGGATGGTCATTTTACATGTACATGTAGGAGACAACAGTTTGTGGTGGTGGTGCCCTCAGTGCTCCAACTTGGATGCCAGTCACATTTCTTGTGCATGCTCTATCATCAGCCACATTTGTTGTCGGATTTTATTCAAACTTGCTAGGGGGTTTATGGGGAGTTATTCTAGGTAACAAAAGTTTTCATTGCCAGCGCTCTCATTGTTTAAACTTTTATAGGATGACATGTCATATTCCTTGTTTGTGCTACTACTAGCCTCATTTCTGGTCGGATTTTATTGTATCCTGCGACAGTTGCCATATTATACAACATTCTGGCCTAAAAATTAATCCAGATGGGTATGGGAGACGGGTTCGGGGGATACATGTGCTCAAATGGGTCTCCTGTGCGAGTGCTCTAGTTAATGTAATCCTTTCGAATGGTGTTTCCTATTACATCCACCTGACAGCAAGCTTGATACAGTATTTGGCAAAATTTATAGAAAAATACATTCAATACAAAACAAGACAGATGCCTGTTGAAGTGTCAATTGACATCCTACCATTCTGGTCATCTGGGGTCTTTTCACATGTACCAAGTTGCTTAATTACAAACTTCATTACAAACTTGTTTGCGATTAAGTTTCAAATCACAGTCTGTTCACCCACAGAAAGGAGCTTTGCAGATTCTGCGGTTTTGAGTCTTTCAGTGCGAGGAGGGGAGGTGTGGCTTCTTTCCCAGTGCCCATCAATCACTCTTGTTTGTAGCCTGTGTAGTGGTGCAGATTTTCTCTGAAAGTAGTAGTGGTTGATGGGTCAAAAAAAAAATCAATTGGAGGTCAATCACGTTCAGACGCTAGTTTCGTTGCTTAATTCTGGTGAAACTTAATTGAAAAACACTGATTTGAAACTTAATTGTAATTTTTTTGTTTCAAATCACCCTCCACAATTTCAGTTTCCATTCAGACAGCAAATTTACTTGATTAGAAAATTGATTTGCGTTTGCTTAATTACAAGATTATTTAAATTAAGCAAACTTGGTACTTGTGAATGCCGGGATGATATAAATGAAAATTCATTCTGTTTTTTGAGCATGAATTCCATACATTCAGATTTGTCACATCAGGCAAGCCAAGTATGCAGTGTGATGTTTTGAAAGTGAGTAAATCGCCTAATCAACTGAGAAAAAAAAAAGGGTCATTTCTACAATGTACCTATGTGCACATTAGCTTATTGTGAACTGGCTTTTTGTAATGAATGAAGCAAGGTAGGGAAATACGATGTACCGGTACTATTATATATTATATTTTTTTTTTTCCCGGATTGATGCGCTTAGAAACGTCAGTATTAAGCGCTATATAAATGTTATTCATTATCATTATCATTATTGTACGGTGTACCAATAACATCCCCCTTTTCAAATCACATTAAAGTGCATGAATTGAATGGCGTTAGAAGACATGGGGCAGTGACTGGAAAATTGAGCTGTACTGTATTCCTTATCAGCGAGTTGATAAGTGTGCAGAGAAGTAATGTGTCATGTTCTCTGTGTCAGTACAGTGAAACCCCATTATAACGAGGTCCGTGGGACCGGCGATATTACCTCGTTATAACCGGTACCTCGTTATAACCGTACGCATCAAAAAGAAAGAAAAACATAAGCACGACATCATATACCCATCAACGAAACTTAAGAACATCCTTTGCGTTGTTATTACACAATTATGGATCATTATCATTGAGAGAATAAAGGGAAATTATTTGTGATTTGGACGAAGAAATAGGGGCTGAAATGAGTTAATTCTTTATTGTAATTCTTGTTTGTTAAGTTTTTTTCTAAACACCAGCGCAAATAGAGTAACATACAAACATTGTTTACCGTAACTTGCGAGGTATTTTTACGCTGTTGGTGCTCAGCGGGAATGCGATGATTTCATGAGTGATTTCGGCTGTAATCTTGTATAATGTATGATCGTTGCGCCCGAATGGATTAAAAATGCTTTATTTTCTTCCGAAAAATCTCTTCGGGTTTTGTACAACCGTTCTTGAAAAATATGCGACAGGATTGAATGTGGAAGGTTGTCATCCTTTTATGCAAATCTGTACCTGGTATAGACCATTCTGAAAGAAAGAAAAATCTTCATTGTGAAATGCAGTGTTAGAATTGTGATAATGAACAAACCAAGATCTATTCAAACTAATAAATGCGTTTGTTCCTTTTACTGATTTAGGTTAACATGCGTCATTCAACTATTTACGTTACTGTCACCTGGCGAGATCGCGATGATTTCAGAGTAACATACAGGCGTTGTTTACCGTAACTTGCGAGGTATTTTACGCTGTTGGTGCCCAGCGGGAATTCGATAATTTCATGAATCATTTCGGCTGTAATTTTATACAATGTATGATCGTTTCGCCCGAAGGGTTTAAAAATGCGTTCTTTATTTTCTTCCGAAAATCTCTTCGCTTGTACATCCGTTCTTGAACTGTTGAATGCGTTTGTTTCTTTTTCCGAACACCGATTAAGTAGGTTAACATGCGTTATTCAACTATTTTTACGCTACTGTCACTCGGCGAGATCGAGATGATTTTATCAATTATTTCGGCTTTAATCATACACACTCATATTCAAACTATCATTTGTTAAATGATAATGAACAAATCCAGATCTATTCAAACTAATAAATGCGTTTGTTTCTTTTTCTGAACACCGATTAAGTATAGGTTAATATGCGTTATTTAACTATTCTTACGCTGTACTGTCACCCGGCGGGATCGCGATGATTTCACAAATTATTTCTGCTTTAATCATGCACACTCATATTTCATCATTTGTTAAATGATAATGAACAAATCCAGATCTATTCAAACTAATCAATGCGTGTGTTTCTTTTTCTAAACACCGATTAAGTAGGTAAACATGCGTTATTCAACAATTTTAAAGCTACTGTCACACGGCGGAATCGCGATGATTTCATTATTTCGCATTTAATCATCCAAACTCATATTTGCTAACCAGCAAAAGAACTGGAAGTCGGAACTAAAATTGGAAAGGATATAATGATGAGCTTCACACCCATTCCAATTGTCCATTTTTGGCCACAAGTGTCGCTACATGAAAAGTTTTTGAATGCGTTATCTAATTTTTTTCTCGTTGCGCTGTGGTCTGACCTAATATCACGAACGCGTTTCTCACGAAAAAGAAAATCGAATGATTATGTTCAGTAATTTAGTAGGAGCATCGGAAGGCATTCCTGTGTTTTATCGCATGATTTAGAAGGAAACACGGAAGGAACGGTTCTCTGCAAAACGGGAAAAGACGTGGATAGCGTGAATTCGGTTTTCAATGTTTCGTTTGTCGCGTGTTTGAAAGCGGCAATTTAGTCAAGAAAAGGAACCTTGTTATATCCGATCAAATTGCTCATGTTTTTCTTTATCATGATTTACTGAAATTGTCCTCGTTATAACCGAACTCGTTATAACCGATTCGTTCTGCCATAGGTTTACACACAAAGGAAAATGGGACCGACGCGATCACCTCGTTATAAGCGGTTCCTCGTTATAACCTAACTCGTTATAATGGGGTTTCACTGTACTCTCTCTCCTCCAAGCCAAGCATTGTATTCTCAGAGTTTGGTTTGTTTTGTTTGTTTGTATGACATACAAATGTAAATTTACACCAAACAATGTTACTCATGTCAGTTCCTCACTTCTTTGTCTTTCAGAGGGTGTTAGAAGGCAAGGATGACCCACCCCTTCCAGCTGCCAGGGTCAAACTCTCTGAAGGAACAGTACATTGGTTTATAGATGAGTCTGCTGCAAGCGAACTCAAGTCATCCTACTGATATCTCCAAGTGCTGAATATGAACTGAAAAAGTGTTACATCCCTTGGCTCTGCACTGAATTTCAAAGGAAAGGAAAAATTTTCTTGATGTGTCAAAGGCATTGGTTCTCTGCAAAGCAAAGGAATTTTGTAACAGTGAACCCTGTTACATTGAAAACAATAATTGCTTTACAACAAAATCTTGTCAAAGCAGACACCCATAGGTTGCTATATGCAATGCATACATGTGGGACTTCAAAAGGTAGTAAGAAATTAAGGTCTACTTGCAGTTGAGAGATTTATTTTGTTAGCATATTTGTGTCACTACATTTACATGTATGTCAATATACCACTGTATGTATATGTATTTTGAAGATTTAGTTGAAGATTTTGCAGAAAAATGATGGGTCCATTTTTTTTCGATTTTTTTTTTCAAATCAAGATTTTTTGTTAAACTATGTTGCCATAGCACACAAATGATTAAAGGCTTGTTACAAATTTCCGTTACCTACATAATAGAAGTTCTAATTTTCTGGAAAAATATACTGTATACGCCGTTATTTTCGCAAGGGTTTTATTTTTGCGAGTTTCGCGAGCTTCGGGCTGATCGCGAAATTAAAGACACGCGAAAATATTACCCCGTCATACCTTATGTACAAATTGATGACAAAATGCATCCAATGCTGGCTGGACCAGAACGCGACTGTTACACCGGCCAGTACAGTATGTACACATACTATATTACTAGTACCTACGCTACAGTGCGACCGATTGTGGAAGTGCAGAACGATGCTAAACATGCATTAAAAATGTGCAATCTCCGTGCTACGTTACCCTACGCGAACGAACACCGGCTCGACGTGGTTGATGGGTGAGGCCTAGGGATGCATGTAGCCCGACCAGATGCCGTGTGCGCTGGTTAGGATGCATGTTAGCCCGACCAGACACCGTGCGCTAGCGCGACACTTGTGTATGTACAGCGACAGGGCCGTGAATAATAGGATGCATGTAAGACTTTCGCTAGCACTAGCACAGCTCTGAAACTTTGTCGTCTATTTGTTGCAACATTTGGTAGGTAGGCCTACTGAGTACTTGTGAATGCTGTGTGTGAATGTCTCACTGCAAGTTCCCGTAATTGTTTCATTTTATAAATCTTCTACTGTGTCTTTTCTATTTTCACATTTGGGAAGTCACAATGCAAATGGAAAAACGTTACGAGTACGTGTACGTTGGCAAGTGTTTCTCGGGCTTGGCAGTAGACCCTACTACTACCTGTACTAGTATCAATCGCGAATTTAACAACACGCAAAAATGCCACTGATACTGTGATTCGCGAAAATATGTGTACGCAAAAATATTGGCGTATACAGTACACTGGTCAAGAGGGAATGCGAAATGTACTTTTAAATGTATTTTGTGACAAAAGTTAATAAATCCACTTCTTGTTTTGCTGCAAGAGCTTGTTTCTAAGTCAACAGTGGGCAGTCATTAAATATGGCACATTTGGTGTGGAATGAAGATGTGCATGACATATTTGTTCATTTTGTAGAAAACTGGGCTTTATGGTAACAGAATTGTAATGGCAATAAATCATGGCAAAATATTGTGGATCAAACTACTTTTGCACTTTCGAGCAGTGATCATGAATTTGGCGGTTCCATGACATTTGCTCCTGCGACAATTGCTCCTATTAAATACAATGTATCTGCATGCTAAGTCAAACATAAATTCCACCCACAAACATAACCCAAACCTTAATCCTAAACCTGACAACAAACTAAACCTAAACCCTATCACAACCCTAATCCTAAGTCCTTGGAGGAAAAAAAAAATCTGCACACTAAGTCAAACATAAATTCCAGCCACAAACATAATCCTAACCCTAATCCTAAACTTTACATCAACCTAAACCTAAACCCTATCACAACTGTAACCCTAACCAAGAGTCCTTGGAGAAAAATAGAAACAGAGCAAATGTCAAAAGAGCAAGTGTTGTGTCACTGAATTTGCACACATAATGGTCTTGGGGCAAAATTTACATTGCTTTTTAGCATTCCTCCCCGTTTCCAGCATTTCCATACACTTTCAACATTCTGCAGTCTTATACATTTCTTTATTTTACATTGTGACGTAATTTATGCATTCAATTTTTGTAAAATGTTAATATGTTTCTGCTGGAAATGGAAAAGATAAATGAATGAAATGAATGAATGTGCAAGAGATATTTTTAATGTGCCAGAAAAAATATTTTTGTAAACTCTAAAACCAGATATACATGTATCATAGATATATTTGGCCTAACTTAATTTCAAAGCTGTTCAAATCTAGGTTCAACATGTTGCATTATAGCAGACAGGTCATATAACCCTTGACCAGATATGATTCAAGTCTAAAATGTATGCTGCTAATAAAGTTAAATTCCCCATGATACCTGTGCGGCTCTGACAGATTCTCACGATAGTTCAGACCCGCACTGAGCTGGAGTGAAGGAAAGAAGCACTGATCATGAGTAATAAAATCGAAGCAACCTAAGATGACATGTCTGCATGGATCATTTTGAGTGAAATGCATGACTGTAATTGATGTGCATGGACAGCGTTGTTGTAACCATCTACCTACATTGACTGATCGTAAACCACTGTATCGAGACTGAATCATCGAATATGTAACAGTGCAAACCCCATAAATGTCATCTAGTTTTTCCCGTGGCAAAGTAATACTGTAAAAGTGGTTTCTTTCGTGGTGGTTTTATTTTCGTGCTTTTCGCGCTTCGAGGCTGAACTGCAAATTTAACACCACGCCAAAATGTTTTGAGAAGTCGCGCGAAATTAACCACACAAGGAAATGTTTTGAACTCGCCACTAGTGGCAACGCTATTGCGCACATGCACACACGAAGATTCCGCGCATTAAAGGACAAGTCCACCTTCATATACATAAAGATTCAGAGAATGCAGCAATATTAGTAGAACACATCAGTGAAAGTTTGAGGAAAATGGGACAATCCGTTCAAAAGTTACGAATATTTTAAGTATCTGTGCAGTCACTGCTGGAAGAGAAGACTACTACAGTGCATGATGTCACATGCGTACAACTATATAAGGAAAATAAAAAGAGAATTTCACAAAACTTTACTTTTTGAATAAAGTGGACATTTCTTCGACTTGCTACTGACGTATGTTAAGGGTAATATTATTCCCCCTGCCTTCTGAAAGAGAGAAGTCGAGTGTTTTTTAGTTATGCGAGAAAAATGGAAATATGTTGAATTTTCTTTATTCTTTCTTTATATCGTTGTACTCATGTGACATCACAAGCTATAGTAGTCTTTTCATCCAGCCGCGACTTAGCAGAAACTTCAAAAATTCATAACTTTTGAACAGATTGTCCGATTTTGCTCAAACTCTCATTGATGTGTTCTACGAATATTGCTGCATTCACTCAACCCACATGTCTATGAAGGTGAACTTGTCCTTTAAGTGTATTGATGGTCAACACACACAGCGATACCGCGCAATGTAGGTACAAGCATGTCATAAAGTACTCAGGAGACGGAATTTCAGGTAAGCCTGCATTTAATTCTAATTTCTATTTAATAAATAAAAGAATAATTGGATTATAGATTGGGTTTTCATGTGCAAAATAAAAACAGTTTTTGCTGACCATGAATTTAAACGCGAAAAAGTTGGCACCGATGGAAACCGCGAAAGTATCTGTACATGAAAGAAACCACTTTTACAGTATGCATCGATCTACTGTGGTATCCAAATGAAACCAAAAGAAACTCCAGTCTTGACCTGGGCAAAGTACTGACTTCTCAGGGTGAATTACAAACCCAAACTCTGTTAATATATTGGTGGAAGCTGAAACAGCCCTTTGGAATTAGGTAGCGTCCTTTGATCTCCCAATTATCAGAGTCTCAAATGGTTGTATCGCATAACTGCATGCCCTTCTGTCCGAAGCCGGGTAGACTATTACGAAGGTTCTTGTATTAGTACAGTTTACTTTGCCAATAGAAACGCAAGTACTTTCTCTATGATGGATAGATGGGAACTGAATAGTATGCATCTTGCAGATCAATCGGTGCGATGTAGCATGATATTCTTAGTACATGTAGTTAAGAGGTTTGAAATCTCTTCTTATCTGACTGTTGAGCTCTGAACTGCGAGACAAGTTATACAACCCTTTTTCTCTAAAAGTGGAGAAATTTTGGGGATCAAATTCGAGTTTGTATCCAGCATTCAAATTGTACGAGTCTGAAGTCATGTTATTCCATTTGTCAAAGAATAGTTTTAGTTTTCCACCCATCATTGCTGCACTGACCCTGACTGGAGGAATGGTCTGGTCCACCTCGCTGATCTCATTCTTTGGGACCGAGTCTTATTCTGTTTGCGGGAAGGGTGATACTGAAACTACGACTGCAAGTGTGAATAATAATAATAATAATACATTCTGCTTATATAGCGCATGTTACACTTAAGTCTCTATGCGCTTTACAAAATTTTCTATAATAACAATACAATTAGAAAATACATATGTAATACAATACAACTGACTACAACAACAATAAAGAAATTAAGAAAAGTGATCAAAGTATTGATTAAATAAATACGTCTTTAGTTTAGTTTTGAAAGTCTCTTGTGTTGGTGCGGTGCGAACAGAGTTGGGTAAGGTGTTCCATAGGGTGGGTGCCATGACAGAAAAGGAACTTGAGCCATAGTATTGCTGGCGGGAGTTCTCAACTGGGAAAGGTTTGGGGCCTTTCACAACACCAGCAGCTACTCCTTGTTCCTCCTGAATGTCTTTGACTTTCCTCACCAAATTGTCCCCAAACAGCTGTTTCGTCACAGGATTCTGAGGCTTAACAAGTGAGCAAACTCGGCATTCAGACCAGGCTTGACGAGGCAGTATTTGGACTGTCTCGGAAAGGTAGGTGACTTTCATGGGCATTTTCATGTTTAAAAGTCAATATTTGTATGCAATATTGTCCAAACCCAACACTCTGTTCATCGTTTACGAAGTCTTCGTGTTGTGGATCGCCTCGCTGTCGCATGGTATGTACAGTATGTATGTACCATAACATACTGTATGCATTGCCTGCACATGTATTATTATAATGTGTGTGTGTGTGTGTGAGAGTGCATAGTTACAATGTGGCTTGTACGATTACTTGAAGGCATGGAGAAATATCTCTCATATACAGTCAACCTCGCGTAAGTCGACATAATCGGGACTGAGAAAAACACGTCGACTTACGCGTAAGTCGTCAATTTGTCGACCTATAAATGAAATCTAATTTCCCCCATACAGAGTGAGATCACGATGCGGATCGCTACCCAAATCTTACTCCTTCTGCCGCCAAAACATACCTACTGACATTAACAATTATGTTTTAGTTCATGCATAAATCTCGCACGGATTAGTAACGACAACGCACAATTCCCAAATCTCTAGAGAGATTTTGAGAGAGCGGGATCGGAAACCTGGGTCCGTTTCTAGACACTGTACGTTTTGAATTTGATTTGAAAAATCAAACGCATATTCCCCAAATTGCATGCAACTTGCGATTTAAATTCAAATGCGTTGCTGCGAAGATATGCGTGTGAATTCGTATGATTCTGTCGAGATAACTTTTCAGTGCCGACTGAGTTGAAATATGAAGTGTGATTTTCCTTCCCTAAGTCGCCATATTTGTTTTGCTTAAATTTCTATTGCCATACTCTGAAAATGAATTGTTCTCGCGCTCCGATTCGCAACATTACCGCTCTGTTCGGCGCGGGCCAGTCTTAAATAAAAAGAATGACATCTCTCGGATTACTAACCTTCGTAAAAACAAATCTCTTCCCAACGTCGGAATAATTTAACTTTGGTCTGAGATTTAAACCTTCGGCATAACGAACTGTAATTTGCTACTATATTTTCATTGACATTTCGTGAAGCAGCATGCGTTTCGGTAGTTTGAAACGTGTAAATGTTGCGATGTCTTTCCCCTGCTAGTGCAGACTTAAGTTCAGTCATGGCGAAAGTTCCGTTACGAAATAAAAAATAATGCAAGTCTTTTCAATAATAACGCACTTCCGTATAGATTTTTATGCGTTTAAACGCAATGTCTAGTTTCGTACAAAAACCGCAAGTCTTTTCTGCAAGGCTCTTGCGATTTAAATACAGCGTTGCTTGTGATTTGATGGACTTGCATTTGATTTTTAGAATTGCGTTGAAACGCAATTGAGTTTAAGTTTAGTTTCGGATGATTATCAAACAAGTCTTTTCAGCGTTCCGTGTGATTTGATGGACTTTCATTTGATTTCCGGGGTTGCGTTTAATTTTTAATTTTGCGTACGAAATAAAAAATGATGCAAGTCTTTTCAACAATAACGCACTTCCGTAGATGTTAAGAGATGTGTTTAAACGCAGTTTCTTATAGTTTCGTACAAAAACTACAAGTCTTCTCTGCAACGCTCTTGCGTTTAAACACAGCGTTGCATGTGATTTGATGGACTTGCATTTGATTTTTAGAATTGCGATTAAACGCAACAGAGTTTTTAAAGTAGATTTCCCTAAAATTTCCTAGTTTCGTATGATTATCAAACGCAAGTCTTGTCAGCGTTCCGTGTGATATGATGGACTTGCAATTGTATTTGATTTTCAGAGTTGCGTTTAATTTTAAATTTTGCGCACGAAATAAAAAATAATGCTAAGACTTTTCAACAATAACGCATCTCCGTAGATGTTAAGAGAAGCTTTTAGACGCAGTTTCTAGTTTCTTACGAAAACTGCAGCGTTGCGCGTGATTTGATGGACTTCATTTGATTTTTAGAGTTGCGTTTAAACGCAATTGAGTTTCAGGTTCAGACAACTATTTTCTAGTTTCATATTTATGATTATCAAACGCAAGCGTTTCAGCAACGCACTTGCATTTATGTGCAATGTTGCACGTGATTTGATACACCTGCATTTGATTTTTAGTTGCATTTAATTACATGTAGTTGCATTTTAATCAATTTTCTAAAAATGGGCCCAGATTTCTAATACCGCTTCGGAATAATCAACATAAGAATATTCGGATAAACGGAAACACCTATTTTATGTTCTGATAATGATTCTCTACGAGGACCTATAGGTTTACAAAATTTGGGCGTTTTGAGAATAACGAGAAGGAGAAAAGGGGGAGAGTGAACTACTTTTGGTACATGTAATTCTCCAACGTACTAGTAAATGAGTGTATGCCCTTTCTATTCTGGCGTACAAGACAATGGACGCATGGCGCGAACGCTACCGCGCCGTACACTAGCGAATTACCGAGTAGAAATGCTGCGAATCGGAGCGGGAAAACAATTTTTTTTTCAGAGAATGGCGATAATATTTTGAGCGAAAAAATTATGTCGACCTAGACGAGGGAATTAACACGTATTTTAGCCCAGTTGGCACTCAAAAATCAGGTCGACTTACATGAGTTGTCGACTTATAAATGTCGACTAAGACGAAATTTTCAAGGAATAACAAAGGCAAAAATCGGGACTTTTTTATCGTGTTAACTTAAGCGAGTTGTCGACTTATGCGATGTCGACTTAAGCGAGGTCTACTGTATACGCATTTTGTTAACATGTAAGACATGAATGTGGAAACAAGTCATTTTGTCATTGATGTTTATCTCTTCTATCTTTCAATGTATGGGAACAATATCACTTGAGCATGTCAACAAACCTGAACAAAAAAGAGGCTTGGCCAACGACCTAAGTTTTGTTTTAGCACATTTTCAAAATGCACTTCCATTTAATGACTCATCAATGAAATTCAAGGGAAGTGCACACAGTTTAAAGACAATATTCACGCTTAAATAATGACAAAACGCAATAAGAACATGCCTAGAAACAAAAGTAGTACAACACATATGAACATATAACCATGGACTGAATAAGTTACAGAAAAAAAGACAAAAATCCAAGTCAAATATATAAGACTATCGTGAGAGGCTAATATCGCTCAAGTTGAAGTACTTTCTCCAATCCCAAGGACCTCAACTCATGCAAATTTTAGTGTACAATCACATTTGTTATCTACTCTTGGCAATGACAGTTTCTTTTTCAAAGATTACAAACTGAACTGATAACACGTCTACTATAGTAGATTTATGTCATTAAATAAATAGAGATACTTACAGTATCACCAGTCAACGGTAAACGGGGTGCATGGACATACCTAACACGTATACAATGTCAGTGAGGTACTGTAAATCCAAAAACATTCATGAGAAAGTCATGAAAGTTTGGTGAATCGCTACTGCACTGAACGTACTGAGTAGACAAGCACATTCACTCACTTGCATTTTAGTTGCGCAAATATTGGCTCATTGCAAAATCTGTGAAAGCTTCATGAACATGAAAATTTCTGGGTTCACAGCATGGATAAGATATGACTCCCACAAGGCAACCATTTCGAGCAAGGCATTTGTTCCAAGTGTCAAAAGATACAAAGGGTGAATTATTCCAACAACGACTGAATGATCAGAACAAAATATGAGCGTATCACATAACAAGGCAAGTGCCGTAATGTGTCTCGCCCACAAACGTACCACACCTTTTTTTATTTTGTTCACAAATGGACCTATGGATCAAAAGTTAGGAGTCATGATTAAATGCACAGTACATTGGGCCCTAAAATTTCATTGGCCCCTGTCTGTGACCTTTGACCTTGTGGTGACCATCAATTCCCCAAGGTACATCTACCATCCAAGTTTGGTCACAAACAGACTTGCGGATCAAAAGTTATGACTCATAATCAAAACGTGCCCTAAAAACTTGACATTGGGCCCTAAAAGTTCATTGACCCCTGTCTGTGACCTTTGACTTTGTGGTGACCACCAACTCCCAAAGGTACATCTACCATCCAAGTTTGGTCACAAATAGACTTACGGATCAAAAGTTATGGTCCATAATCGAAACACGCCCTAAAAACTTAACATTGGGCCGTAAAAGTTCATTGACCCCTGTCTGTGACCTTTGACCTTGTGGTGACCACCAACTCCCAACGGTACATCTACCATCCAAGTTTGGTCACAAATAGACTTACGGATCAAAATTTATGGTCCATAATCGAAACACGCCCTAAAAACTTACCATTGGGCCATAAAAGTTCATTGACCCCTGCCTGTGACCTTTGACCTTGTGGTGACCATCAACTCCCCAAAGTACATCTACCACCCAAGTTTAGTCACAAATAGACTTATGGATCAAAAGTTATGACCCATAATCAAAACGCGCCCTAAAAACTTAACATTGGGCCCTAAAAGTTCATTGACCCCTGTCTGTGACCTTTGACCTTGTGGTGACCACCAACTCCCAAAGGTACATCTACCATCCAAGTTTGGTCACAAATAGACTTACGGATCAAAAGTTATGGTCCATAATCGAAACGCACCCGAAAAACTTAACATTGGGCCGTAAAAGTTCATTGACCGATGCCTGTGACCTTTGACCTTGTGGTGACCATCAACTCCCCAAGGGACATCTACCACCCAAGTTTAGACACAAAGAGACGGATTGAAAAACTTATGACCCATAATCGAAACGTGCCCTAAAAACATAACATTGGGCCCTAAAAGTTCATTGACCCCTGCCTGTGACCTTTGACCGTGTGGTGACCATCAACTCCCCAAGGGACATCTACCACCCAAGTTTAGTCACAAACGGACTTATGGATCAAAAGTTATGACCCATAATCGAAACGCGCCCTAAAAACTTAGCATTGGGCCCTAAAAGTTCATTGACCCCTGCCTGTGACCTTTGACCTTGTGGTGACCATCAACTCCCCAAGGTACATCTACCATCCATGTTTGGTCACAAATACACTTATGGATAAAAAGTTATGGACCATAATCGAAACGCGCCCTAAAAACGTAATGGGCCCTAAAAGTTAATTGACCCCTGCCTGTGACCTTTAACCTTGAGGTGACCTTCATACTTGGTAAAGGGTAAAACTTTGTATGACCATTCTTCCCTTCAAGTTTGATTCAAATTGAAGCCCAGAGTACAGAGTTATTCAAGTTTTTATAGCGTTACAGACGAACGATTGACGGACAGACGCCGCAGACGATCCTTAGTCTCCCCTCACCTCCGGTGGGCTTGACAAAAACTGACATCTCTAAAAACATGACAAACCTCCACCTCCATTGACATCTTCAAAAAGAAACTTAAGACTCATTTATTTTTGGAGCAGAATTAATGATTATGTAGGCCCTGTATGCATTTGTAGTAAATTATTTGTTATTCTAAGCTGATTTGTATGTTTGGTTGTTTAGCATTGTAAAGCGCTTAGAAACATGTTGTATTAAGCGCTAAATAAATATTTTATATTATTATTATTAAACAATCCCATGGCCCTTGATATTCAACTGGGTGTGTATGGGGGGATCATTATGCATAGAAGATGATATACACTTCCAATTCAAGAGGTTACCAATGCTGGGTTGAAAAGAAATAGTGTGAATTGATGACAGCGCAGGGTACTTAGTACTAAATAATATCAAATTTGAACATTGCTGATTCCATTCAAAACCTAATTTGGTGCATCTGTTAGCATCTACACCTTGTATGGCCAGCTGTGGACTGGCTCCTAGAACTTCTACTCAGAAAGTAGAAATAATGCCCAGTCACATGGCAATCATTTGATGAAAATCCAGACCACATATGTTACATGTATGGCATTTTAAACTTGGTCCACCAATATGCTACTTCCAAGACTTAATGGACTGACTTTGTATGAACATGATACACTACTGTACCTCTTTCGCTCAGTGTGAGAAAATTATTTCCTTTTTTTTCAAAGATGTGTGCATGGCTTTGGCAATTACAAAGAGTAAAAAGTCTTAAAATTGATTCATATTTACAATAAATATTTGTTGTTACCACTCTGTGCATTGACGTTCTGGAGTTCAGGTTGGAGGGGAGGCTCCCAGAGAGCGCTCCTGATTATCTTTGTACTTGATGAATCGCCCAAGGTTTGTCCTCGCATTCATGATAATTGGCAGGTGCTCCCCTAGCGTACCTCTGTTTTGACGTAGCTGTGTAAAAATAAGGCAGCATTAGGAAAACAAAATTAAACCCCATGTTCAAATTAAAGGACATATGTCATGCAAATGCACATAGACTTGTGTTGACTCATAATACCCATCATCACTGATGTGGATAAATGAATGTCTTCTGTGTAAATACATGCCACATATTTTGTAATAATTATTCTACTATTTTTCCTCAGATTACTTGGACAGGCCAACAGAAAAACCCTTCCAAACAAAGATTCTGAGAGTAACATCGTCATCTGTCAATCATTGCTAAAGTAATATAAATTATGACTATATAATTAACAAAAGACATTGGAATGCACCTGTAGTGATGTCAAAATTTTATACAGTACTCACTGCATAACCGTGAAAGGCTGGTAGCAGCAAACACAGCAGGCTTCTTAATTTTGTTCTAACATGCCTACTGATGGATTTCTTTCTCTATGATCATTCATAGCATGGGCATGTAGGATCTTCCATATGAATCCATATCTTATGTCATATTTCTCTGACAATTATTACAAGATCCTGCTCACCCATGAGCAGTCAATTTACTGTGCACATGAACTACACTTCTAGCTGGGAAAGCAACATTCCCTCATCACTCAATATACAGGGGAATTCCGTAATAATGAGAGATATATAATGAGAGAATAATAACCAGATCGGTAAAAACAAGAATACACTATTAACGAGATAAATCATCCAGTACCGACTAACTTTGCATGGTAACCTATGGGAATACAACGTTCCATTAATAGTTAGATAATTTTTAGGCCTAAAAACAACAAAAACAAAGACAAAATTGTGGGGATATAACAACATCTTTTTTTTTTTCTTTTACCGAACTAAACAATGGGCAAAATCGCACACTGTTTTAAAAGTGGGAAAGGTCAATTCTCCATATAACTGTTTGAACTATCATTGCGTGCAGGCAGCAACTAACATCTGTCAGTGCCAACAGAATGCAATCAAGGAGCACATGAAGTCTCTTTCTTAGGGCTGAGATGGAACAGCATAGGAATATCTAGAAGCTACAATGTATAGCCTTTGATAAAGAATGGGCCTACACTTTATCACAAACGCTACAATAGATGTTCTTGTTGTTTTTTTTTTTTACTGAAACAAGAAGAAAAAAATTAATGTATTTATGTATCCCACATGTTAAGTGACCTTTTCTGCAAAGATACATAAAGGGAGTACCTGACCTAGAGCGGAGAATTTTGATTATGTTCAAAATTTCTTTGTGATAAGTAAAAACTGGTTGCAACAAAAAAAAACTGTTAAGTTTGACTGCAACTATTACCGAACTCTGACGAAATCTAAAATTTGCTACAAATTTGCTACTTTTGCAAACAATAGCTACTTTGTTAGGTACCCATTTACATATCTTTTGATTATGAGAGAAATTGAATACAATGAGGTCGTATGCTAAAAACAAAACAAAACATTTAACTAACTCATGTGTATCTAATCTAAACACTATTTCAGTTGATTCTGCGATCAACAGTTAATGGATAATAGTTTTTTGTTTTCGTAAATGGCATCCGTCAATCTCCTCCTCGGGTAAAACATTCGCGCAAAGCATGTATTCAACCTGATGCATCGCAACAAGCTCGAAGCACATGGCGCTCTGGCAGTAAAAGTAATCTGGGTAAAGTATGCATTTCGCGGATTGCACTGTACAGCAATAGCGAGAGAAAAATAGGATGTTGGGCATGGTTTCCTTGAATGAAATAAAGAATGAGAGTGATGTAAACTTTGACCATAATGCATGTGAGTTATATCAACAATTTGTCATAAAATGAAAAAGGTAACTTCAGACTTTTAGTCACAGCTCTCATCCACACAAGTTACGCTAAACGCAGCTCCCATCCTTAGCAGTTATGCTTAAAGTAGTCATCACATAAAAAATAGCTTGATATTCATAAATACAGTGAATTATACATATCTTGAAATCTTAAGTCTCTGTGAATATGAATAATTAAGTTTCAGAACATGAAAACATCTCTAGAACGATGGAGAGATGGTGTTTTAAGACCCTTTTCTGATCGCTAGAACCCGATTTGACAGCGAAATTTTGGGGCCCGAAATTATGACGTCATGCAAGGAACAAATCAGCCCTGCGCTAATGCGCTGTTGCTACACAGTGCCGCGGTTCAAAATGTGGATTCTGTACGTCTCTTCACAGAATCAAGGACAAGTTGGGAATAATTTTTGCAAATTTTTACTTATTGAATCCATCTTGCTTAGAATTACTAGTAAGTATACACATGATATCTTTTTAGACTTCTACTTGCACTTTTGCACATTTCCGCCCCCCCCCCCCTCGACGTTTCGTGTGATAACTCCACAACGCATGATGCTCTCGCCGCGACATTTGATGACTTTCTTCTTTCAAGTATCGCGCAACTTTTGAGACCAAATTTGGCACTCTCGGGCATACCGTTTAGAAGCCATGCCCCTTTGAAAAAAAATTTGTCAACCCCAAAATTGCTCAAAAACATGATTTTGTGTACAAATCCAATGTAAATTGTTTTTGCAATTAATACATATAAAAATAGATATTTTTCCTTGCAATGGCTGATAATGATTTATTTCAGCCTGATTATGCTTTAAAAAGTTTCTGCGACAAATTTTGACGAAAAAAAAACAAAAACAAAAACTAAAAAGACGAAGAAATACATAAGAAATTCAATAAACAATAAAATACATAAGAAATAATTATGAAGTGCAATTTTTGCTTCAACATTATTGTTGAGGATATTGAAAAGAATATGTTTAAAAAATTAGAAGTCTTGGAGCTTTATTTTTTTATTTATAGGCCAAAAAAAATCACTTTTACATAAATTAGCAGAAATTTATATGAAATACATAAATTAACATTTGAAAAATCTAACTATACAGTCCTGTAGGTTACATTGTCCTCTACCTTAGGGTAAATTTTTGTGAGGATCGTGCAAGCCATAAGGGGGGGGGGGGGGGGCCAGGGGGGCCAAAAAGCCCCCCACCCCGGTGGTTTCAAGTCCCTCAAAAAAACCTGGTGGGATTAGGGTTAAAGGCAATCAAGACAGGACTTATTTCTTTGGGACCAAGAAATCATGTTGATATCGTCGGGTGCCCGTGCATTGGCCGCTAACGCAATACAAATTGTATTGCGTTAGCGGCCAATGCACGGGCACCCGACGATATGTAAATGCCTATGTCCAAAAAGAGTTTTAGATGTCAGAATATTTTGATTTTGTCAACTTGTGTGACATCAATTTATGCAAAGGTTAACATATCTGCAAGATTTTTTTTTTTGTCATGTTCCTTTGTAAAAAAATCAGATATTTTCAAAATGTTCATCCTTCAGAATTGTTCACCTTCCCTTTATTTGGTATTACGTTGTATGATCTCCTATCTTTTTTTTTCTTTTTTTTTGGGGTAAAATAGTTGTTTTAATCAATGTGCTTTACACGAATAGTTGAATAGCTGCTGTGGTGTATATCCTTCTGATTACTTCATTCCCAGTTAGACTTACCTTAGACTTAAGCTGAGGGACCAGGGCTTTCAGGCGCGCTGTAAGTCCAATTTCTACGGCGACGTGGTCTGCAGTAAGACCATCAGCAAAAGTGTCAAAAATGGCATCAAGAGACTCTGCAGCCACCCAGAGAGATGCATCTTTGGTGGCAACCTCTAAAAGTTGGTGGCCTACAGCCTATTGAGAGTTGAAATCAAGCAGACATTCAAGAAAAGTATTACCACACATGGCTTCAGCACACTATAATTTCCAAGCAAGAGGAAATTGTAATTGTATAGCAAGGCAAAAGACATAGCACAATTTTAACATTCATCAGAATCAAATTTCCCCCTAATGTAAGTTTCAAACATCCTGTTTTTTCATAGTTACAGTCAAACCCGCCTTAACTCAATGGCCCGAATTCACGAAGGTGGTACAAATGAAACCATGGTTTAAACCATGGACAAAAACCATGGAGCACCAAGTGTCCCACGGAATATTTCGTTACGAAATTGGTCATTTCATCGACAAAATGACCGTTTCGTAAACTTCATGGACGAAATGTTAATTTAGTTACAAAATGTTGTCGTTTCGCTACAAAAGTAATCATTTCATCGACGAAATGACTGATTTCGTAACGAAATATTCCATGCGACACTTGGCGCTCCATGGTTTAAACCATGGTTTCATTTGTACCGCCTTCGTGAATTCGGGCCTTTATGTGCCACGTTCGCACATCCGACTCAGCCGACGGCGTGCCAACTTCACATATTCCACTCAAATGCACAAACCCGCCCAAACCGATCGATAAATCGCCAAATGCCACAGTACGATGAAAGCGTTTCTCGTGATTTCTTTCTTGCATGTTATGTGGTGATTGACTAACAAGCAGTGTTTTATACTGGATTTGTGTGCAAATTCTAAGTTTCTGTCACTGCTTTGTGTGCAAAAGTCATATATCTACAGTAATATAGCTACTGGGTATTCGAAAGAAAAGCAGTTATAGATTTGTCATAGAATTTACATAAATGCAAAGCTTGGCATTTTCTCTCCAACTTTGCTCACTTCGTCTACAATTTAACAGAAATCTACAAAAGTTGTCAAGATTTGAAGAACATCATGTTTTCTCAACGCATGACTACGTTGGTGCCTCAGAATAATGTGGAACATGGGGGTTTCCACCATGGCACATAAAGAGTTAATAGCAGACACCTGTCTATCAGTGGCCATCTGCCATATTCAACCACTGAAAAATGCCCCCCGAGAGAAAAGCCCTGTTAAAGGCCCTGTGTGCGGCGGCCAACTGTCTAACACAGCCAGCGGCCACAAATTTTATTTTCCGTTGTAGATTTTAACCTGTCTGCAGCAGCCACAGACCCACATGGAGCCACAGCCCAGCAAATAATCTAGCGTGTTTTTCTGCCTTGTAGCCATGCCAGTCATTCATGGGTAATGGTCACTGATCGCCACCACTGCATTCTTTACTCACTCAATCATGATAATGCACTAATGTAAAGCTTTCTTCACGATTGTACAATTGCTACTGCAATTGCTACTGCAAAAACTAGATCAGCACCGGCATTGTTCAATGCATGAAACACACGAGTGCATAAATACACAAACATGTACATGTACACTGTAAGTACTTAGAGATGTACATGTATACAACGATGATACGCACATGCACATGTAGGCAATGCACACAAAAGTCGGATAACCTGTCTATAGCGGCCACCTGTCTATAATACCCACTCTTTTCATCTCCCTTGGGTGTCCAATAGACAGGTTTGACTGTAATTTCAAATGAGTACAAAAGAGGTGAGAGAAGTGCCATGACTAACAGTGAGAAGTGACTCCGTGTCTTTGCGTTTGGCCAGGATGCTGCCAATACCTCCAAGGATCCCAACAAGATTTACCCTGATGTGGGGTGAGGCGTTCCCTCCAGCAAAGGAGCACAGCTTGGACAGATGAACCTCTTTGAGTGCCTACAAAAAAGAAATGTGTACAAGTGAGGCACAAGATACATTTCACCTTCACAGTCACCCCAGTATAACAAGATTAGCTTTTACTAGATACTCCATTTCAAATGGTTTCTGCTCTGTTTTCAGTGTCTCACACAAACTTCTGTGTATTGCAGTACTTGAAATGAAGTGAGTATAGAAAGATATTGGTGGTAATAAGGTGAAACTTAAGCTTTTCATACAAAGATAGGACATAGTCTCTGACCTGACAGCAAGATAAATTCTCATACTAGGCAATCCTTCTTGGGGAAATTGACAAACTACTTGGTACCAGTACTACAGAAGAACTGCAGTGAACTACACGCTGATTGGAAGCATCCTGTCTGCTCTTGATCACAATTATGCAGTAGTAGTTGCAAGAGGTGAATAAATAGCCATTCACAGCAGGTTGACTTCTCTTGAATGAAACGTATGCTGTGTAGGCTAATGCTGTATGATACATGAATGAATTATGTGTGTATGACTCACGCTCGTTTAATTAATGCCCCAGTCACATATAAACACGGATGCTCAAGGATCTACACGGTGATCCGGGGAGATCCAGGGACGTCCGAGGAGATGCGGGATTTTGGTATGACTGTACACAGGGTATCAACACGGCATCTACATGGATAAGGCTGGAAGAGTGCGGCATCTACACGGACAAACACGGCATCTACACGGATAAACACGGCAGCTACACGGATCAGCACGGCAGCTACACGGCAGCCACACGGACCACCCCAGATTGCTCTGCCAACACGGCAATCCCCGGAAGACGCCGGATCTTTTTGACCTCCAAAAGTTGCCGTGTTGGCCTCCCGGCGTCAACACGGATCTCTCCCCAGATCAGATCCGGGGTGGTGCGGGGTGATCCGGGATGTCTATGTGACTGGGGCATAAGCACATTCAAAGAACCACATGGGACAGCACACAAGTTCCTTTGCTGAAATCTGCTGGCTAAGTGACTATTAACCAGTTTTAATTGTTGCTTTGCATGGACTTGCCTGCTGATTCAAATTATAATATATAACCATTCATAAACCGGATTATCATAACAAAACATTTTGGTACATGCAAATGAGAAAACAACTACAAATGTCCATTGCCATCCCCCTGCACTAGCAGCAGCTTTTGCTTCATCTGCACGTTTGAGCGAGGGACAAAGATCCCCTCCCCTTCTTCAAACATGAAGGTGAATATTGTGAAACTAGACACAGCTTCACAAAACAATATCTTGTATAGAGTATAATGCATCTGTATACAAAATTCAAAAGTACTATCTGAAGATACGTCACCTGCATGCAGAGTGGCTACAGGATAGCCGCTAATGCCCCAGTCACACAGTTGCTCAAACAATGCTTTGCGTCCGGCGTTGCATTGTAAAAAGTGTAATTTTTTAATGGATTTTTTGGATGCAACGCCGGACGCAGAGGATTGTTTGAGCGACTGTGTGACTGGGGCTTAAATTGTGAAATTTGACCATATACAGTGAAACCCCGTTATAATGAGTTCGGTTATAACGAGGAACCGCTTATAACAAGGTGATCGCGTCGGTCCCATTTTCCCTTGCATGCAAACCTATGGCAGAATGAATCGGTTATAACGAGTTCGGTTATAACGAGATCCCGGTTATAACGAGGACAATTTTGGTGCATCATGATAAAGAAAAACATAACAATTTGATCGGATATAACGAGGTTCCATTTCTTGACTAAATTGTCGCTTTCAAACACGCAACAAACGAAACATTGAAAACCGAATTCACGTTATTCACGTCTTTTTCCCGTTTTGCTGAGAACCGTTCCTTTCATTTTACTTCCAAACCACGCAATATAAGACACAGGAATGCCTTCCGATGTTCCTACTGAATTGTAAAACATAATCATTCAATTTTCTTTTTCGCGAGATACACGAGCGTGATATTACCGGTATAGGTCAGACCACAGCGCAACGAGGAAAAATAGGATAACGCATTCAAAAACTTTTCATGTAGTGACACTTGCGGCCAAAAATGGACAACTGGAATGCGTGTGCAACTCATAATAATATCCTCTCCATTTTTAGTTCCGAATTCCAGTTCTTTTGCTGGTTAGCAAATGTGAGTGTGGATGATTGAAGCCCAATTAATGAAATCATCGCGATCCCGCCGAGTGACAGTAGTGTAAAAATTGTTTTAATAACGCATTTTAACCTACTTGATCGGTGTTCAGAAAAAAGAAACAAACGCATTTATTAAGTTTGAATAGATCTGGATTTGTTCATTATCATGATAACTGAATATGAGTGTGTATGATTAAAGCCAAAATACTTAATGAAATCATCGTAATCCCTCCGGGTGACAGTAGCATAAAAATAGTTGAATAGCGCATGTTAACCTACTTAATCGGTGTTTAGAAAAAGAAACAAACGCATTTATTAGTTTGAATAGATCTGGATTTGTTCATTATCATTTGACATATATGATAATTTAAATATGAGTGTGTATGATTGAAGCCGAAATAACTGGTGAAATCATCGCGATCTCGCCGGGTGACCGTAGCGTGAAAGATAGTTGAATAACGCATATTAACCTACTTAATCGGTGTTCGGAAATAAAAACAAACGCATTTAACAGTTCAAGAACGGAGTCGATGTAAAAATCGCGAAGAGATTTTCGGAAGAAAATAAAGAACACATTTTTAATCCCTTCGGGCGCAACGATCATACATGGTATGAAATTACAGCCGAAATGATTCATGAAATTATCGCATTCCCGCTGGGCACTAACAGCGTAAAATACCTCGCAAGTTATAAACGGTAAACAAGGCATGTATGTTATTGTTACCCTGAAATCATCGCGATCTCGCCAGGTGACAGTAGCGTAAACAAAGTTGAATGACGCATGTTAACCTAAATCAGAAAAAGAAACCAACGCATTTATTAGTTTGAATAGATCTGGGTTAGTTCATTATTACAATTTTAACACTGCATTTCACAATGAAGATTTTTCCTTTCTTTCAGAATGGTCTACCAGGTACAGATTTGGGTCAAAAGGATCACAACCTTCCACATTCAATCCTGTCGCATATTTTTCAAGAACGGATGTACAAAACGCGATGAGATTTTTTGGAAGAAAATGAAGAATGCATTTTAATCCCTTCGGGCGCAACGATCATACATGGTATGAAATTACAGCCGAAATGATTCATGAAATTATCGCATTCCCGCTGGGCACAAACAGCGTAAAATACCTCGCAAGTTAACGGTAAACAACGCATGTATGTTACCCTGAAATCATCGCGATCTCGCCAGGTGACAGTAGCGTAAAAAAAAGTTGAATGACGCATGTTAACCTAAATCAGAAAAAGAAACCAACGCATTTATTAATTAGAATAGATCTGGGTTTGTTCATTATTACAACTTAACACTGCATTTCACAATGAAGATTTTTCTTTCTTTCGGAATGGTCTACCAGGTACAGATTTGGGTCAAAAGGATCACAACCTTCCACATTCAATCCTGTCGCATATTTTTCAAGAACAGATGTACAAAACGCAAAGAGATTTTTTGGAAGAAAATAAAGAACGCATTCTTAATCCCTTCGGGCGCAACAATCATATATTGTACAAGATTACTGCCAAAATGATTCATTAAATCATCGCATTCCCGCTGGGCACTAACAGCGTAAAATACCTCGCAAGTTACGGTAAACAAGGCTTGTATGTTACTCTATCTGCGCTGGTGTTTAGAAAAAAACAAACAAACTTCACAACCTAACTCATTTCAGCACCTACTTTTCGTCTAATTCACAAATAAGTTCCTTTTATTCTCTCAATAATAATGATCCATAATTGTGTAATAACAACGCAAAGGATGTCCTTAGGTTTCGTTTATTAGGATATGATATCGTGCTTATGTTTTTCTTTGTTTTATGATGCGTACGGATATAACGAGGTACCGGTTATAACGAGGTAATATCGCCGGTCCCACGGACCTCATTATAACGGGGTTCCACTGTATAAGGAATATCAGGGAGAGCATCAAAAACTGTGGAAGAGTAAACTATGATGTACACTATATATAATCTGGAAGAAGTAAGTATAAAATGTGATTGTCAAGTGCATGCAAGAAAGTGCACCAATATGCGACATTTTACCTGTAAAAGATGGAACACTGGGGCAGCATCAGAATAAAATTAGGTAAAGTACATGTATGGCACTCCTTACAAATCGTAATGGAATCAACTGAAAAAAAGTGATTGCCGGAGAGGAAGCAAGACAAAAATTAAAATGTGATACTTGTCCCTATAAAAAAAAAGAAAAAAAAGTGGATCCATAAGATAGAGCATTACATTAAGTATAGACATGTATGTAGATTTGACCAAGATAGACCAGTTTCTGAAAAGTTTTTGTGTGATTTTTTGTTTTTGCAAATTGAATCTGATGCAATTACAAGTGCACTATTACTCTATTAGGCTCTGGAGCCTTAGAAAACTGATGAAAAACTAGAAATGTCGCTATGGCAACTGATGCCTCCGCCATAATGCATGATTCTCCCAATAGGCGTATAGTAAAATGTCTTCACAATGTGTGATCCATGACAGTTTCACATAACAAATATTGAAATGACAGGTTTGTCAGAAATGTCTTGAACTGGGTTTGCCTTAATTTTCTAAGAGTGCAGGTACACATATTTGGGGAATTGAGAATTTTTACTTGAATTCTGACAGACCTTTTTATAAGTTTATGAATTGAGTAATTTCCAAGGTATGAAGAAAGAGTGTAATGACGGTACAAAATTCATTTTTTTTTTTTTTTTTGGGGGGGGGGGGAGGCAGGGCATCGAAACCTGGCTTTTGACCCTTAACCTTTGACCTTTGACCTTCCGGCTGGAAATTTCCCAGAGAATCTCCATTAGGTAGTGCATGTATTAAGTTTTGAAACTAATAATGCAAGCATTGCATATACTAGTATACGAGGGAAATTGTAAAATTTTGAGATGACCTTGACCTTCGACCCATGACTATTGACCCATGACCCCTAAATTCCCTAGATAATCCCTGCCAGTCAGTACATGCGTATGTACCAAGTTCCAAGAAGATACATTGAACCATTTGCAAGAAAAGTGATATTGCAACATTTTCACCTACCCTTTGACCTTTTGACTTTGACCTTATGACATGAAACTCTCTCTGGAGAATCTTTACGCAGTAGTACATGTCCACACCAAGTTTCAAGAAAATACCTTTGGGCATTGCATAGATATGGGGGAAATTGCAACATTTGTAGCATTTGACCTTGACCTTTTGACCTTTGACCTCTTGCCAATGTCACTAAAATCTACTCAACTAATTGTCCCATCATACATCATCCTTGGACCAAGTTTGGTGAAAGCTGCTTCATCCAGTTTTGAGTTATCACGTAAACAGATAAAATTAGGATTTGACCTTGATCTTTGACCTTTGACCTCTGTCTGATTTCACTGAAAAACTAATCAAGTAATTGTCCCATCATACATCATCCTCCAACAAAGTTTGGTGAAATTTGCTCTATCCAGTCGAGTTATCACGTAAACGGATACAATTTCATGATTTGACCTTGACCTTTGACCTTTTTCAGCCGATTTCACCCAAAATCTAATCAAATAATTTCTCCATCATACTTCATACTTGGACCAAGTTTGGCAAAATTCCAGTGAATATTACTCAAGTTATCGCATAAACGAAAGCGGACGTACGGACGTACGGACAGACGGACAACCCGAAAACATAATGCCTCCGGCACCACTTCGTGGCGGAGGCATAAAAATTGTTGCAAAAAATTATCCACTCCAGTGCATTTGTTTTCACTCAAGCTCATCTCTGCAACCCTGGGGTCACAGTAATACCCGGGGGTCACAGTAATACCCAAATGTCTGACCAAAAGACTAGTATTCATTTCATTTGCATATAATTTGCTTATAAGAGGTATTAGGAAAGTCTGCTATGTCGAAATATTGGATCCCATGAGATTTTTGTGCCAAAATTGGTTTTTTTGGCTAACTTGGTCAATTTCGGGGTGCTGAATCCAAAAAAACTTTGGTTCCATTTTTTCCGACGTCTTCAGCCGCAATTTTGAATTTCAAAATGGCCACCATAGCAAACTGTATTTTGACCCAATTCTCATAATGTGAGCATCATAGAAAGTTCAAATTTGATGCAAGAAGCATGTTTATGATGTCAGACATTCTGATACACCATTTTCTGATATTGTAGATTGTTTTAATACAATCTGTAGGCTGCCATCTTGAAATTCAAAATGGCCACCATAGCTAAATGTATTTTTACCCATATCTCAGGTTGTAAGCATTATTGAAAGTATGAATTTGGGGCAAAAAGCATGCCTGTGATGTCAGACATGCTAATATATACATTTTTTTTTTTAAAATGATGGATCATTTTGGTTGGTAGCCATCTTGAAATTCAAAATGGCCACCACAGCAAATGTAATTGGGCTTATATCTCATATTGCATGCATTGTGTAAGGTTTTATTTGGGGCAAAGAGCATGCGTATGCTATCAGACTTTCTGAAACATCTTTTTCTGAAATGATGGTCCACTTTGATATCATAGGTGGCCATCTTGAAATTCAAAATGGCCGCCATACCAGAATGTATATTTGGACCTATATAGCATGTTGTAAACAATACAGAAAGTTCACATTTCGGGCATAAACCGGGCTCATGATGTTGAACATTCAGATGAACTTTTCCCCTCCCTCAAATTGCAAATCATTTTTAGGCTGCCATCTTAACATTCAAAATGGCTGTTTTTCAGCTAATATCTCTGGTTACAAACAACTGTTAGGCATATCAATGTTTATGGTGGCGTACAGTGTACATTCTTTTAAAAACACACACACATGATTATATACATTCTGTAGTAACAGACTATTCGCATTGGCTGCCCCTCTTGAAATTCAAGATGGATTTCAACCCATATTTGGTGCTGTAAGATCTTTAAACTGCAAACTCAACCATGCTGGAGCACTCATGTCTAAGTCAATCATTTCAATGAATAGTATCATTATTGCATACGCAGGACTGTTTCCTGTAAACTTCCATGTTGAAATGCAAAATGGTTGCCATGGGAAGCATTCCTTTAACAGCATTGCACTTGGGTAAAATTTGTAAATGGGAAATCATGTGATTCTGGTGTCAAAACAAATAACTTTCAGAAGTACCTCAATAACTATGTCTGAGTGACTAAATGCCCCCATTTAGACGATTTGGGGGCAGGGTTTAAGTAAACAATATTACCCGTATACCGGTACTCAAAAACTCATGGGATACCCACATTTAGTTGATGTCTTCAAGACTCATTCCTTGCATGTGTTTTTGAAGTCACAGCACTTACTGTATATAGGGCTGTACATAGGGGAGAATTGGTTCTAAATTCTTCCAGAAACAGTGAATGTTGCATTTCTTCCCATCGAACATGATTATGAATTCTGTGGCTATATACCGTTGGTGTAGGATGCTCAAAGCATTTAATTGCACAATTTATGTATATCCTCTGGAAATAACTACATAATATTCCCCTGTAGTAAAAGCACAAATTAGGTTGTGGTTAGTTCTCTGGATGTGTTGTATCGAGACTCTACGAGGGTAAAGTGGGAGATTGTCCTGGTTGAAGTCATCCATGGCCAACTTCTAGAAGGCATGAACTGTATCATTGGACATTCTGCATGATTCAAGGCTTAGATAATTCTTGGTCCATCTGCTCTTTGAGACATCCTCAAATTTTCAACCTCAGCTGGCGCCACAAAAGACATGACCAAGCAGACCTTTGTTTTTCCGTAACAAAACTGTAGAACGTAATCTCTTAAAATGTCAATTGTACTTTATCATTTCCTTTTCCAGTGATGGAGCAGACAACATGCGATGCAGTAAATAAAGCAAAGATCCATCAGGAGAATGAAAAATACTATTAATGTCAGTGTAGATACATAATAATCATCAATACAAATATCTCTGATTTTTCCTGTTGCTCCTGAAGAAGCATCTGACACATGCGATGAAATGAGGATATCTCCTTCCTCGTGACGGGTGACAGCTCCCATGGCATCTTTGGTGAACCCTTTGCTTCTTTTCTTTTCATGATGTGGTATCTGTGTCAGATGGAATTGACTGCTCAGTGTTTCAACTTTCAGGCTGATTATTTGGCTCAATTTTGTGGGTTTCTTAGGCATGGGTATGAAAAATGAAATTTTGTTAGTGAGAATTAGGCGGCCATAAAATTAGAAGATGACGAATGATTGTGTAATTACTTAGAACTTATACCTTCCGATAATTTATCGTCTAGCAATGACTGGATAATGACAGGTCTACCAGACTGTTGAACCAGTGGAAGTGTTATGAGAAGTTAGCGATCCTCTTAAGCTTAAAGGACAAGTTCACCTTCATAGACATGTGGGTTGAGTGAATGCAGCAATATTAGTAGAACACATCAATGAGAGTTTGAGGAAAATCAGACAATCCGTTCAAAAGTTATGGATTTTTGAAGTTTCTGCTCAGTCACGGCTGGATGAGAAGACTACTATAGCTTGTGATGTCATATGAGTACAACTATATAAAGAAAGTATAAAGAAAATTCAAGATATTCTCACTTTTCTCACATAATAAAAGGACACTCGACTTCTCTCTTTCAGAAGTCAGGAGAAATAATATTACCCCTAACATAAGTCAGTAACATGTCGAAGAAATGTGCACTTTATTCAACAAGAGACCCGCGGGTCTAGCGCTCACCTGAGCATCGCAAGTTCACCTTTCACGCAGTCACTTATCTAAATTATTCACAGCTCTACCAAAATTCGACCAGGCATTCTCAAGTAGAAGATGAAAATGTACAATAAGGGCCCAAATTTTTACAGATTCCTTAATTTGGGGGGATTGGGGCCCCCTGGGGCCCTCTGGGTGGGGCATGGTGCCCATTTTGATAAATTGAGATCCTGACCCCCTAGGGATGCTACCTGCCAAGTTTGACGAAAATCCATCATGAGGTTTTCAGGAAGAAGATGAAATTGTACAATTCAGGCCCCAATTTGGACCTTCCCAACCAGCCCCCCCCCCCCCCCCTGCCCCCAAGAGGGGCACCCCTAGATCATGAACAAACTCGAAACTACAGTCATTAATGTACTCACTCATAGTATTATCTTTAGTAGCTCTGTAACTTCTGATTCTAGAGAAGATTTTTAAAGATTCCTTCATTTTGGGGGTTTGGGCCCCCTCCCCCCCCCCCCCCCCCCCCCCCCCCCGGGGGCCCCCTGGGTGGGGCATGGTGTCCATTTTAATAAATTGAGATCTTAACCCCTTAGGGATGCTACCTGCCAAGTTTGGTGAAAATGGGTCATGGGGTTCTAAAGAAGAAGATAAAAATGTACAATTTAGGCCCCATTAGGACCCCTCCTCACCCCCCTCCCCTGGGTCCCAAGGGGTGGCACCCCTGATTCTGCCATGAACAAACTTGAAACTACAGTCATCAATGTACGAACTCATAGTATTAACTTAGCTCCATCACTTCTGGTTCTAGAGAAGAATATTTTTAAAGATTCCTTAATTTTGGGGGGTTTGGGCCCCCTGGGGGCCCCCCTGGTGGGGCATGGTGCCCATTTTAACAGATTGAGTTCCTAACCCCCTAGGGATGCTACCTGCCAAGTTTGGTGAAAATGGGTCATGGGGTTCTCAAGAAGAAGATGAAAATGTACAATTTACGCCCCATTAGAACCCCTCTCCACCCCCCTCCCTGGGTCCCAAGGGGGGCACCCCTGATTCCGCCATGAACAAACTTGAAACTACAGTCATCAATGTACTAACTCATAGTATTAACTTAGCTCTATCACTTCTGGTTCTAGAGAAGAAGATTTTTAAAGATTCCTTAATTTGGGGGTTTGGGCCCCCCTGGGGGCCCCCTGAGTGGGGCATGGTGCCCATTTTAACCAATTGAGTTCCTAACCCCCTAGGGATGCTACCTGCCAAGTTTGATGAAAATCGGTCTTGGGGTTTTCAAGAAGAAGATGAAAATGTAAAAAGTTTACGCACGACGGACGACGCAAAGACGGACGCCGGACGAAGGGCGATCGCAATAGCTCATTTGAGCCTTTGGCTCAGGTGAGCTAAAAAGTCAAGTTTTGTGAAATTCTCTTTTTATTTTCCCTATATTGTTGCACGCATGTGACATCATACACTGTAGTAGTCTTCTCCTCCAGCAGTGATTGCACAGATACTTTAAAAATTCATAACTTTTGAACGGATTGTCGGATTTTCCCCAAACTTTCACTGATGTGTTCTACTAATATTGTTGCCTTCACTCAAACCACATGTATATGAAGGTGAACTTGTCCTTTAATGACTTTGGATCCAATCTCACATGGTGTACAATATTGCAAGAGCTGAATGTCTGGCCTGTCTCATATTATCCCAGATAGATTTCTTTTTAATTCTTTCAGATACAAATTCTTAGTACAGAACATGAAAACTTCCCTTTTCATCTCTTTCTATTAATATCTCCCTTGAATGTTTCAGATACCTGATTGCCAAGCACCACATTCATCAGCTTTTGCAGTTACAGTTTTGTAGATTAACCTCGTGTGATGGTTTTCTAAATTGCTGAGGAATTCTGATGCATCCAAAGTGCCACAAAACTGGGCTGTCATTGCTCCTTTGTAGTTTTAGAATCATTGGTGGTACAGCAGTAAATATCTTGATAATTGATGACCCACACAAGGGCAATCAGAAAAAAAACACCTATTAATTCCTTATTCATTCTGTGTTATTCCAGAATACATCCATCAATTATGAGCTCCCTGATGAGCTGTTTCAGTTTGTGGACAACAGGCTTGTGAATGAGATGTCTGGTAGGGTGACCATAACATGGCATTTTTTTGCCATTGTGAGACTTTTCCTCGTTTGTCTTCATTCTCTCTAGGCAATATCAAGTTTTTGAAGATCACATTCAATCGTATCAATGCTTGCTTTTGTACAAATATTTTAATAACTGGGGTTAAATATAAAATTGATGAGGTTCCAAGATGCCAAACAATGTGCTGCCTGAGAGGTAAAAACAAATCATGTGTGTATAAAGCACATAGCTGTGTAGCGTGCAGTATGTTAACTGTATAGGCCTACACCCACCTAGCTACTATGGGACTTGGGATGTAACGCATACACGTATGCCCACACCGGTCATATTGAAAGTGGTATGGACCCCCCCCCCCCCCCACACACACACACACAAAACAAACCCTTTTTTTGCCCCTCAGCATGGCTTGATGATGTCATTGGAATCTCGTCCTTACATTTTGAATTTATGGCAGCCATTCTGAATGGAGAGATGGCTGTCATTCTGCGTGACCTGGAAATTAATTTGATTTAACTAGGACAATTTTGTCAAATTCATCTTAGGTGCTTACCACGGTATCATTTGTTTTTCTATGGCCACCAACTTGAATTTCAAGAAGCTTCAAATTTGGTGCAAAATGCATAGTTGTGATGTCAGTCACTCTAATATATTTTTTTCTGATATTACGGATGATCCACAATTTTGACAATTCTTTTCTGATATTGTGGATGATCCACAATTTTGACAATTTGACAAAATTGTCCTGAAGCTTTTACATTGCTCACTTTATGAGATATGGGTCAAAATACAGATTGCTATGGCGGCCATTTCGAAATTGAAAATGGCGGCTGAAGACGTGGTCAGAAAAAATGGAACCAACTTTTTTTTGGATTCAGCACCCAAAAATTGACAGAGTTAGCCCAAAAAAAAAAAATCAATTTTGGCACAAAAATATCACGGGATTACATAGTAGCCTCTATTATGTCTAATTCAAGAAGATATAAATATGTTCGCCATCAATAAAATCACACTAAGCTTAAGAACAATGTAATGAATCTCCATACACAAGTCGCATGTAAGCGCAGTGTGACTTTGGCAAGTTATTTGTAAATACAACTCTTTGTGAAACAGGGTCCTGGTCTCTTTTTAATAGCATTTCACATGGTACATGTACCAGTTACAACAAGGTAAAATCGCCTTCATTTTAACAGGTTTCCCCAGTATGTGATTAGCCTAAATGAAAAGTAGAAAAACAGAAATCAGATTTTCCTGCAACTCCATACCCTAGTGTATAAAACAACAACAAATAAACAAACATACATACACAAGAAACAATATATAACTCACAGTATTTACACTATCTAAATCAGATATTGTATACAATGAAAAACGAGATGACAAACTATAGACATACCTGACTACACCATGCAATATTCACTCAAGGTAATGAAAGGTTGAAAAGCAAACAAGAAAGAAATTTTTACATTTTGAGTGGAGTGTAAAAAGAGCGTAAGCAATTTACCTCTGGTACACACTGGATTTGTGCCATCTTTTGAAAAACAGCCCTCAAAGCACTTGTCAGAGCTTCTATTAACTCATTGCCCACTGGAGCTGTTGTAGAATAAAACAGATACACACCAGCAAATATGTCGGTATTCATTCACATCCACAAATATTTCTCAAAGGGAAATGGCCATTATATTACATTATTCAATAATTTCTCTGCACATTCTTTATGAGAATTGACAAAGTCACTGCTCTAATATTGCAGGTAAATGTCAATTTCATATGTGTTCTCTTCAGCCAAGTTACATACCTGTATCTGCATCAGTACTGTCAATACATTTTACTGGCATTAAAATTAGAGATCTTCTTTGAAATGGGTTTCTAACAAAATTACAATTAATTTCAAATGTGTGACATCTTTGTCATTCCATCAGTAAACTAGCTTTAGTTTCACGTAGCAGTATAGGGTTTTGCAATTCATTTTATTTTTCATATAGCTACATTTTTCCACTTTCCATCTTCACCTATTGAAAATGATTCATCTTTATTTCTATATGATATACTTTTGCAGACTTTGCTAATCTAGACTGCTAAATGTATTTAAGTATGTAATAACGTATGATAAATGATCAAAGGGGGTGTCGCTGGATGCAAGCTGAATTAATTAGAGCTTGTCTGTACAAACATGGTGTGATAAAGAAATAACCACAAACCAAGGTGCATGCAATCTTCCAAGATGACAAAAGCATAAAATTATGGCACACATATCAGCAGCATACCAACATATATTTACACACACACACACAAACACATACAGTAAACCTCGCTTAAGTCGACGTCGCATAAGTCGACAACTCGCATAAGTCAACCTGATTTTCGTTGCCAACTGAGCTGAAATACGTGTTAATTTTATCGTCTAAGTCAACATAATTTTTCGCTCAAAATCTTATCACCATTCTCTGACAAAGAATTGTTTTCCCGCTCCGATTTGCAGAATTTCTACCCGGTAATTCGCTAGTGTACGGCGCGGTAGCGTTCGCGCCATGCATCCATTGTCTTGTACGCCAGAATAGAAAGGGCACACACTCATTTACACTGGAGTATTAAATGTAGTACCCAAAGGCAGTTCACTCCCCCTTTTCTCCCTCTCGTTATTCTCAAAACACACAAATTGTGTACACCTATAAGTCCTACTAGAGATTCATTATCCGAACATGAAATAGGTGTTTTTGTTAATCCGAATATTCTAACATTAACTATTCCGCAGCGGTATTAGAAACCTGGACCCGTTTCTAGAAAATTAATTAAAATGCAACTACATTGTAATTAAATGCAACTAAAAATATCAAATGCACATGTATCAAATCACACACAACTTTGCATTGAAGGGCAGGTGCTTTGCTGAAAAGACTTGCATTCGATAATCATATGAAACTAGAAAATAATTGTTCAAACCTGAAACTCAATTGTATTTAAACGCATCTCTAAAAATCAAGTGCAAGTCCATCAAATCACACGCAATGCTGTATTCAAACGCAAGAGCGTTGCAGAGAAGACTTGCAGTTTTTGTACGAAACTAGAAACTGCATTTAACCCTATTCCAACTGGGGGAGGTCAAATTGACCCCCCCCCCCTCGACATTTCGTGCCACGATTCCGCAACGCGCAAAGATTTTGCAGCGTCATTTCATGACTTTTTTCATTGAAGTCTCCCACATATTTTGAGACCAAATTTGCGACGTCCAGGTACACTGTTCTGACGTTACGTAATGTTTTGCATATGCATGTCAACCCAACAACGGCTCAAATTTATGCTATCGTGTGCAAATCCAATGCAAATTGTGTTTTTTTGTTAAATTGATATGAATCAGATTATTTCAACTTTTAACCATTGAAATTGATCAATTCTAACATAGATAAGCTTGAAAAAGTGCCTGCAACAAATTTTGGCAAAAAAACTATAGAAAACAAAAGGTCAAAAGAACAATAAAATACATAAGAAATTAACAAAACAATAAAAATCAAAAGAAATTAATTTTGATTTCGCTATTTTTTTAACAAGAAAATAGTTTGACGTGTCTTGAGGAACTCTGACACAAAAATTTAGGGATCCTTCAGTCATTCTAATGGAGTTATAGGTGAAAATGATTTCATGCATAAATTTGCATAATTAATTTACTAAAAATAGAAAGCCAATATTTTTCTATTGTATGACCATATAATCTTGTAGTTGACATCCAGCTCTATCTTCAGGCAAAATTTTGCAGCGATCGCCAGATTGGCGGCCGAGATCTGAAGGGGGGGGGGGGGGGGGCCAAATTGACCCCCCCCCCCATAAAAACTTAGTCTCAAATAGCCCAGTTGAAATAGGGTTAAAAGCATCTCTAAACAATTATGAAAGTGCGTTATTGTTGAAACGACTTGCATTATTTTTTATTTCGTACACAAAATTAAAAATCAAATGCAACTCTGAAAATCAAATGCAAGACCATCAAATCACATGGAATGCTGAAAAGACTTGCGTTTGATAATCATACGAAACTAGAAAATTGTAGGGAACTTTTTTTTTAAACTCAATTGCACTTAAACGCAACTCTAAAATTCAAATGCAAGTCCATCAAATCACACACAATGCTGTATCTAAAACCGCAAAGAGAGTTGCAGAAAAGACTTGCGGTTTTTGTACAAAACTATAGAAACTGCATTTAAACAAATAAAAATCTATATAGAAGTGCATTATTGTTGAAAAGACTTGCATTATTTTGTATTTCGTAACGGAACTTTCCCCGGAGGTAACCAAACTTAGTCTGCACTAGCAGGGGACTAGCATCACAACATTTAAACGTTCAACTACCGAAACGCATGCTGCTTCACAAAATGTCAATGAAAAAATGGGAGCAAATTATTGTTACAGTTCGCTATGCCGAAGGTTTAAATCTCAGTCCAAGGTTAAATTAGTCCAACAATGGAAAGAGGCTTGTTTTTACGAAGGTTAGTAATCCGAAAGATGTCGTTTTCGGATGAACAAACTTTTCTTCTTCTTTTTATTATTTCAGACGGGCCCGCGCCGTACAGAGCAGTAATGTTGCGAATCGGAGCGCGTGAACAATTTATTTGTTTTTGTTTGTTTGTTTTTGTCAAAATGATGTCGCAGAAACTCTTTCAAGCATAATCAGGCTAAAATAAATCATTATCAGCCATTGAAAGTAAAAAATATATTTTTATATGAATTAATTGGAAAAACACAATTCACAGTGGATTTTACACAAAATCATGTTTTTGAGCAATTTTTGGGCCGACAAATTTTTTTCAAAGGGGCGTGGCTTCAATACAGTATGCCCGAAACTAGAAATTTGGTCTCAAAAGTTGGGCGATACTCGAAAGAAAAAGGTCATAAAATGTCGCGGCGAGAGCATTATGCGTTGCGGAATAATCAAGCAAAACATCGAGGAGGGGGGCCAAAACTGCTAATCCAAATCTATCAATTTCTATGGTGCAAAGATGCTTTTATGATGATGAAGTTAAAATACAAATGTATGATTATTTTTACTTGATTCCTATCCCATTGTTTGACGCATCTTCATTTCACAAATATTTTGCAATTCATATTTCCTTATTTCGATGTTACCTCATTTTATTTTTGTGTCTGTGTATCCATCTATATCATTTTACATAATGGATACATAATATGTACCTCTACTACATATTTATCAATAATCAAGTAAATTCCTTTCAATACCAAACATGTATGAGCTCAAACTTTATCCATGAAGTAGAACACATGGCTAGTGCTACCTGGCTCATGCATGGAGATGGACAAGAGCCTGTCCAGCAGAAGATTCATGGCTTCTGGTCCACCAAGAGACTCCAGCTCCATGGCACCCACCATGTTGTGCAGACACAGCAGGGCTCGGCTCTGAACTTGCAACAGCCTGTTGAAGATATCAACATAAAACATGTATCAATCATTCACATGACAAATCAGTTTCCACATTGTTTCTGATAGCCCACAATAAAATCTGCAACCATTCCTTTATCCAGTGCCCAACTACCTGTCATATGTTCTATCCTTCATGCTTTATGACCCTGCTACCTCTGAAAAGGACTAGTGATTTCTGATGTACATTTTAATTCGTAATTCTCCGTACAGCATAATATAAGATCCTGCTCACGCATGTGCCAACAATTTGCTCGCAATATGGCGTCGTTCTAAAATGTCTCTCGCCGACTAGTTTTCTAAATCGTGTTCAATCACCGTATTCCCTTGACATCAGCATTATTTTAAGCTCCTACGTGTTTGTTTGGATGCTAGTAGTTTATGTGTGAAGCTGATTTGATTATATTCGTACTGTATACAGGAAAATTTTTCGTCTGTTTGTTCGGACTTTTCAGCTCGTATGGAAGGGAATGCAGCAGCGGAAGTTTAAGGCCAGCACAGCCGAGCTCTACACCGGGAACTTTGGCCCAGACGCCGGCAAAGCCAGGCGCAGGCGCAGACAGCACGAAAAGCAAATCGACTGTGATGCATTCATTAGTGCCCACGGCAAAAGCTAGTGATAGTAAAGGGAAAGAGCAAACTGGCAAAGGAAAGAGCATTTCTGCTGCTACAGTGGTTTCTTTGGACACTTCTAGTATGGAGAAAAGACTTCAGAACCTGGAAGGTTTGCTAGCAAAAGTGATTGACCATCTCCCATCTACTCCCTCGCCTAGCAGCAGATCGGCTTCAAGCTCACGTCTCTGTGGGCCACAATGTCCACTGCTCTGCCTATCAAGGAGGTGCATATGACTATGAAAGAGAGCATGACAGTGATTATGATGATTAGTACGATGAAGAGGAAAGTAGTTCTACTATTTCTTTCCCCACAGGAGAACATGAGATGGATCCTGATGCAAGCGTGCCCTCTCTCGCCGCAAAATTTACATGCCCACCCCAGGTCGGTGAGGTTGTTGATGTCAATGTCGCACAATAAGTCACGTACATGCTTACTCATCAATTAGAAGAAAACTCTCCGGAAGAGACTGCCAAGAAATATCCTTCCCCTATCAACTGCAGCATGCTTGATGAGAGTTAATCCTCCTATTTGGGAAAACTTGAAATCGGGCACTAAAAGCAGACACTTGAAACTCCAGCAGGTTCAACACTCTCTCTCCAGAGGTCTTGTTTCCTTCATGTGCACGATTGACTCCACATATATCTCAGAACAGCAGCAGTTTTGAGCTGAGCTGCATCAGAAAACACCTCATCCACCCTGACATGAATTCGCGATTCACACATTTGTGCAAACCCTCAACACCAATCGAGAAATTTCTGTTCGGAGATGACTTGCCCAAACAATTAAAGACCTGCAAGAACAAAAAAAGGCCATCGCAGGTGTCAGGACAGCAATACAGAGATTTCTGAGGGCATCGCAGATTTCACCCATATTCTCGCAACAGATATCAAGATGCAGGCTGGACATCCCACAGGGATACGCCACAGTCATGGACCTCAAATCAGCCTTTTTTAGGGGCACGCTTTCAGGATCAGACGCACAGATGCCAAGCGGCACCCCCAGCCACAAAGAGCAGACCTCAGCCCCACTCCTCACAGCAGAGGCCAGGGTCAGGCCAGGCTCCAAGGAGAGTCTAACGGGAGCTTGCCTTGAAGAGGGAAGTTATCCAAATTCTCAGTCTATGCATAATTCTAAAGTTGGAGGTCGACTGAAGCAATTTTATGATGAGTGGTGCAAAATAACATCCGACCTGTTCATTTTGTCAGCTCTAAAGGGGTATGAACTTGAGTTTGACCCAGAACTGGGACCACCATCAAGATCCTATCCTATCTTTGAATATCAAAAAGACAACAAAGAAAGAAAAGCCATTCAGGAAGAAATACAAAAACTTGTGGCTAAGAATGTGATTGAACCATGTAGGGTACACATGAAAATGGAGAATTTGTGTCTAACATTTTCAAGAGGCCTAAGAAAAATGGCAGCCTCAGAATAATTCTAAATCTGTCTGATCTTAAAGTGAAAACAAAGTTCTGGTAAGGGCTTGAGAACCCGTCTGGCATCATTTCATATTTGCTTGCAATATATCGAAAGAGTCTACAAAGAAACTTACCTGGCTGGCGCGGTTTGCCGGAATGATGAGTTGTTTTGGAGTATTTTGAGAAAAATAATAAAAGTAGGTAGACTGACTTTTATTCCAGAAGGCTCCAGACTAACTCGGTCTCAGGGAAAACTCGACCCTATTTCAGACAATTTACACACAGTTCGTGATCGCCATGTTCATCAGTACTCTATAATACTACGGGTACCAAACGAGGCCTTACTGAGCAGACAGGAAAGTGTGTGCTAATCCTGTACAAAACAAATGGACAGCGCGCGGTCCTCAAGCTTACTAGCATACGCACATCACCTCAGTTGCTGAGACGCGCGGTCTTTGAAGTTTTTGTTGTTGTTTATCCAGCGTCTTTGATTGTTTTTAGAGGTGCTTGAGAGGCGCACACTAATTTTGCATGCGCGCCAAAGAGGTTTTTGATGCGCGCGTTGTAACAATTCGAACCATTACTGCAAGTAGCCAGAACGCTACAATGTAGTTTATACAGGCTGCTCCCATATGCATAGTACAACACTGTACAATCCAGAGGGACAACCAATACAACTCATCCCGCCGTCAAGCAAAGCGAGGCCGAGTTATCCCCGAGTCCGAGTCTAGCCTGACCCCGTTCGGGTAAGTTCTGAGACTGAACGTTTTGGTTAATATTTCCCATTTTCGTCGTTGCCCATCGAATATCTTATTATTACAGCGTTATTCCGCACATTTCCTAGGCATACGTTCACATTTTGGAGCAAAATTTGACAACTTTTGCAGGCGTACCAGAACTTTGTTTGGGCTTTAATAAGTACTGTAAAAGTGGTTTCTTTCGCGGTGGTTTTATTTTCGCGCTTTTCGTGAAAATGTTTTGAACTCGTCACTTGTTACAACGCTATCATTACCGACCTCAAATTTAAACACACGTGAAAAAGTCGGCACCGATGGAAACCGCGAAAGTTTCTGTACACGAAAGAAACCACTTTTACAGTACATGAGTTACCAACATTTCAAAATGGATGGTATTTACGTAGCCATGGATTTGATCTCGTCCAGTTGTTTCCTTGCTTCAGTCAACCTCCAGGATGCCTATTACTCTGTCCCAATCCACCCTTAGCCATAAGAAGTACCTGAAGTTTGTATGGCAAAAGCAGTTTTATCAGTTTAAGGTTCTCCCAAACGGTCTGAGCACAGCCCCGAGATTATTCACTAAACTCTTCAAACCAGTTTTTGCTTCCCTGCAGCAGGAAGGGCATGTGGTTGTCAGGTACTTGGACAATACCATCATAGGAAAAGATGCAGAGCTTACTCATAAAGTACAATTTGTTCAAGCGACTACAAGCTTATTTTCTCGGCTTGGTTTCCTTGTTCACCCTGAGAAATCAGTACTTCAACCAACCCAAGTGATTCAATTCTTAGGATTTACTTTGAACTCCCCTCTTCCCTCCCTGGGATTACTCAAACTTCAGTAAGTTCTTGTAGTTTATCTCCTGACAGGTGCGCCGGAAGCAGTTTTGGATTGGGGGAGGGGGGTGTAAATATTGGAGGGGGCTCATGATAGACCATACATATGTTACACAATATACACATACACACACATACATTACACACACATACACACACATATATATATATATAAATAAGAAGAAAGAGTCTCAAGTACGCCATGGATCCAACGAGAACTTTTTTATTACAAAATTTTCGCTCTGCCTCAGACCTTCGTCAGTGTAAAGACATATATATATATATATATATATATATATATGTACAGTGGCGTACCGTGGGAACATTGGGGGGGCACCTTGTGGAAAAGTAATTTTGAGGGTGTGTATGCTTGTGCGTGTGTGCGTGCGCTGTCAGTCTGCTAACTTAATGGGACTACAATACATTACAGAATGTGATACATTCAACAATGCAGTCATTGAGCAACATTGTAAGTTTTCCTTACATGGATTATGGAATGACGGTGTGAAACGACAAATTACTGTCAGCAACATCAGGAGAATTGCATAACAATAAAATGCAAGCGAGCGGAGCGAGCAAGCTTGAAAATTTTGACATTTTACAGTCCAAAAACTGCCGTTTGTAGCTATGCTTTTCGCTTTGGAAATTAAGGGGGAGGGGCACTGGGCTCAACTGCTGGCAATTACCGGCAGCAACGTTAGGAGAATGGCGAAAATGATTAAATGCTAGCGAGCTTGAAAATTTTGACATTTTACAGTATAAAAACTGCCGTTTGCAGCTATACTTTTTTCACTTTGGAAATTAAGGGGGGGGGGGGGAGGATGCATAGGGCACAACTGCTGGCAATTACTGGCAGCAACATCAGGAGAATGACATGGCGATTGAATGTGAGCGAGCTTGAAAATTGTGACATTTTACAGTCCAAAAACTGTCGTTTGTAGCTATATTTTTTCGCTTTGGAAATTAAGAAGGGGGGGGGGGCGGTGTGGGCGGGGGTTAAAACTATTTTCTGGGAGCGCTACCTACATCAGGTGTCACGTTAGTAACAACTAGCGGTGGAAGAGGGACGTATGGAAGATTTTTTTTTTTTCTCTCAAGGGGGGGGGGGGGGGGCACACATATAAAAATTACAAAACAAAGGAGAATTCTTTAAAAGTTGCTTCAAAAGGAGAGTTGGCATGGGCCAGTTATGCCTGCCTCTATAGTCTGGTAGGAATGGGGGGTCCCCATGCACCCTCCGAACACATTTTTTTAACTTACTTTTTTGTAACCCTTAGGGTGTCTAGTTAATGAAATTTTTTGTTCCCAAGAAAAAATCGTGTCCCATGGGGGTCATTGGCGGCCATCTTGGCAGCCATCTTGGATTTTCAGGGAAAATCATGAATTTCCATAACTTTTGAACTACACAGCATACAATTACAAATAAAGCATTTATTCAGGATAAATGTGACATGAGGAATCAATTGAAGTTGTTATTTACATGATTAAAGCAAGTTTGAAATAAGAAAAGCCTAAAAATATGACAATTTCAGTGTCATTTACACCAAAAAATACCCAAATAGTTTTACTTTTGAATTACATAACATACAATAACAAAGAAAACATTTCTGCAGAGTAAATACGGCATGAGGAATCGTTTGAGATAGTTATTTACTTGATTAAAGCAAGTTTCATACTAGAAAAGTCAAAAATAAGCGAGAAAAACTAGTGTCTTTTACTCTAGAAATTGACCAAATAGTCCATATACATAGTACATGACAATCTCATACCTCATAAGAGTGACTGACCACTTTGTCTTAATAGTCTTGTAGTAAAGGGGGATCTTCATACACCCTCCTTTTTGGTATCCCTTAGGGTGTCTATTTAATGATTTTTTTTTTTTTGTTTCCAAGTAAAAATCGTTTCCCATGGGGTCATTGGCGGCCATCTTAGATTTGCGTGAAAAATCATTCATTTCTATAACTTTTCAACTTTCCAACATACAAGGACTGAGAAAACATTTCTTCAGGGCAAATGTGGCATAAGGAATCGATTGAGATGGTTATTTACATGATTAAAGCAAGTTTGATACAAGAAAAGTCCAAAAATATGAAAAATTCAGTGTCGTCTTTATCAAAAAGTACCAAAATAGTTCAACTTTTGAACCATACACAACATACAGGGACACATAAAACATTTGTTCAGAGGAAAGGTAGCACGAGGAATTAATTGAGGTGGTCATTTAAATGATGAAAGCAAGTTTGATACAAGAAATGTCCAAAAATATGAAAAATTTTCATGAAAACACAAAATGTTCAGTCGATTTCAAAAATGTAGCTGGCAAAATGTTTTTATTTAAACTTATCTAAGGCTGGGTTATAGAAGCAGTTCATTCAAATGTATTTGTTTAAAGCTTATCGTCCGAAAACAAAGAGCAAATTTTCACTTGACAGCCGGAAATCTACCCTGTGTAAAGGGACTGTTATACCAATGTTGATTGCTGCTACTTTTATTTAGGAATATTTGCATATGAATCGCTTTTCTGCTTACATTCTGTATTCAAAGTCAACAAAATACAGTTCAAATTGATTGGAATTAAGTTTTTTCTTTTCAAATTCTGTTAAAAGTTGTCTGATACAAGACACAATATTTAAGCTGTTATCAGAAGACAAAGTGATTACATCTGTGACGTGTGTATATGCTTTCCATGAAGCATGGAAGTAACGTATATTGAAAAAATAAAGTAACACAGTGTGACTTCACTTTGCCAAAGTATTCTGAATTCTCATCCTGTGTAACTGTACAAACAAAAGAAGCGGTAAGTGTTACGACCAAAATCACTCTGAGAAAGAAAAAAGAAACAATAAACTAATGTTCAGGCGGTTTATTAACAGTGATATTGTGGGTACAGACTCGTAATCGTTTTTAACATCAGTACAATAATAATCAATATAAACAATTATGTATCAGTAATGGAATCACTTACATGTATTACAGCCAAATCTCAAATCACAAAATCCATGTAATCTCCTGGAAATGTCCAAATACGATGCTCAATGCACAGATGAATGATCCGCGATTCACCGATGAATGATCTGTGACTCACTGATGAATGATTCCTCCGACGTAAATCCAGAGGCGCTGGTTACAATTAATAGTCCACATTAAGTATATCCAGGGTATATGTCCACAGCGAAATATGTACAAAAATCCAACGTTATGACGACCGCGTCTAGTCGATGCGTTGAATGATGATTCACTTTAATAATATCCAGCTAGGAATCCAGCCCGTCACAGCTTTGCCGTAGCAATGTCCGTTGACATTAAAATATGGAGTCTATCTCAAATGAAGGCAAAATAATTATCTACAGGCAAAATGTCTCCCTAGCCTAATCTCCACAAACACAGTTTGTATAGCAGGTCAGCTGGTAACACAGGAATGACTATAACAAGTCGCTTCAGAGCCAGAAGTGACGTAACTCTCAGAGCAGAGGTGTTGGGTACTCTGCCTACCTCAGAATTTCCCCTTCTTACAATACTATCCATTCACCCCTTTCTTGAAGATTCTGTAATTTTCTCCAACCTGGGGCCACACACTTGTATATACTAGCAAGTCCAAGACGGTTCTAGAAATCCGAGCTGACTCACTGCCTAACTATGTGCATAACAGCCTACTAAAAATAACTACCAATCACATTGGGCTACAGGGACAGTGCATCACTCAGCCAAATATGTAAGCACTTCCTGGAACATTCTAGATTGGGTGAGATACCATTCTAGATTGAGTGAGCTATAATGTACATGTATTTCCTGTCACATGCATGTACTGTAGCTACATTGTATACCACCTAGAAAATTCTCCACTAATCTGGTCAGCCTGTATGTACTATATCTATACCAAATAGAATGTTCCTCTGGTCAACCTGTGTACATACACATGAAAACAACCTTGCATACAGTACATCATAATAATTATGTACATAACTACTAGTGTGTATACATTTGTGACATAAGCGATATGTCAGCTTTTCGTTTCACACTTCTGTAACAGGGGCGGATCCAGGAATTTTCTAAAGGGGGGGGGGGGGGGCGTGACTAATATTTCTGGTGCCACTTCCGGGTTTCATTTCATTTTTTTTCTTTTTATTTCTTTTGTTTTTAACGAAAAATAAAGGGGGGCGTGCGCCGCTTGCGCCCCCCTCTGGATCCGCCACTGTGTAATTTCTAGTCATTAACAAAACCATCATCGTAATCAATATCTAGCTCATCCTCTTCATCCTCCTTCATCTCCTAAGTAATTTTCTGAAGCAAGTCAATGAGGGAGGTGGGAAAGATAGGGCCACTTGACCACACTGGCTCCGTGATACCGAAAGCTGTCTTCTGCCATCCTTATCCAGAATCAAAGGGGTCATGCAATACAGAGCACCAGAAGATTGGCTGGTCAACTCTCTTTAAGATGTAAGGCGATGGATCACACATTAAATGTGTGAGATAAGGTTGTCTCTTCAAGGTTGGAGCATGGAGAAATCCACTTTGGAGTTGATCGTCATTTGTTCGCCTTCTCCCACCATCTGTTTCAGGATGATGCTGCTGTTAATAGACTTCTCCCAGGCCTCGTGGCCATACATTCGGCATGCGAACGCTCCAATCTCATCTGTCACCTCTGGCTCTACAGATCACCAATCACCAAGATTTATGAGGGGGGAAAAACATTGGCACATTATAAAGTCATATTCTAAGATCTTAGCAGTGTTTATCAAATGTTATATTGAACAATTTAATACATTTCAGTAAAATATTGCTGAAATTATAATATCAGACTACTCTCACCTGAATGCTGTGTGGTACATGGGGTGGCTTTGTAGATTCTTTAGGGGTCCGACTTTGTCCCTACCCTTGAAGGCACTTGTTACATCTTCCCCGGCAAACACTTGTAGTCCAAGTATTTTGGTACAGTAGTTAGCTCCCTTTGATTCTGTATGCCAGTTCACCGACATTTACAATCTGGCAATGTTCGAAAATCCGTTTATCAAGGAATATAGAGCGAGTGACGGAGTGAGCATGGTGCAAGAGGATCAAGAAAATGTCTGTGTCTGGCGTCCTCACCACAACTGCTTTGTACCCATGCTCAGTGGAATACTCAAGGTAGAGCACTACCCTGGTGTCCATCTCCTGGTTGGACAGCAGCTCATGGATAGAGCTGATTGTCTCCTGGGACGCATCATTGTGTGAATAGAAATAATGTAACAGGAATCACTTGAGCTTCAGAGAATGTGATTTCTGTTACATTCCTTTTGTTTACACAATATGTTCCAGGAGACGATAAGCGATATCCATGAGCGGCTGTCTAACCAGGAGGATCAGACGGACACCAGGGTTGTGCTCTACCTCAAGTGCGCCCCTAAGCTTTGGTACAAGGTAGCTTTTGTGAGGACTCCTGACACAGACATTTTCGATCCCCTTGCTCCATGCTTAATCCATCGCCCTCACTTCTACAATGTAGTATCTTCCTTAATAAACGGACTGTCAAGTATTGCCAGATAGTGAATGTCAGTGAAATTGAATGCAGAATCAAAATGAGCTGACTACTGTACCACAATACTTGGACTGTATGTGTTTACCGGGGAAGATGTAATAATTAAGTACCTTCAAGGGTTGAGCAAGGTACGTTGGACCCCTAAAGAATCTACAAAGCCACCCCATGTACCACATAGCATTCATGTGAGAGTAGTCTGATATCATAATTCCAGAAGTATTTTACTGAAATCTAGTAATTTGCTCAGTATTATCATAATAAACACTACTGAAATCTTAAAATATGACTTTATTATGTGCCAATGTTTGTTTGCTTTTTCCTCAGAAATCTTGGTGATGGGCAGTCTGTGGAGCCAGAGGTGACAGATGACATTAAAGCATTCACATGCCAATGTATAGCAAGGCCCGGGAGAAGTCTATTAATGGCGTCCGCAGCATCGTGCTGAAGCAGATGATGGGAGAGGGCGAGCAACTGATGACCAAATCCAAGGTGGTTTTCTCCATGCTCCCACCTGGCAGAGGCAACCTTATCCAACACTGTCAATGTGTGAACCACCACTTTGCCATCTTTAAGCGAGCTGATCAGCCAGTCCTATGGCGCGCTAACCCGTTTGATCCTGGACAAGGGTGGCAGAAGACAGCCTTCGGTATCATGGACCCGGTGTGGTTAACTGGCCCTATCCTTACTACTTCCCTCATTGATTACTTCAGAAAATTACTGCGTAGATGGAGGAGGATGAAGAGGAGCAGCCAGACATTAATTACAATGATCGTTTTGATGATGACTAGAAATTACAGAAGTGTGAAACCAAAAGCTATCATATCGCTTACCGCTTCTGTGTTTTGTATAATTGCACAGGATGAGAATTCAGAATACTTTTGACAAAGTGAAGTCATATTGTGTTACTTTTCTCGATATACTTTAAGTCCATACTTCATGGAAAACACATACTGCAGTACACAAGTAACAAAATGTGACTAACCACTTTGTCTGTTGATCAAAGGTTAAATATTTTGTCTTGTATCAGACAACTTTTAAAAGAATTTAAAAGAAAAGTTAATTTCAAACAATTTGAAATTTCTTTTTGTTGAAATAGAATACATATGTAAGCACATCAGCGATTCGTATGCAAATATTCCAAAATCAGTTGCCGCAATCCACATTGATAAAGCAGTCTCTATTCACAGAGTGGATTTCTGGCTGTCAAGTGAAATTCATATGTTTATTTTCAGACAGAAAGGCTTTGAACAAATACGTTTGAATGAATCACTTTTAACTTAATCTTCAATAAGTTTTAATGATAACATTTTGGCACCTAAATTGTTGAAATCGGCAGAGCATCTTGGCAGAGTGATTGTTTTCATGAAAATACCCCAACTCAAACTCTTCATATGCAAATTAAGTGAAATAGAATGCACACAAAAAGTATTCAATTTCATTTTAGGTGTCGATTATCAACGGTCACTTTCACATGTTGTGATCAAAATCTGTATGTTCACCTCTTTTGATCTGCTATTTTTAGGGTATTTGCATATGGATTGTCATAGTGCTTACATTCTTCATTTGATTTCAACAAGTGAGAAGTCAGAATGCTTGGAGTTGATTTTTTAAAGATAATGTTGAATGTTCTTTTTGATGCAAAACACCAGATCTGAGCTATGATCTAAAGACAAAGTGATAAGTCACTTATGTGAAGTAGTTTGTGTCATGTATATAAACGGATTATATAGTGGGTACTCTACAGTGTAAACGACACTAAACTTTTCATATATTTGACTTTTCTTGTATCAAACTTGCTTTAATCATGTAAATAACCATCTCAATCAATTCCTTGTGACACATTTACCCTGAAGAAATGATATATTTGTCCCTGTATGTTGTGAAGTTCAAAAGTCATGAAAATTAATGATTTTCCTTGCAAATCCACGATGGCCGCCAATGGCTCCCATGGGAAACGATTTTTACTTGAAAAAAAAAAACAATCATTCAATAGACACCCTAAGGGATACAAAAAAGGAGGGTGCATGGGGATCCCCATTCCTTCAAGACAAAAGTGGTTAGTCACTCTTATGAGGTATGAGATTGTCATGTATATTATATGGACTATTTGGGCAATTTCCAGAGCAAACGACACTGCTTTTTTTTTTTTGCATTTTGGGGACTTTTCTTGTTGCAGACTTGTCTTAATCATCTAAATAACCATCTCAAGCGATTCCTCATGCCACACTTACCCTGAAGAAACGTTTTATTTGTCCTTGCATGTTCAAGTTCAAAAGTTATAGACATTAATGATTTTCTTCGCAAATCCAAGATGGCGGCCAATGACCCCCATGTGACACGATTTTTACTTGGAAACGAAACAAAAATCATCATAAAGACACCCTAACGGATACAAAAAGGAGGGTACATGGGACCCCCCCCCCCAAAAAAAAAAAAATTACTACCAGACTGTTAAGACAAAGTGGTTAGTCACTCATATGAGGTATGAGATTGTCATGCATGTATATGGACTATTTGGTCAATTTCTAGAGTAAACGACACTGGTTTTGCTCGCATTTTTGGACTTTTCTAGTATGAAACTTGCTTTAATCATGTAAATAACTATCTCAAACGATTCCTCATGCTATATTAACTCTGAAGAAATGTTTTATTTGTCCCTGTATGTTGGAAATGTGAAAAGTTATAGAAATTAATGATTTTCCTCGCAAATCCAAGATGGCCGCCAATGACCCCCATGGGAAACGATTTTTACATGAAAACAACAAAAAAATCATTTAATAGACACCCTAAGGGATACCAAAAAGGAGGGTGTATGAAGATCCCCCTTTACTACAAGACTATTAAGACAAAGTGGTCAGTCACTCTTATGAGGTATGAGATTGTCATGTATATGTATACACCAGTGTATATAGACTATTTGGTCAATTTCTAGAGTAAACGATACTAATTTTTCTTGCATTTTTGGACTTTTCTAGTATGAAACTTGCTTTAATCATGTAAATAACTATCTCAAACAATTCCTCGTGCTGTATTTACTCTGAAGAAATGTTTTATTTGTCTCTGGATGTTATGTAACTCAAAAGTAAAACTATTTGGGTATTTTTCGGTGTAAATGACACTGAAATTGTCATATTTTTTGGCTTTTCTTGTTTCAATTTTTCTTTAATCATGTAAATAATCGTTTCAATCGATTCCTCATGTCACAATTACCATGAAGAAATGCTTTATTTGTAATTGTATGCTGTGTAGTTCAAAAGTTATGGAAATTCACGATTTTCCCTGAAAATCCAAGATGACTGCCAAGATGGCCGCCAATGACCCCCATGGGACACGATTTTTTCTTGGGAACAAAAAATTTCATTGACTAGACGCCCTAAGGGTTACAAAAAAGTAAGTTAAAAAAATGTGTTCGGAGGGTGCATGGGGACCCCCCATTCCTACCAGACTACTAAATCCACCAGTGCTTAAAGCTCACATTTTTATATTAACACGATTTTCCATAGCCAAAGGCCTCTAAAAACTGCAACGGTTACCGTTGAATGCGGTTGAGATAATCTGCTCACACGCTATGAAAAATGAAGTTCTAAACATATATGAGAGTTAGAATTACTAGTCTTAGCTAATAAATTTCCCTATTTTATTTATATATATATATCTATTTTATTTTATTTAGTTTTATCTATTTATTTATTCATTTGTTTACTTTCTTTATTTTTTACTCTTTTTTTTTTTGAGGGGGGGGCTTTTTGGGGGGCAAAAATGCGTTTTGCCCCCCCCCCCCCCCCCCCCCCCACTTCCGGCGCCTATGTCTCCTGATTCTTGTGACTGTGGGCACATTGTTGTTTTGAATATTGTTGGTGCATGCGTGAGCAGGATCTCATATTATACCTCCCCTCAAATTACTCATTAAAGGGGAAGGCTAGTAACTGATCAGTGGGAATCAGTGGAAATGCTGGGAGATGATTGTTCCAATCCTTATGGGATTCATTCAAGAGTTCATTGTATATCTATTGTTGTGTGAAAATGATTTGCTTCAGAACGGTCTCATATTCACGTAATGTGCAGATTAATGCTCCGTCACTGACCAGGGATGCTAACCTGGAAGCATTAAACTGCCCATTACTTGAATATGAGACCATTCTGAAGCAAATCATTTTCACACAACAATAGATATACAATGAACTCTTGAATGAATCCCATAAGGATTGGAACAATCATCTCCCAGCATTTCCACTGATTCCCACTGATCAGTTACTAGCCTTCCCCTTTAAAATAAATCTCAAACTTCGAACGATAAGTTCTCGTTTAATCTTTCTATTTTAATGCACACTGTACCAACAAGCCCCAGATAGATTTGAAATATGCAACATCTCTTTCATCAGAGTACATGGCAAAGAAAATTTATCATCTTTTTATGAAGGGACAGAAGTACATACAGTAAACCTCCCCTAAGTCAACATCGCATAAGTTGACATCTCGGTTAAGTCGACACAATAAAAAAGTCCAGATTTTTGCCTTTGTTATTCCTTGAAAATTTTGTCTTTGTCGACATTTGTAAGTCAACAACTCGCGTAAGTTGACATGATTTTCAGTGCCAACTGAGCTGAAATACGTGTTAATTCCCTCGTCTACGTCAACATGATTTTCGCTCAAATTCTTATCGCCATTCTCTGAAAAATATTGTTTTCCTGCTCCGACTCGCAGCATTGCTACTTGCTAATTCGCTAGTGTACGGGCGCGATACCGTTTGTGCCATGCATCTGTTGTTTTGTACGCCTGACTATAAAGGGCATACACTCATTTACACACGAGTGCTACACGTAGTACCCGAAGAAGTTCACTTTCTTCCTTTTTCTCCCTCTCTCTATCTGAGTGTTTGTGTCTGTATCCTTGGTGCAGGTCAGCGTGATGCAATTTACAGTGCAAAACATGGAGCTAAAGCTGCATGGTCCGATGAGGGTGCAACAGGAATTTGATCTTAAACATTTTTCTTCTCACTTTTTGTCTCGTTTAAAATTACATGCATTGTACCGTGGGATGTACACTTGTTTTCTGAGCCAAGTCAAAACGATATTTTGTGTGATGACAGCCAGTAATGTATACAATTTTGTCAAATATACTTACTGTATATCACAAATCTCCGCATGCTCATGATTTGTTCACGCATCTTGCAGGATATGTTTGTTATGGGTGATTTTGTTTATCCGAAAATGCAATAAGGTTCGACCGTTATTCTTAAAATACACAGATTCGTACATATAGGTCCTAGTAGATATTTGTTATCCTAACATAAAATGGGCCTTTTCATTACTCCGAATATTCATACGTTAATTTTCCGTAGCAGGATAAGAAACCTGTGCCCGTTTCTACAAACTTCGCGTTTATTGCAACTAAAAAAAAAAATCAAATGCAAATGCATCACATCACAAGCAACTTTGACTTTAAACATAAGTGCGCTGCTGAAAAGACTTGCATTTGATAATCAGAAACTAGAAAATTGTATGAAACTGAAACTCAATTGCACTTAAACGCAACTCTAAAAATCAAATGCAAGTCCATTAGGCCTAAATCACACATGCGCAACGCTGAAAGACTTGCGTTTGATAATCATACGAAAGTAGAAAATTGTACGAAACTAAAACTCAACTGCGTTTAATTGCGTTTGATAATCACACGAAACTATAAAATTATTGTACGAAACTAAAACTCAACTGCATTTAAACTCAACTCTAAAATTCAAACGCAAGTTCATCAAATCACACGCAACTTTGCATTTAAATGCAAGTGAGTTGCTGAAAAGATTTGCGTTTGATAATTTATATAGCAACTAGAAAATTTTACGAAACCAAAACTCAATTGCGTTTAAACGCAACTGTAAAAATCAAATGCAAGTCCATAAAATCAAACGCAAGTTCATCAAATCACACGCAACTTTGCATTTAAACGCAAGTGTGTTGCTAAAAAGATTTGCGTTTGATAATCAGAAACTAGAAAATTTAACGAAATTGAAACTCAACTGCATTTTAACGCAACTCTAAAAATCAAATGCAATTCCATAAAATCACACCAAACACTGAAAGACTTGCGTTCTTATTCATACGAAACTAGAAAATTGTACGAAACTAGAACTCAAAAGCGTTTAAACGCAACTCTAAAAATCAAACGTAAGTTCATCAAATCACTGCAACTTTGCATTTAAATGCAAGTGCGTTGCTAAAAAGATTTGCGTTTGATAATCAGAAACTAGACAATTTTACGAAACTGAAACTCAATTGAGTTTAAATGCAACTCTAAAAATCAAATGCAATTCCATAAAATCACACCAAACACTGAAAGACTTGCGTTTTTAATCATACGAAACTAGAACTCAAAAGCGTTTAAACGCAACTCTAAAAATCAAACGCAAGTTCATCAAATCACATGCAACTTTGCATTTAAACGCACGTGCAGTACTGAAAAGACTTGCGTTTGATGATCATATGAAATCAGAAAATTGTACGAAACTGAAACTCAATTGCGCTTAAACGCAACTCTAAAAATCAAAATGCAAGTTCCTTACAACACAGCCAATGCTGTATTTAAACGCAAGAGCGTTGCAGGAAAGACTAGCATTTTTTGGGTATGAAACTATAAAGAAACTGCATCTAAACGTTATACGCACCTACGCAAGTGCGTTGACAAGTCTTGCATTTTTTTTTCGTACGCAAAATTAAGATATCAAACATTACTATAGCCGAGACCGAACATAGTAGTAGGGGAAAGACATCACAACATTTACACGTTTCAAACTACCGAAACGCATGGAAACGCATGCAGCTTCACGAAATATCAATGAAAAATGGTAACAAATAATTGTTACAGTTTGCTATACCGAAGGTTTGAATCACAGTCCAAAGGTTAGGTAATCCGAAAATGAAATGTTGTTTTCGGATTAACAAACTTTCCTTTCTTTCAGACGGGTCCGCGCCATACAGAGCGGTACTGTTGTGAATTGGAGCCCGAGAACAGTTCTTTTTCAGAGTTTATACGGAAGGAAAATCATACATATTTCAACTCAGTCGGCACTGAAAAATCATGTCAACAGAATCATACGAAATCACACGCATATCTTTTCAGCAACGCACTTGAATTTAAACAGCAAAGTTGCATGCAATTAGGGGAATCTGCGTTTGATTTTTCAAATGAAGTTTAAAACGTGAAGTTTCTAGATATTGGGCAATTGTGAGGTGTTGTGACCTCACTATTCGGGCGATATTTATGTATTAACTAAAATAGGATCATTGGTAAGATACAGTGGGCATGTTTCGATGGCAAAAAGAGTGAGATTTGGATTGCGATCGGCATCACGGTCCAAATCTTACTGTGTACAGTGGAAATTAATTTTCATTTATAAATCGACAAAATGTCGACTTACGCGTAAGTCAACGTGTTTTGCTCAGTCCCGATTACACTTGTATGTCGACTTAGGTGAGGTTGACTGTAGTTCTCATCACTATTTCCTCAAAGAATCCCTTATCCCACATGCTTCAGAGAGGACCATTAGGAGTATTATGGCCAATTTCATACACTAACCCAGTTAATTGACATAATAATACTGGTTGGTGACTAGTTCCAAGTATACTTGGGCATGCGTCTATGAAAAATACATGTTGTAGCAAAATCAAATGTCCTCAATGTGTTAATAACAAACCAGATTATGATGCAATAAAGAAATTTGTGATCATCCTCCCCTCTCCCACCAAAACAAAACAAAACAAAACAAAAAACACTGTCCTGTACCCTAAGGAAAGTGTCATGCCAAGTAAGATTTTACTATTCAATATTTGTGCAAATTTCCAATGGAATTTCACTCCATCTAACTTCAGTAACTTGGTACCTTCTGTTGAATATATAACCTTTAAAAACTCAGGACTACATGTGGTTATACTAAAACAAAAGCAAGGTGTAGCTTCTCTTTTTCTTATTCTTCCTTTCATTCCATTTATTCGTATATGACCCTACTGAAAATGAAGATGCTATGGTAGTCTTATGCAGTCTACCATATCAGTTGTTTTAACGCAGTTGAAAATTGTCATATATCTCAGTCAATAAAGTTTGAAATATACCTCTCATTCTGTATGAAATATCTTACACAAACAAAAGAAATAAATTTCCTGTTAATAAGACCAACTAAAAGAACACCACTGGAGTTGAGTCATACCCTTTGAAAAGAGGCTTCCCTTCTTTGAGTGACACAAGTCTCTGCAGCAGTGATCTATCAGGAAAATCAATCTTCTCCAGGATCTGAAAGAAAGAAAGAAAAAAGAAAAGGAATGCAATTATTTGTAAAGTGGTGTATTTCTAATGAAAATCTTCATAATTCAAAAAAGGGAGTCTTAAATTCTGGGGCTAAAGTGCTATGATTAACTCATCATTTCTCATCACCTTAAAATAGTTCTAAAATAATGTCAAATTGCATGGATTTTGCTCATGAAAGAGGACAGCATTTAATCTCAGGCAGAATTCAAAAGCTGTAATTTGCCAAAAATCTACTACTCTTCAAAGGGACCTCTCACCTCTTGCCACAGCAAAGTGAGAATATTGCTTAGTACCTGTATGAGCAAATTAAGGAGCACTACTACCCGAGGAATATGTAAGTCACGTAGACTTAGAAATGATTTTCAATTTGCTGTGTAAGTTTGGGGTAGCACACAGCACATAGAACAATGACCTTCGCAACCCCTTCCTCTTTAAGTTGACATTTGACAAGTGGTCATTCAATCTCAACATGCATCTTTTTACAAGGAAATGAAATCTTATTTTTCAACACTTGGACCTACTGCCAACATGCTACCCCAAGAATCCAATCTGGCCACCATTGCCATTGTCACTAAAAGTAGTGACATAAAATATGCCTTGGCTTTACAACTTTTTTATTTGGATTAAAAAAAAATGCTCTGCCTAGTAATCAGTCTTTAAAGATTCCGCAGAAGGCATTGATGAGAAACTTCTTCCCCTGATAGTAGTAATAACAAGAAGCACTCGCAATCGAGCACATGTATCCCCCGAACCCGTCTCCCATACTCCATCTGGATTACTTTTAAGGCCAGAATTTTGTATGATATGGCAACTGTTGCAGGATACAATAAAATCCAAATAGCTGTAGGTGTATAGATTTGACTATGATACATTTACATACCAAATTTGAAAAAAATTGGTCAAGAAACAAAGCAGGGTCGCACACACACAAGCAGACCCTGTAAAATTTACCTTTTCATGGATAAAGACAGAACAAGCGAGGGCGCCACCACCAAAAACAATATGGGCATCTTCATTTCACTATAATGCACCTTTTTGCCAAATTTGAAGAAAATCTTATAAGAAATGTGGCTGATAGAGCACACACAAGAAATGAGCATTGGCATCCAAAGTCGGAACACTGAGGGCGCCATCACCACAAACTGTTATGTCCTTCATATAGAATGATCACCCATACTCCTCCCTAGCAAGTCTGAATAAAATCTGTTGGGTAGCAATCAAGTTATTGCATATACATAAGCACTTTCGCAAATTTTGACATGATCAAGATGACCTTTGACCCTGTAAAAGGTGGAACAGTGAGGGCAGCATTATTAATAAATATAGATGTATAGATTTGACTATGATATATCTACATGTACCATATTTGAAAAAAAATTGGTCAACAAACAAGGCCAGCATCACACCACAAGCAGACCCTTTAAAAGTTACCTTTTCATGTACAAAGACGGAACAAGCGAGGGCGCCATCACCAAAAGCAATAGGCGTCTTCGTCTTACCATAATACACCTTCATGCCAAATTTGAAGATGATCGAAGAAAAACTGCAGCCAGTAGAGCGCTCACAAGCAGACCCTATTGAATTTACCTTTTCATGTATAAAGACGGAACAAGCGAGGGCGCCACCACCAAAAATATTAGGCCTCTTCATCTTACCATAATACACCTTTATGTCAAATTTGAAGATGATCGAAGAAGAACTGCAGCCAGTAGAGTGCTCACAAGCAGACTCTATTGAATTTACCTTTTCATGTATAAAGATGGAACAAGCGAGGGCGCCATCGCCAAAAACAATAGACATCTTTGTCTTGTCATAATACACCTTCATGCCAAATTTGAAGATGATCGAAGAAGAACTGCAGCCAGTAGAGCGCTCACAAGCAGACCCTATTGAATTTACCTTTTCATGTATAAAGACGGAACAAGCGAGGGCGCCATCACCAAAAACAATACGCCTCTTCGTCTAACCATAGTACACCTTCATGCCAAATCTGAAGATTATCGGAAAAGAAACGCAGCTGGTAGAGCTCTCACAAGGCGGCGGCGGACGCGGATGCGGCGTGACCAGGCCAACGATTTGTAGTATCCTCCGAACTCTGTTCGGGGGATACAATAATAATCGTATCCGGGCAATTATCCCCAGAGGGCAATTACCCCCCGGCTAAATACTGGTTAGTGGGAAGGTTAGAATAAAGATTAGGGTTAGGGTTAGGTTTAGGGTTAGGAGTTTGGGTTAGGGTTAGGTTCAGGATTAGGATTAGGATTAGGGCCAGGGGAAGGGTCCGGGGTAATTGCCCAGGGGGTAATTGCCCTAGACCCAATAATAATAATCACGATAACAAGTAATTTCTTGTATAGCGCTATATCTAGTTACGAACTACCAAGTACTCAGAGTGCTAGCTGCTCTCTCCAGAATAATGTTAAAGAATGAGACATGTCGAGATTGATTCAAATCCAACTGTGAATTCTTCAGGTAAAAATGTCAAAATTGTATGGACAACAATCTGGCCCCATTTGGATCATACCCTGCTTGGGTTACAACTAAATAAGAATTATTCTTGCTACATATATGAGAGGATACTCCAGGTAAATGTTCATACTAAAAGTGGCACGAATTCAATGCATTCCTGATGATCAAATACTTCTCCTTGCATGCACATTTGTGGTAATACAGATACCTTGCTGGGTAAGCTATGATTGATGAGGGCACTGTGTATTTCAGCAGACAGGCACAAAGGAGACTGGAATGGGGAAAAAAATAGGAAAAATACATTAAATGGTGTTGTTTAATATTTTGTGAAATAGTATTGATATCATATAATGTAAATTCTCATGTGTACGGCACATCCCTTTTTAGATGATATGCTATCAGCTAGCCTAGACTAGGCCCTGTTGTAGAAAAATACATAAAGACTAGCAATTGCTTGTGCTAGCATCTTGCTTGAATCTGTATGCACAGAAGCAAGCAACTGCTTGCGAGTTGAAGCATTTGCTAGTAAGCACAAGCAATTGCTTGCTGCCTGCAATCAAATGCTTAGAGACCAACCATTTGCTTAAAAATGTATGCATAAAACAGACCTTTTGCTTGTTCTTGCTAGCAATTGCTTACAATTTTCTTAGCTCTGTAAAACGAGCTTGAGTTTTTGCTTAACTGGGATGTTCGCTTTTAAGTGTCATTTTCATATTAATGAAAGAAAGACCAAACTTGTGCAGGAGTGGTATACATTGTACATGTACAAGTCTTGTAAGTCCACAAGAAATTCCTCCTAACTTTGGTAAAAAAAATTTTCGTTCAAACAACAGGAAAGTCCAGTGGTTAGCATGCAAAATGTAATGAGAAACAGGTAGGATGTCTCGACATCTGTGGAGAGCAAGGAGACCTCTCTCCAGGCGCAACCTGGCAGATCCGGGCTATTATAAGCAGTGATGGGAATCAGCCAGTACATGCATGTGTGTGTGTGCATTTATGAGTGCCATTTCTTAGCTCTTCTACTATGTCAAGAAATGTTTCCACACACACACACACAGCCTTTCAGTTACATGCTATCGCATCCACGTTTGTTCTTGTGTTCCCACAGGCATGATGTCTCTTTTTGTTGAAAATGCAGGCAATTTTGTGCAGGGCAAGCAAAAGGTATAAGCACAAGCAAAAGTTATGCATATGGAATTTAAGCAATTGCTTGAATTCGATCTTTTGCTTGACAAGCTTGTGCTTGTGCTTGAAGCAATTGCTTGCAAGAAATTGTTACCTTTTATGCATATAGCCCAATGCAAAGCAGATAAGCATAATACTAGTAAATTGGTAATAACATGACTGTGTATACCCCTAGCATGATATGCTAGAAAGTGCTGTATTTGAGCACTACCATATATCTCTCTTATCTGGCCAAATTGATAATTCGGAGGCCCTACCAGTCCTGACATGGCCAGATAATCGAGGTCCTACTGTATTTACCATAATGGGATCTGGAACTTCTTTTGATGATTCATCCTGGATGTCATCACTGCCACTGCTACTGCTACTACTGGAATCCATATCCTCCCAATCACCATCCTCATCTGCCAATAGAGATACACACGTAAGAAAATAGTGATTACTGTACACTTCTGCTAGTGATTTATAATAACCATTTATGATTTCAATTACCAGGTGTGGTATTCTGAGGTCAGAAGAAAGTGTTTAATTAACTTCATAATTAAATTGGGAAATTAATAGCCCCTGAATCATGCACAAAATTGTTATTCTGAGGACTTAATTAGCATGTGATTAAGTCCCTTATTCTGGGTTCCTTCCATCTAAATGGTATTCTATCCATATGCATTGTTAAAGTGCATCTGCGCCCTGAAATTTATTTTTGAGAGGTGTGAGAGCATGTCTTAAGGAGAGAACATTATATCTCATTACAAAAAATGCCCTAAATTGTTAAATAGTAATTGTAATAAAGCAGCATGCACTAGTGCGCGCTGCATTAGTTACCAAAAATGAAAATAGTTGCCAAAAATGAAAATACTTGCAGCGCGTCAACCTTTTGTGTGTGCACGTTTTCTTCGTTTGCCTCCGTCTGCACACAGTATATCGAATACCGTCTATCGGTATCGCCTGGGTGGACACGCGTACACGTACGTGTGTCTTTCCAATGCCCGGATAGCGCGACATGACTAACGTTAGTATGTACTGAAGTACAGCGTACTAAGTACAATAGTGTACTAGACAGCATCGTAGCAGCGGAGCCCGGCATGGCCGGCCCTTCCGCGAGGAGCTTAGCGTTTGGCGATCACGACTCGATCAACTCTTGATTTACGTTAAAGATGCCTATTATCTGCGTTGCACCACTTTGCCAGAACACCGGCTTGTAAACTCGAACGCAAGGTTCTGTGAAGAACAAGCCAGCTGACTTTCGACAGTCATTCCGCCTTCACACATCGTCGACATTGGACTGTACAGAACACCATCATCATCAAAACACCAGAATCAGGCTGAATTTGCATGCTATTCCCTCAGTGTTCATCAAGCCCGTTTGTCTTGTGAGTAGACTCAACAGTAAGTTACTGAGGTAGGCAGCCGTAACCAAAGATCGTACGATCTTTGCCGTAACTCCTGATGAAGTGAAATTGGCACTGTCACTGAAAAGTGACGGTCACTAGAATGGTTACTAGAGTAGTCAAAAACACAAACTGTCACTAACCCATGAAGATCTAACGTCAGGTCTAACTCTAAGATGTATACTCTGTTGTGTGGTCTAGAGGTCTAACTTAGTAGATCTAGTACCTGGTACTTGATTAAGTACCAGGGTTAGGCCTAGGTACTAGACCTATCAATGATTAGATCTGGGTGTCTAACGTTAGACCCCTATAACGTTAGCCCGACCAGACGCTGTGCAACAGCGATTGGGCTGTGTATAGACTCTAACAATGTTAGTTACTAAACGTCAGACGTCTAACTAGTAACAGTAAGTGAGGTGCCTGCACCTCGCCAGGGTCTCGAATACTGCCACCCTGTTTAAAATTGTTACAAGCCCAGTGAACAAAAATTTATGCCTGGGACTGTGTTCACTATCCCTTAAAAAGCTTGAAACTTGGCAGGGTTACCACAAACAAGCAAACTGTGGTGAAAAACGAGCAGTTTTTCGCGAAAATTTGAAATTAATATTGGGATTACGGGTTATACATGTAAGTACCCGTACGCATCTTTTACGTGCTTGTCTATGGGAGCATCATGGTCACCCGCACACGTCTTTTACGTGCTTTGTCTATGGGAGCGCGGGTAGCGAGTTGCGGGCCCCTTCCTCAGCGCGCAACTTTTTCGCATCGTTAGCATTTGAGGACGATAGCTGCAAATTTCCGGTATCGAACAGTGAATTTGTGGTTCCATTGGAATCTTCAGCATTTTTCCAGTATGTAAATGGGATTTCATAGAATTTCAGTAACGAAATGTGATTCAAATATGCATAAACATTAACTATGGCGAGGTGCGGGTCACCCAAGTATACTAGGGGACTACAGCTTCGGTGCGGCGCGGCGGCGGGGCGCGGCAGTATCAACCATAGCTGCGTACCATACATTAACATTGGCGTGCATTTGTGTGTTTTGAGAGCACTAGTATCGTAGTACACTGATCGTACAAAAAATTATCGAACTACGCAATCGAATGCAGTCGATAACACTAGGCGACTACGGCACATGTAATTTTTGGCATTTTAGAGATTGCTCTATTTCTCTTTATGTATTGCTATATCTCTGTATGTGAGTAACTTTGCACTCTTATATTTGGTAGGGACATTACCAGTACAACAACCTACAATGTCAGAAAAATAAATTTCAGGGTGCAGATACACTTTAAAAGCTAAAATGATGATTACGCACACAATATTCCCTCAATGCACACTCCTCCTACTCCCTGTAAACACTAGTGTAATTGCAACCAAAGAACTCTGTGCGCACATTCCGGTCTTCAATTACAACCCTTCACCTTTACATGGGAAGATCTCATCCTCTTTGGTCACACAAAAAGATAAAACTCCTCAAAGTTTGCCTACTAATACAAGTTGTATATCTTTTTGTCTGAATTCTACAGCTCCCATGACAAGAAGATCCAATAGCTCCTTCATTACCAAGAACGGTAAACATCCTTGTGGGCGAGAAAAAAAAACGTACAAGGGGTATTTACTGACACTCATTGGAATCATTAAAGGGGATTATAAAATGGGTTCAAGAATGTAGCCAATTGGAAGCGCTGAAATGAGTCACGAGTGCGTGCATTGATTTCTTAGTAAATGCACGGCCGGGGCCTGACGTACGTCACAATGTTAACACTAGCAGTGCGCACTCAATCAGTTGTTACAAGTGCGTCACGCGCTACTATACGCGCTGTCAATCCTGTAAACAACTTCTAGTTCGGGCTGCCACAACAGCCGGCGGCCTTTCTTGTGCATAACACGTGGCGTACGTATACTCTTAGGCCAAGTAAAAAAAGAAACCAGTTTCTCGTCCTCGCAGGCATCGATTTTGGCCGCCGCATCGATTTTTTTACTATTTACTATTTTCAAAAAGGCGCTGAAAATACCAAGAAATTCATAATTTTTGTCCCAGCCCGCTCCCCGCCCGCCCATCGATTTTCAGTTGCCGCATCGACTTTTTTGATATTTACTATTTTTCGGCCGCCGAAAAAAAGATCGACAGTTCACCTACCAGTACCAATCGTGATGTCTCATTTCTAATTACGCCTTGCGTCCTCTACTTAGCTGTAGTATAGCTGTAGCTTCCGTAGTGCGTATGTAATAACGCATGCATTTCATACTGCGAGCTTGGCAAGAAGGAATGACCCACAAAGCAGTCGAACTGTAGTTGGAAGGGTGCGGGCGGGCGCGGGCCTGGGCTGTGATGGATACAGCGCACTTGGTACGTCGTGAACGCGATAGCGGCAACATTTCTTTGAACAATCGCTGATATTCCACGCATACTTCGCGCATTGTTCGTATTTTCCCCGTTTCTCATATTTTAAGCAGATGAATTGTACTGTACAAATGCTTGTGAGGATTGTATCGAGTTTGTATACATGTTCATGTCATTGTGACTATGTGCATGTGTGTGCAGTGTCGAGGTACGGTGCCAGTGCCAGTCGCGTATGGCATGCGTGTCTGCACTGCACTGTCTATACCAAAGAGATTATATAATCTCTTTGGTCTATACCAGGTGTCAGCAGGGTCCCCATCCCCCTGGCCTGTCAGCTGTCTGCACGCACGCATGAACACAAGCATGTGAATGTGTAGAAGCCCGTACACTCTGCTCTGTAACGTTGCATCTGACGGCGATGACGGATTTGTTCTATTTTGAAGAGAAAATGAATGCGCTTTTCCAGCAAATGTAGAATTATTAAATGGGTGTATCCACAAAATAAATAACTTTTCCATGGATTCTGGTTATACCCTCGCCAAACGAAGTTTGAAGGGGGTATATAGGAATCAGCGGACGGTCGGTCGGGCGGTCGGTCCGTTGCAAATCTTGCGTCGCGAACTACTTCCTCAGTTTTCAACCGATTCCCATAAAACTTGGCACAGATGTGTGCCTTGGGTTGTAGATGTGCAAGACGTATTTTTTGACGGTACCCAAAAGTATGTTGCCATGGTAACGGCATATTATGGGCAAAAATGGGTACAAATCTTGCGTCGCGAACTCCTCCCACAGTTTTTGATCAATTTTTATGAAATTAGGTACAGATGTTCATCTGAATATGTTAATGTGCAAGACACATATTTCCGCAGTGGCAAAAAGTGCGTTGCCATGGTAACGGCATGTTATTGGTAAAATATAGGGCAAAATGCTTCATGGCAAAACTGCTTCATCAGTGTTCTTCCAATTCTCATGGAATTCATATTGAATGTTTGTCTTAGGATATAGGTCAGCATGACACATTTCTTGACAGTGACAAAAAGTATGTTGCCATGGTTACAGCTCACATATTATGAGCCAAAATGATGGAAAATTTTGTGTTACAAACTACTTCCTCAGTTTTTGCCCAATTTCCATGAAACTTGGTACAGATGTGTGCCTTTGGTTGTAGATGTGCAAGACGCATTTTTTGACAGTACCCGAAAGTACGTTGCCATGGTAACGGCATATTAATGGCAGAATATCAAGGAAAGATCTTGCGGATTTAACTACTTCCTCAGTTTTTTGACCAAAGCTTATGAAATGTGGCACACACCTTGATCTTGGTGGGAAGATGTGGAAGACATATTTTTCGGACGTGTCGGAAGCTGCGTTGCCATGGTAACGGCATATAAATGGCAGAAGATCAAGGAAAGATCTTGCGGATTGAACTACTTCCTCTGTATTCGACTGAAGCTCATGAAATGTGGCACACACATTGGTCTTGGTGGGAAGATGTGCAAGACATATTTTTTGGACGTGTCGGAAGCTGCGTTGCCATGGTAACGGCATATTAATGGCGGAAGATCAAGGAAAGATCTTGTGGATTGAACTACTTCCTCAGTTTTTGACAAAATCTTATGAAATGTGGCACACACAATAGTCTTGGTGGGAAGAAGTGCAAGACATATTTTTCGGACGTGTCGGAAGCTGCGTTGCCATGGTAACGGCATTTAAATGGCAGAAGATCAAGGAAAGATCATTCCTTGGGTAAGACTGTCGTCACGGGGCAGGGGTATTAATCACCTTCAGTGATATTTCTAGTTTGTCTCGTATTTCTGCAGGATACATGTACTTTTCTTTACAATGTAAATTCAAGGACACGGCCGTGAGTCGTATCCCCTGTAGTGTAGTATACAATCATTCATCAAAATGTCTAGAACATGAAGAAACATCTTTAAAGGTTTAATGCTATAATGCCATATCAGCAAGTATCATTTTGACATCCATCTGCAATTGTACAAGCCAGTTTCCAGTTGAATGTTCTACAATATATTTGTACTGTGAAGAGATGCAGATATATACATACCAGCTGTGTGGACACAAAAAGTCACACTACCAATGATTAATAAATCAGTGTTTTGAATATCATGGAAATTATTTCAGTCGTACATTGGTATTTTGTTGAAAGACATATTTTATACCTGTTTCAATTCATAGCACAATACATCAGAATTGCAAGCTTACACTGGTACCGGGTATCAGAAATGCCATTACAACACTAGGCCTAGATACCAGTATTAAGATGGTCATTTTCCCTTGACATCTGTAGTGGAAAGAAAAAGCACATGTATTTCTGCATGCATGAAGTTCATTTCAAGTATGGTACATATATCTATTTGTTTGAAAATGCACAGAGTGCAGGCAAGACATACACTTGGGACCTGGTCTCTCATAACACAGCTACCAGAGTGATAGTCATTTCATAAATTGGATATAGAAAATAGTAAAGCCCTCTCTCATTACCTTTCTCAAAATTACCGGATGAGAAACACATATTACTTCCATTTTGACAATCCTCGAAAAAATAGTAAGATATCAAATAGTAAGGACCTCCCTCATCGCCTTGCTCAAAAAACCCGGACGAGAAACTGCTTTCTTTTTTTACTTGGCCTTATACGTACGTACAGTACTTATGTGCGGGATTTCCGAGTGCGACGTGCGTAAATGTTTGGGACGAACATCTTCGGACATCTTGACTTTTGAGCGAGTGCTACATGTAGCTGACTGGTATTGACCCACAAAGGTACGTGAATAATGCTGTTAGTTTTCGACCCATTTTATAAAACAAATGATGCACAGGATTATTTCGTGGCGTTAGTGAAGGTGCGGCTCACTCTCGAGTATTGACAACGGTTGCAAACATGCACTCGGCTGCGCCTCGTGCATGTCGCACCTGTGCATCATTTGTATAATACTGAAGAAATAAAATCATATATGAAGTCAAAGAGTGGAACACATAGAACAATTTGTCGTTTACATCGTTTAAAATGGCCTTTTTGAAGTGGAGTTAGAGGATATTGAAGATTTACACCTGTCACCCCCCTGAAATCTAGGTCACAGCGTAAATTTCGAGTCTTTGCCGATGACGTAATGGGTTGAAGGGAATCGCGCAAGGTCTAGAGCGCCACAGCCCCCCGCGCGCATAGTGCATGCATTGCATTATACAAGTGGTTGTAGATAGTATTTGCATAAGTTTTGAAAGTTTGTTTTTCAATAATGCGCGACATCGTACATTAAGGCTAGTGATGATCAGGATGATTTCTTGGTGGAATTTGAATGTGGAAGCGGTGATGAACTGAGTGATACAGTACACACGAGTGATGATAGCGATGATGAAACTAGTGATGATAACCCTGGTGAAGTTGGAGAGATAGATGTTGATGACGAGCCGCACGGCGGGGCGCAGGAGGGAGACGCTGCGAGCGAGATAGTCGGGAAGGCCCAGGGTGGTCCGGTTGAAGCAGACGGACTTAGTGGAGATTGGCAATACGAGCCCTTGCCACACGGCAGGCCAGCAGGGGACAATGTTGGTGACGCAGGACCAATGCCAGATAGGCTTCAAAATTTAGATTGGTAAGAGTTGTTTTTATTTTGAACTGAAAATGAATCGAGCTTTTATAGTGCTGACCTGAACTCGTACTTCAGAGCAGCAGTAGGCCTAACTGAACACAGCCCAGTCGCTAGCCCTATAGGTAGTGCAGCGTCTGGTCGGGCTACGTATTATCATATCTTATCACATCACACTCACTCCGTACTCCCGTTCACAGCTCATCAGCATTCTATCCAGCTAGGTACCCTCACAAATTCACTGCACGATCCATTCATTACTTCACCGAGTCCATCAAAGTTTTATCACTATCGATGAAAATCGCAGTGCTCTGTATCGTTTATTTTATCACCAGATAGGCCGGCTGGCCTAGTCAAGACTTCGACTTAGCCGATGCCCGCGCATTGCGTGGTATCTAGTATTAGCGATCCACGTACGCCAAATGTTTCGCGAGGTTTTTTTTTTATTTTCGCGAACCTGGTGCTTTTTGCGAATTTAAAAAACACAAGAAAATATCAACTCTCTTTTCGTATATATTTTCCCCTTCCGTAGTGTACTCCCACTACTCCACAACCACAAATTTAAGCACTCGCAAAATTATTGGCAAGTTCCAATTCACGAAAAAAAAAAGACTCGCTAAATATATGGCATACACAGCTGTAGTACTACCGAGGAACTGCTGATATTGTACGTACCAAAGAGGTACGAAGCCCAGACTTCTCCGCTCTTTGATACACGGAGACTACTGCACTGCGACATAGGCCTATGCCGCCGGTGAGATGGGCGCATGCATGTGACTGATCGACTAGGAAGCACCACTACAGGCACTAGGCCAGACAACTTCTGTATTTGTGGCCTAAATAACACGTAACAGACTCTGTTTAAACGAAGAAATGTGTGATTTCACAGGAGACTTTCACAGAAAACAATTTTATTTCATTTTTTATGACATTCTAATAAAAAAATGTCTTGGGATTTTGGGGTACGAGCTTCGACATCTCGCTCTCATCAAGAGCATACATAGGTAAGCTTAGGCTGTTGTGTGATACTTTCAGGTTTGCCCTTCAACCCATGACGTCATGGACACACCCCCAAAATAACCACGGATCTTCCAATTGAGCATGATTCAGGAAACAATTTTTCTAAGCAGTCGTTCTCCAAAACGTAATTTTCTAAATGGATGAATTAAAGGCCGCTGTGTTTAACATGCTCTAAGCTTGAAATGGGGGAATAATCCAACAAAATATGCATTTCCTTTAGTATTCTGCTTTAAGTTTTTGATCAATTTTCACTGTTGATTGCACGCTCAGAATACTGATTTGTCATCAACTCTGTAATTCAGTCCTGTCAGAGGTGCATGCACATTGATTCGCACAAGCAGACAAGACTTTCCTACCAAAACATGTATTGTCACGGTAGTTAATACACCCCCACTTAATTAAGCTCTCAAAATACCAATTTGGTAATTAAGTACTAATCAAATGCTAATCAACCTCTCAAAATATGGTCCCACATACAGAATTAACACTTGAAACTCTATATTTTAAATCTAGCTTTAAAATCTCATTAAAACAAAATATAAATTTGTTTTCAAATGGCCTAAATCTGGTCCCCATGCATGGCACGAGGGGGGGGGGGGGGGTGAGGGAGGCACCCCCTGGATCTACCATGAACAAACTTGGAACTATAGTCACCACTGTACTCATTCAAAGCAATAACTTACAGTAGTAGCTCTATCATTACTGGTTCCAGAGAAGAAGATTTTTAAAGATTCCCTATTTCTGGGATTTTGCCCTCCCCCAGGGCCCCTAAGGCTGGGTTCACAAAGAAGTATACGGTATTCACTATTCGTTATTCGCTATTCGCCATTTAGGCATGGTGGGTCACATAAGCAAGGTAGCACGCATATCCTACTTTATAATATTCTTTTGGCGTCGTCAAGTCGAAACAGTAGCTCTATCATTACTGGTTCCAGAGAAGGAGATTTTTAAAGATTCCCTATTTCTGGGATTTTGCCCTCCCCCAGGGCCCCTAAGGCTGGGTTCACATAGAAGTATACGGTATACGGTATTCACTTTTCGTTATTCGCTATTCGCTATTCGCCATTTGGGCATGGTAGGTCACATAAGCAAGGTAGCACGCGTATCCTACTTTATAATATTCTTTTGGCGTCGTCAAGTCAACCCAGTACACCATCACCTGCACCATCAACTCCCTACCCCATGCAGAGAGGATTTCTTCCTCCTACACAACCATCCTAGCAATCTTATAAAGAGTTTCTAAACTGAGATTACATTGGAACCGCACCATTTTTGTTACAAGAAAGCTATAAATTGAGTATATGAATAAAAAACTGACCCAACTCCATCCTGGGGTCAGTTTGGGTAAATCAATTAAAACGAGAGATGGTATATGCTGCACCAAAATCGAACAAGCACGATTCCCACTATCCTATGCTATACGCAGCAGTACGGTACTATCGAATAGTGCCCTCTTATGTGACCCGGTATTAGGAAATCCTATCGTTCGATTCAAGCTATTCGCGTGCCCTAGAAAACGTGCACCGTATACCCGAATAGTGTACTCCTATGTGAACCCAGCCTAAGTGGAGCATGGCACCCATTTGTACATAGATATATTCTATCATCCTAGTTAATATATCTGGCAAGCTATACAAAAATCTGAAGATGCATTCCTGAAAAGATGATAAATATGTGGTTCCCGTCTCAAGGGGGGGGGGGGGGGGGGGGGGGCACCCCCGGATCTGTCATTCAATTTGATACAAATACTTGAAACTGTACAGTCACCAATGTACCCACCCAAGGCATTAATTTCACTCTATTAAGACTGATTAACCCTATTCCAACTTGGGGAAGGGGTCAAATTGACCCCCCTCTCGACATTTCGCGCCACGATTCCTTAAGGCGTAAAGATTTCGCCGCGTCGTTTCATGACTTTTTTCATTGAAGTCTTGCGCATATCTTGAGACCAAATTTGCGAAGTCCAGGTACACTGTTCTGAAGTTATGTAATGTTTTGCATATGCATGTCAACCCAAAACCTGAAATTAATGATTTTGTGTGCACATCCAATGCAAATTGTGTTTTTTTGTTAAAGGTAGGGAATCCCATTTGCATGCCTTAAATGAAGAGTTGTATAAACACAGTGGTATGTTTAAGAGAGCATCATTTTAGAAACTCCCATAAAGTATTGAAAGTGGAAGGTAACATTTAGTACATTTTTATTGACCGTTAGATTTTGAATTGAATTCTTTTCGGGGCTCACCGTAAATTCCAGTACATTACTAGGCTACCTTTGCAGACCCATGCACTGCATGTGTGTCCATCATGTATATTTTGTGAATAAAGTTCATCAAAACGTACAAACATTTCTATATACATTCTTGCCACACACTCTATATGTTATTACATCAGCTCTCATACTTTTAGATTTGTGTTTATAGATAAGAAAAATACAGAAGACTGCAACAAAAAGGCTTGAGTGTGGCTGACACATAGAACTAGTGAGTAGTTGAGTTTTGTGCATTATTCAAATTGTAGATAACTGTTGACTTTCAAATTTCTTAGCAGTAGCCTAAACAAGTCCCGTGAGGTTCAAATTTAATGTTTTGCTGCATTTTGGGAGTTCTGTAAAAGGTATCCCCTACCTTTAAATTGATATAAATTAGATTATTTCAACTTTTAATGATAGAAATTAATCAATTCTAATGTAGACAAGTTTGAAAAAGTGCCTGCAACAAATTTTGGCAAAAAAACAATAGAAATACAAAAGGTCGAAAAAACAATAAAATACATAAGAAATTAACGAAACAATAAAAACAAAAGAAATTGAATTTGATTTTGCTATTTTTTTTACAAGAAATTGTTCGACGTGTCTTGAGGAACTCTGACACAAAAATTAAGGGATCCTTCAGTCATTTTAATGGAGTTATAGGTGAAAATATGATTCCATGCGTAAATTTGCATAATTAATTTACTAAAAATAGAAAGCCAATATTTTTCTATTGTATGACCATGTAATCTTGTAGTTGACATCCAGCTCTACCTTCAGGCAAAATTTTGTGGCGATCGCATGATCGGCGGCCGAGATCTGAAGGGGGGGGGGGGGGGGTCAAATTGACCCCCCCCCCCCCCTGTAAAAACTTGGTCTCAAATAGCCCAGTTAAAATAGGGTTAAAGCTGATTAAAGCTTCTTCTTTCAAGGAACTGCCCCTATCTAAATATTGGAAAGAAAGCACACACTCTGAGAATGTGTGTATTGAGAAAAGACGTTCTGAAGTACAGAGTCTAATCAAGCACTTAATCTTACCAAGCCCTGCAAGCTGTGTAATGAGTAGGACGAAAGAAAGGATGTATATTCACCATAGCAACAACAATGAAGAGATTTCAGATTAAGCTGAAATTCAGCATGCTCTTATCACATTTTCTATTCCTTGCCAATGCCAACTGTCAACTCAACAGTATCATACTTTTATCAGAGTTGAAAGTGGAAGTGTATGTACAGGATTTCTAAGAAATGAAACAAAGCCTCTAAGACATACCTCATCACACTATTCTACAAAAAAAAGGTGTTCCAGAAAAACTGCTGGAAACACAATTTCCCATTTACAGTAACTTATGGTCTCAAACTCTTGGATAATGTAGAAGAATTGCTCCTTCAGAAAATATGAAAAACTCTAGACTGACTAGGTTGACCCATTTTACCTATTTTGGATTCTCACACAAAATCAGGGCCTGTGATTTTTGTCGGTTTTGTGATGCACAGTCACATATGTGACCGTGCATCACAAAACCAACAAAAAGTCCCACCCCTTGATTTTACGAGAGCACTCAAAAAAGGTGCAATGGTTCAGCTGAGTCAATCTTGAGTTTTTCATATTTTTTGAAGGAGCTATTCTTCTTCTACATTATTCTTTAGTTTGGGATCATGACATGAGTGGGAAAGTGTGTTTTCAGCAGTTTTTCTACAACCCTTTTTAGGGTGGAGAATAAAATAATCAGGTATGTCTTAGAGTCCCCTTTTCATTTCTTGAAATCCTTTACACACTCTCCACTTTCAAGTCTAATAACTTTGAAAGGATATCTCTACTGCTTTGAAAATGGACAGAATGTGTTTATAGAAAATGCTCAGTTTACGCTTAATCTGACAATCCCTTCATTGTTGTTGCTCCAATGGTTTACATCCTGTGTTTTGTCCCTTTCATTGCACAGCTAGCACGACTTGGTAAAGATTAAGCGCTTGATTAGACCCTGTACTTCAGAGCCGCTTTTCTCAGTTCACACTTTTCAAGGGTATAGTCAAAAGGGGCCTGAGCTTTCAATCCTAGCAGAATCTTGTCAAAGGCAAAATGACAAACAAGCAGGGAAAGCAATCACATAAAGGACTTCACACAACAAGAACAGACAGGGACAGGCAGGGTACACAGAACAAAGAAAACAAAGGAGAGGGTGGAAGGTCATGGGCATGGAGCCCAACAGGTAAAGGGAGGGGGATTAGAGCAGGAGGATGGACAGTCAAAAGGCAGAAGAGGGGGGACAGACAAAAGGTAGAGGAGGGTCAGTAATGATCATGAGGATCATAGGGGAAACCACTGAAGGAAAAGGATGAATAGGGAGCCAACATCAAAGAAGATAAGGAACACCAGAGGGATAAAGAAAGGGAAAGAGTGAAAAAGCAACAGCAAGGGGAAGGGGGGGGGGGGGGGGGCTGAGCAGACAGTGAGCCCTGAAAGGTGTACCAGGAGGAGGCAACAAAATGAAAGAAATCAAACATATCAAAGTATATATACACACACGGTAATGATAATAATGATAATAGGGTGTAAGCTTTCTTTTTAGTATTTACATAGGTATGGGGAGTCCATCTGAATTAAGCTATCATTAAGCTTAAAGTCTGCTCTTTAGGAATCTGCCCTCAATTAAAAATCCACGTCTGGTGACATTTTGTTGGTTTTGTGATATAGGGTCACATAGAATACTTGTGAAGAAGTTGACCATTGTATTTTATGATGCTAGTGGTAAAGATAATTGTTTGTCTTATGAAGAAGTCATATGATGTACGACATTTTGCTCGCTACTGCTGGTACGAGACAAGGTGGTGCATTCATGTAAGCTATGACATGTATGCGGAGCTAATTGCTAGAATGCTGTCTCCCTGGACAGGCTTGGCAGTGCGCCATCCTGCGTCTGTTGGTTGTCAGTCCAGTCTAGTAGCGCCTTTGTGGACGTCGAAGGTGGGATCTCATCAGAGATGTCAGCCACACCATTGGTGATGGTGGATGGACGTCCCTTGTGTTGGTAAAGGCGAATAAAGCGCATCCATGACTCGGGGAACTAAATGCCAACACCAACATCTCTGTTGATGTCATCTTGGTTGAGTTGTATATGGATAATTAACTTCCTTCACTCTCATGGTGTACCAGTGTCACGCTGTGTCTATGCATTTCACGCCCGCCTCAGTTCTGTGGTTTGTGATATCCTGCCTGTGTTCCAATATCCTTTCCTCAACAGGCCTGTCAGTCTCTCCAGTGTAACTCTTGTCACAGGCCCATTCCAAGAGTCAGCAGCTGTCAATTGGGTACACATGCACGTTTAATATGTGCATGCACCACCGTGTCCCTGAGCTTCATCAGGTAAACCTGACGAAGCTAAGCAGTAGCAAGCGAAACGTTTAACATCTACAATTTCTTCATTAGACAAATGATAATCTTTACCCTAGTGTCAGAAATACATAACATCTGTTGAGAATGAGAAGGGCGGTAAGTTGTCTTGAACATCATGGTCCGAATTCACGAAGGTGGTACAAATGAAACCATGGTTTAAACCATAGACAAAAACCATGGAGCCCCAAGTGTCGCACTGAATATTTCATTACAAAATTGGTCATTTCGTCGACAAAATGACCATTTCGTGGACGAAATTATCATTTCGTGGACGAAATGTTCATTTAGTTACAAAATGTTGTCATTTCGTTACAAAAAAATCATTTCATCGACGAAATGACTGATTTCGTAACGAAATATTCCGTGCGACACTTGGCGCTCCATGGTTTTTGTCCATGGTTTAAACCATGGTTTCATTTGTACCACCTTCGTGAATTCGGGCCTATGGGTTTAGTGGCAACTTAATGCCCTTCTCATTCTCAACCGATGTTTCTTTTACCTGAGCTTCGTCAGGTAAACCTGACAAAGCTAAGCAGTAGCAAGCAAAACGTTTTATGTCTTACCTATAATTTCTTCGTTAGACAAATGATCATCTTTACCCTAGCATAAAAGAAACATAATAACTTTTTTAAAAAGACTTACACAAAAGTTAATTTGGGACTAAAATCACTGGCAACATCAAATACCCTTCATCTTAGCCAGTTTTGCCTATCACAAACTCAAAGTGTACCAGGTACACAAAACATCAGAGCGCAATAAACTAACTACTTCAAGACGGAAAATAGCCAGAGCGAAAAACAAAAGATTAAATTACCTTCTGGGCAGCACAAATTGGAGATGATTTCCAGGGCAACTTGCTGAGCATTAAGTAATGCTTCTGCCAAAGCCATATTGCTGTCAAGCTTAGGTGGTATCTGCATACATGAATATTTGCAGAACGAACAATGAAGAGCAGTATTATACGGAAGAATACACACATGTATGAATGCACATACAGATGTATTTACTCTTTTTTTCACAGTATGTAACATCATCAGCTAGCCAATAAATGACTAATGAAAAGTTTAGCAAAATAACACATCATGCAAAGTTTTCCTTAAAAACACAGCTGCCATAAGTTTCTTGCCTCTGAGGCCCCCCCTCGATGTTCCGCACAATGTATCGCTATTGCGAAAAGCTATCGCCGCGATGTTTCATGACTGTTTTCTTTCGAGTCTCCTGCATCTTTTGACACCAAATTTGCGATACCCAGGTGCGCAGTTCCGAAGTTATGTGTAAATATGTACATGCATGTCAGACCAAAAACTGCTCAAAAACGTGAATTCATGTACAATTTCAATACAAACTGTGCTTACAGGCAAATTTCATAAAAGCATGATTATTTTTGGGTTTTAGGGATTAAAATCAATTGATAACATACTAATTCTTATGTTCAGAACAATGTCACAGACAAATTTCATTGAAAGGACAATGAAAAACAAAAAATCGAAAAACAAAGAAATACATAAGAAATTCAAAAAAAGAATAAAATACTTCAAAAATTTTTTTGATGGCACAATTTTTTTCTCTTACATTTGCAAAGGACACTTATAAGAATATTTACGCAAAAAACGTGCCTGTTTTGAGCTTTATAGCGATTTATAGTGATTTATACCAAATAGTCTGATCTCATGCATCATTATGCATAAATTAGCATAATTTAGCATAAATGATAATTTTTTGAAAAATCAACTTTACCACATTTTAGATTACATCACAGACAATGTGTCAATTTTTGTCGTGACCGCGCGGTCGACGGCCCCCGGCTCTATCATCTACCTAAATAGCCCAGCCTACAATGTAGTTAGGGTTAAACACATGGAATTTTTAAACTGTGTTCTCTCTTTGTCAAAATACATCATTAAGAATGTTCATGGGAGTGAAGTTTTTAACCCATCCCAGTCACACCCCACAACCAGCGTGGGTTGCATTATTTATGACCAAAAGAGGGCGTCCTACGACCTCAGACTTGGCCAGGAGCTGTAAAATGATTTTAACCAATCACAGAGATCCTTACTGGGACTCTGAAAAATAATTCATGCAAAGAAATCTATTTTTGAATGTCTCTTATTGGCTGAAACACCTATCAGAGGTTCGAGCCTGCTGAGAAACTAATCAATATTCATGTTTACAGCGCGCATGTATCTTTGTTGCCCCAGCAACTGCAGTGATTTCTTACGCGTGGTATCGTGATATCGATCTCCTCATAGGGTGCGTGATGATATCTGATTACTCTGTGTGTTTTCGAATTACGTTAGTGCTAGTGAGTGTGGCGTAGCTTTTCTAGGTTTCCCATCCATTTCTCTCTTTTTTCTCTCTTTTGCTTTCATATCATTTTATCTCTTATTTTCAGAGTACAATCGTACTTCTGAGTGTTTTTTTTTTTTCATTTTTCCAGTGATTATCTCGTTTGCAACAATTTAGAGGTGAACTTTTGTCGAGTGTTTGTTGAGTTTTTTGATTGAACATGATGTAGATTATCTACGTGTGTGCGAGAACATCGTACTTTGTATGGTACGGTATACCCACTCGTTCGTTTCCGTGTAAGCATTTTTACCGTAAAGTGTCTTCATCGTTCATCTTCCAAGCATCGGGTTTTCACCCTAGTTTTCTTCATCGTAGTTTTTTACCTCGATTTTTTTTTTGCGGTGCAAGATGTTCTGTGTATTTTTTTCTACGGTAGAATGCCATTGTTGATGATCTTCATGTATTCATTACTAGTTTTACACCTCCATTTCATTTTTGTGTATGACTAATGTCTAACATAGCTAGCTAGGTCTGCGATGTCTGTATCGTTTGCTGATGTGTTTTGTGAGCTGAGAGTGACTATGATGGGAGTGATATTCAGGGTTTTGCTGTGGTTGAGATGATAGTGATGATGATGATGATAATGATTCTGGTGATGTTGATGTACGAACCGTTATGATGATGCAATTTATTTCATGTGACCATGACGTTGATGATGGCGAGTACGACACCAGCAGCCTAGCCTAGGCCAATGACGAGAGTGACAATGAAACGGGGGCTGATGCTCGCTCGTGCACAGGAGTGGTCTAGATCTAGAGACCTGCATTTTATCATTTTTTTTCCCCTTTTGCTTGTTCACTTGGGTTTAGTGCTACCAAAATTTGTGTCTCTGAAGAAACTCAACCAGCTTGACAATAAAGTTTGCATCAGGTCTATTCTGTAGTAAATATTAGATCTAAATGGCGATGCTAATTCAGTTTTCATTTAGAACTCGATGAAATCCCACTTTCTTTGCTCATTTTTCAACTGATCAATTATTTAGAACTGTACTTAAAGGGGAAGGCTAGTAACTGATCAGTGGGAATCAGTGGAAATGCTGGGAGATGATTGCTCCAATCCTTATGGGATTCATTCAAGAGTTCATTGTATATCTATTGTTGTGTGAAAATGATTTGCTTCAGAACAGTCTCATATTCAAGTAATGTGCAGATTAATGCTCCGTCACTGACCAGGGACGCTAACCTGGAAGCATCAAACTGCACATTACTTGAATATGAGACCATTCTGAAGCAAATCATTTTCACACAACAATAGATATACAATGAACTCTTGAATGAATCCCATAAGGATTGGACCAATCATCTCCCAGCATTTCCACTGATTCCCACTGATCAGTTACTAGCCTTCCCCTTTAAATTCTGATGTACTGCATTCACCACTGTGTTAAATCAATAAAAAAAAGAGCCTGCTGAGCAGGTGTTTCATTCTATCCTTTTCATTTCCTCCCCATCCTTTTGGTTTCCTTCCTAGCTGTCACTTTCTTCTTTGACCCTGGATGAAAAAAAAAATCCCATCTTGCCATGTAAAGACAGCACACCATACCATCATGAAATATTATGACATTCAAATAATTAAAAAAAAAATATGTAAGTGATTAAAATTCTTGTTTGTGAAAATAAATAACAAATGAAAGTTGATTTCTTATGAAGCAGTTCTTTCAAATGTCCAACAGCTTCGATAATGAAGCAAGTGAAATCTGAAAACTATCGTGGCAACAAGTGATATTGATAGGGAATTCTGACAAAAACTGTCACACCATTTGATGTTTGAATTTGTCTTTTTTTTTATTGGATTAGGTTATAAAACTATACATGCCACCGATAAAATCACAATCTCTCTCAATTTGAACAGGAGCAGTAAGGTAGGTATGACTCAGTAGACAGCTGATTATTTATGCATCGTATCCATGGGCAACTGTGGGTAACTGCAAGAAGGTGCATAGAATTTAGACTTGAGTCAAGAACTATCAGTTGCTATTACTTTTTTATTCAATATAGTTTTTTTTTCTTGGACTAAAAAAAAAAAGCCAAAATATTTCATATTACGCTTCTAAAATATATGATGAATATATGTTGCATTTTTTTCATGAATTTATGAAGAAATAGAATTATTATAAAACATAAATACTAGACGGGCTGAACAATGAAGTCTAATTTCGCCCCAAGAATTTGTAGCACACCGTACCTGGTGCATTCCTAGCGTTCTTGCCGCACTCTCACAGTCACTTAGTGCATGCATGCAGTCACATGTTTTATACATACAGTATACATTGTAGCTAGTTCACCGATCTCATTCCTGATCTCGTGCGAGGAAAACCTTCACAAGTGTAGAAAATCCTCTCAAAACTAAGCCAGACATGATTTGGGAACATACATTACAGTGTCAAGACCTTTTCAGTGGACTTTGAATTTGCTATCTGTCTGTTTTAGATCTTGAATGTACGACTTCTTACATCCGATTTGTTTTTTACCACACCACGTGGTGCTGCGTGTTTTTTCAGCCCCATGCTTCTCGTCTACACATACGTAGAACACACACAAGCCAAGCCATCGCGATCGAAGTTTGAGCGATAGCGATAACATGTGCGGAGCAGACATGCGGATTTCAGCACAGGGTAAATGAGTAGTTGAACGTATCACGATTGTAAAACATATCTTTTTCTATGTCTCTGCAAATTTGAATTAGGTTATCTAAGCATAGATAGATTATGATACATTATAAAATAGATTAGCCATAGTAAGAACTTGCTTACATGAGAGTTATTTGATAACGTTGCAAAATAAAAAACCCATCATTGAATGGAATGTTCCCGAGCTATCTCGGGGGCTCGAGGACATTATGGACACATCGATTTGCAAGTGGGTAAGATGTGATTACAGATAGGTTGAAATGAAGAGGATTTATTAATAAAATACACAGAAACATAATATTTTTTCATAATTCCTTCACAGTTTATCATTTCTTTTCATAAAATTGACATAAACTAGTGCTGTATTGAGTCAACTAAGTGCACATTCGCACGAGTGTACACGTATCATCCCTCCTGCCTAGTGGGAATGACACAGGCAGTTTTTCAATGACGTATGAATGCCCCTCGCGTGTAGATCGCGTCATAGGGAAGATCGCGCCCAAGTTCACTGCCGACTTACTAGGCAGGCACGAAATTACAGATTACACAGATGCCCGTACGTGGATGGGTTAAACCAGTCTTATCAGAAATATGGGTCAAGACACAATGGAACAAGTTTTGCAGATGATAGCCAAAGACTCAATCCAGCTCTGAAATAAATTCAAACTGGGTTCCATCTCCAATGTCATGCCCTAACATGTATCTCATTACCTGAGACGCAGCACCCCTTAACCTGCATATTTTTGTATTGTTTGATTTACTCTCTATTTCTATGTAATTTGGTTTGTGCAATTCATGTACATATGTTCCATGTATTCCCATGTGCAAATACGTGCAAAACTGCAGAATATCTTTGGAAGGCAATTGTGTATACAACTGAAAAGGCCAACCCTGCCGGATAATACAAGAAATAATGAATAAATGAACTAAAAGATAGATTTCTAAGTTCCAACAATTCCTCCTCTTTGAAGATATCTTTTCTGCTGCTGAATACAGAAATTAAAAAATAATAAGATACAAAAGCACAACTTACTGTCTTGTATTTGTCATCCTCTGTCTTCTGTTCCTCTACAGTTGCGCAATTAAGTGCCTGCACAGGATATGATACACAAAAAGTCATATTGTAAAAGTAACCATTTTTGTACAAGTACCTTTTTGCACCCATTCTGGTTACAATGTGACTTTTCCAAAGTACATTGCACATCCATGAAAGGCTAGTCTGTATTGGTGCATGCAGGACCTTGGAATGGATTACCAATCACCCCTTTGCAGTCTGTCATCAACAAAGTATGGTATTCAAAAATTAATTTTGTCAAGTTTGTATGTCATTTTCGTTGAAAGTATTTACAACGAAATCTGGATTTCTGTGATTAAAGTCAGTTGTGTGACTTTAGACAAGGTGTGGTTGTAGTGACATATCTTGCTGTGCATGTTACAACAGGTGCAAAATCAGTGTAGGGTAGCTATGACATGAATGAAACATGATCTTCCATTGAGCAAGTACACTGCTTTTATAATCAGGTAAGAAATGTTCTGCACTACACAACCTGATTAAGTGGAGATTACTGTATACAATATTGACTTCATATAGATACTTATATAAGAATATATGTTAATACATTCATTCCCATATTACACATGTATATTTCATTATATATTTGATATGTTGTACAATGCATACATGTTAGTTTGCCTCTCTATTTTATTTCCTTCCCCCTCCCCTCCTTACCTAATTGACTCTTTGCTTTTGACACAAAAACCACCCCTTTTGTTTTCATTGTTCAGTGGCCCCTGCCCCTCCCAGTTAGAACATGACAAGTTTGTTTATAGTCCATACACCGGTGTCTGCTTACCCATTTTGCTTGTCATTTTGCTCTCTCATGAAGATTCTGCTAGGATCAAAATCTCTGAGCTCTTAAACTCAATATTACTCTACTGGCTTACCTTCAGTGGATAAGCAGTTTTCAGCAGCTTTTTCTCTGTTTGCAGCCCCAAGTTTACATACAAATGATTTATCAGTATTTTTTGGATGTTGCCATTTCTCTCGCAATGGCTTGTATGAAGAAATCCTACATCAAACTTGGCACCCAATACTGAAATTCTGAAACCATAAAATAAAATTTCTGCAAGTTGACATAACTGTCACATAGACATGGTGGAAGATGCACTAAAAGTTCAGTAAAGAATAGAATGAGCTAAACAGAATATGATTGATATTTGCAACTATGCACAATATGAAAGTTTGACTTTAATGGGATCACATTTGTAAACTCACATTGCCATTGGGCTGCATGCTGGGAAGCAATTGTGTCACTGCAGAACTGGCATTTGGAAGTAAAGTAGTGGTCAGAACTTTGACCACTGCTTGAAAGCTCTGTCCTCGACTGGTAGCTGGAAGACTGCCTCGGATGTTAAACAGAATTCCTTCAATGTGAAAGAGGAAAAGTCAATGTGATAATCTTCATATGCCTAGAGGTGCAATCAATTATAGAGGAAAAGAGAAAGATAAGAAATAAGTTTTCAGTATATGAGTAGAAGAAAGGTAGAGTGGGAGAAAAGGTAAGACGAGAGGAGGAGAGATAGAAGTAGTTGGTAAAGACTACCTGAGGTATTCTCTCTAAAGGAGTTCTGAAAAGGACTGTGGTGGAAGACAGGAAGCATTTATAGAGAGAGATCTCGATGTTTCAGACAGGTCAGCTGTCCATTACTTTTCTGGGGTGATGCCTGCAGGAAGGGCATAGGAGGTCTAGTTAGGCTATTGCCGATTTTGGACAGTGGTGTCAGCAGTGCACCAGAAGCGCTGGAGTTTGGGGCACCACTGTTCTCCTGGTATTAAGTGTGGCACTGTTGTGGGTGCTGTGTTCATAGCCATGTGACAAATAAGGACAAATATAACCCCAAGCAGTAATTTTCATGCCCATGTTCCCAATAAACCGCACAGCACAGGAAACATAAGTTTGTTAGTCACTGATCCAGACGATGGAGTAGCAGAGGGACAAATAAGTTCTGTATAACTTTAACCCTATTTTAACTGGGCTATTTGAGACCAAGTTTTTACTGAGATCTCAGCGCCTGATCATGCGATCACTGCACAATTTTGCCCAAACATAGAGCGGGATGTCAACTACAACATTATATGGTTATACAAGAGAAAAATGATGATTTTCTATTTTTAATTATGCAAATTTATGCATGAAATCATATTTTTGCCTGTAACTCCATTAAAAAGGCTGAAGGATTGTTTATTTTTTTGCATCAAAATTCCTCAAGATATATCAAATAATTTTCCAATCCAAATTGTTTTTTGTTTCTTATTGTTTTGTTTATTTCATTGTTTTTTGACCTTTTGTTTTCTATTGGGTTTTTTGTGTCAAAATTTGTTGCAGACACTTTTTAAAGCTTATCTGCCACAGAATCAATCAATTTCAATGATTAAATATTGAAATAATCTAATTTATATCAATCTAACATAAAAACACAATTTGCATTGGATTTGTATACAAAATTACAAATTTAAGCTGTTTTTGGGCTGACATGCATATGCAAAACATTACATAACTTTAGAACGGTGTACCTCTGAACGTCGCAAATTTGGTCTCAAAATATGGGGGGAGACTTCAAAGAAAAAAGTCATGAAATGGTGCCGCAAAATCTTTGCGCGTTACGGAAACATCACACGAAATGTCAAGGGAGGGTCAATTTGACCCCCCCCCCCCCCAAGTCAGAATAGGACTAATGCCCACAACCATGTATGTTAACCAGGTATATATGTATTGGTCAAGCACTCACAACGTGAACACTACCTAAATTGGGACAACAGATACCTTGTCATGCCCATCAAAACAGTACCAAGAGAACAATGCTACCCCTGACTCCATCTTACCACTGTCACCACCACCCAACTGTCTGCACTCCCTCTATATTCACAACAGCATGCCTTAACTTTCTGTGCCTTTCCTGCAGGCATAACCACAGGAAATGGACAGTTAACCTGTCCAAAACATCTCTCTCTTTACGCTTAAATCCCTTCCACCACAGTCCTTTTGTAGGACTCCTCAAGAAACACCCTCGGGTCTTTACTGACTACTTCTACTTCTATCTCTTCTCCTCTTCTCTTCTCAGCTTTCCTCTGCCCCCATGCTTCACCTCCTTCATTTCTTCCTCTTCTTCCCTCCATTTTTCTTCATCTTTTTACTCAGTATTTCTTTCTCATTCTAACTTCCCATTCTAACTCTTTAACTTCTCCTCCCTATCAATAGGGACCTTTTTTTCAGTCTACAAACATGGTGAACCAAAATGTCCAAATTTCTACATCTCTATAATATCACACACATGTACAATGTAGGTGTAAATTCACTTTGCAGTTTGAGGATTTGGGTTGCTTTATGCCACTGACAGAAAACCTGGTTCAGTATAGGCCCTATCTTCAATGGCAGTAGTTCTAATATGCAAAAGATTGCAGAGCTGTTATATAGAAATAGGTTCATTTTAGCCACAAAATAAAATACAGGATAGGCATAATAGCATAAAATATGGTTCACATATGTGTTTGAAGACATCTGTGAAAATTGCAAAGCCTTTTGGAACAACATATTCAACATGATCAAAATAGATTTGTGACATCACCTGAAGTAAATGTTCAAAATGTCTGTTTAACATCTGAGGCAGTCTTCCAGCCACTAGCTGCACATTTGCTCCTACATGTACATGTAGTTTGCTAATTGCTCACATATAATATAGTCCTGAGTACAAAATTAATTCATGGTTATAATGATGAAATTCTCAATGAGGGTTTTTCCCCGTTGTCAACAGATATTTTTTTTTTTTTTTTTTCAAATGAAATCTGGAAAGCACCACTATAACAATTGCAGTAAAATGAAAGACTAAGCAAATTGCAAACTGATTACAGTATAAATGCTTACTTTAATACTGCCCTTAGTTTATCTGTGTAAAGAGAGTCACTTTTCAAATTCCTAAATGGGTCCTGTGTACAGCTTATCTGTCTTTATCAAAATTCTTAGCTCTAGAGACCTTCTTATCATCAACAAAGTAGGAAAACTACTTGAATTGATGTTTGGTAAATGAAACACAGATGGGGAGTTTGTATGTTGCAACCTTTCTCAAACATTTTAAGTAGATAAGGGTATAAATACTAGCAGATGGTCCTATCTTCTCAAACCTGCTGTCAAAGTCTGCAACTGTGTGTGCTTCCAGGATACATCACTACAGAGAAGAGCGTCCTCTAGTACCAGAAGCCTCTCAGGTCTGCAGAGTTCCTGTGCTGCCAGCGTATTGTCTTCAGTGAATGTGTGAAGGCACTGAGCTGTCAAATTAAACAACAGAAGGGGTGTTCCCTTGTAAAAGGAATATTACCTCACCCCTATGGGGACCCTGGCCCACGGCCCAAATGAGGACTACACATACCTTTTGGATATTAAACTACTGGTACATTTGTAATTCTCTATGTCTAATGTATGCCAATAACTGTACTTCCATATGATAGAGGCAATGGGTTAAATGAACTCCCACTGGGGCCTCATGGGTCCACCCTTGAACAAGTGAAAATACTTTTATCTTTCAAACATAACTCCACACAACATGCCAAACATGAACTACTACTTATATATACTGAAAATCTGTTTTGAAACCATCACATTTTTAATCAAGTTGCTTTTGTTTTGCAACGAGTGTGCAACATCGTCATCAAAACAAGGCAAGTGCCGTAATGTGTCTCGCCCACAAACGTACAACACCTGTTTCTTTATTTTGTTCACAAATGGACCTATGGATCAAAAGTTAGGTGTCATAATCAAATGCATAGTACATTGGGCCCTAAAAGTTCATTGACCCTTGCCTGTGAGCAGGGACCTTGTGGTGATCATTAACTCCCCAAGGTACATCTACCATCCAAGTTTGGTCACAAATAGACTTATGGATCAAAAGTTATGACCCATAATCAAAATGTGCGCTAAAAACTTAACATTGTGCCCTAAAAACTTAACATTGGGCCCTAAAAGTTCATTGACCCCTCCCTGTGACCTTTGACCTTGTGGTGACCATCAACTCCCCAAGGGACATCTTCCATCCAAGTTCAGTCACAAACGGACATATGGATCAAAAGTTATGACCCATAATCAAAATGTGCCCTAAAAACTTACCATTGGGCCCGAAAAGTTCATTGACACCGGTCTGTGACCTTTGACCTTGTGGTGACCATCAACTCCCCAAGGTATATCTACCATCCAAGTTTGGTCACAAATAGACTTACCGATCAAAAGTTGTCCATAATCGAAACACGCCCTAAAAACTTAACATTGGGCCCTAAAAGTTCATTGACCCCTGCCTGTGACCTTTGACCAAGTGGTGGCCATCAACTCCCCAAGGGACATCTACCACCAAAGTTCAGTCACAAACGGACCTATGAATCAAAAGTTATGACCCATAATCGAAACGCGAATTAAAAACTTAACATTGGGCCCTAAAAGTCCATTGACCCCTGCCTGTGACCTTTGACCTTGTGGGGACCATCAACTCCCCAAGGGACATCTACCATCCAAGTTAGGTCACAAATAGACTTACGGATCAAAAGTTGTGGTCCATAATCAAATCGACGCCCTAAAAACTTAACATTGGGCCCTAAAGGTTAATTGACCCCTGCCTGTGACCTTTGACCTTGTGGTGCCATCAATTCCCCAAGGGACATCTACCACCAAAGTTTAGTCACAAACGGACTTATGGATCAAAAGTTATGACCAATAATCGAAACGCGCCCTAAAAATTTAACATTGGGCCTTAAAAGTTAATTGACCCCTACCTGTGACCTTTGACCTTGTGGTGATCATTAACTCCCCAAGGTACATCTACCATCCAAGTTTGGTCACAAATAGACTTACGGATCAAAAGTTATGACCCATAATCAAAATGTGCCCTAAAAACTGAACATTGTGCCCTAAAAACTTAACATTGCGCCCTAAAGGTTCATTGACCCCTGCCTGTGACCTTTGACCTTGTGGTGACCATCAACTCCTCAAGGTACATCTACCATCAAAGTTTGGTCACAAATACACTTATGGATCAAAAGTAATGGCCCATAATCGAAACGTGCCCTAAAAACTTAACATTGGGCCCTAAAGGTTCATTGACCCCTGCCTGTGACCTTTGACCTTGTGGTGACCATCAACTCCCCAAGGTACATCTACCATCCAAGTTAGGTCACAAATAGACTTACGAATCAAAAGTTGTGGTCCATAATTGAAATGCGCCCTAAAAACTTAACATTGGGCCCTAAAAGTTCATTGACCCATCCCTGTGACCTTTGACCTTGTGGTGACCATCAACTCCCCAAGGGACATCTACCACCAAAGTTTAGTCACAAATGGACTTATGAATCAAAAGTTATGACCCATAATCGAAACGCGCATTAAAAACTTAACATTGGGCCCTAAAAGTTCATTGACCCATCCCTGTGACCTTTGACCTTGTGGTGACCATCAACTCCCCAAGGGACATCTACCACCAAAGTTAAGTCACAAACAGACTTATGGATCAAAAGTTATGCCCCATACTCGAAATGCGCCCTAAAAACTTAACATTGGGCCCTAAAGGTTCATTGACCCCTGCCTGTGACCTTTGACCTTGTTGTGACCATCAACTCCCCAAGGGACATCTACCATCCAAGTTAGGTCACAAATAGACTTACGAATCAAAAGTTATGACCCATAATCGAAACGCGCCCTAAAAACTTAACATTGGGCCCTAGAAGTTCATTGACCCCTCCCTGTGACCTTTGACCTTGTGGTGACCATCAACTCCCCAAGGGACATCTACCACCAAAGTTTAGTCACAAACGGACTTATGAATCAAAAGTTATGACCCATAATCGAAACGCGCATTAAAAACTTAACATTGGGCCCTAAAAGTTCATTGACCCATCCCTGTGACCTTTGACCTTGTGGTGACCATCAACTCCCCAAGGGACATCTACTACCAAAGTTTAGTCACAAACGGACTTATGAATCAAAAGTTATGACCCATAATCGAAACGCGCATTAAAAACTTAACATTGGGCCCTAAAAGTTCATTGACCCATCCCTGTGACCTTTGACCTTGTGGTGACCATCAACTCCCCAAGGGACATCTACCACCAAAGTTTAGTCACAAACAGACTTATGGATCAAAAGTTATGCCCCATACTCGAAACGCGCCCTAAAAACTTAACATTGGGCCCTAAAGGTTCATTGACCCCTGCCTGTGACCTTTGACCTTGTGGTGACCATCAACTCCCCAAGGTACATCTACCATCCAAGTTAGGTCACAAATAGACTTACGAATCAAAAGTTGTGGTCCATAATTGAAATGCGCCCTAAAAACTTAACATTGGGCCCTAAAAGTTCATTGACCCCTCCCTGTGACCTTTGACCTTGTGGTGACCATCAACTCCCCAAGGGACATCTACCACCAAAGTTTAGTCACAAACGGACTTATGAATCAAAAGTTATGACCCATAATCGAAACGCGCATTAAAAACTTAACATTGGGCCCTAAAAGTTCATTGACCCATCCCTGTGACCTTTGACCTTGTGGTGACCATCAACTCCCCAAGGGACATCTACCACCAAAGTTTAGTCACAAACAGACTTATGGATCAAAAGTTATGCCCCATACTCGAAACGCGCCCTAAAAACTTAACATTGGGCCCTAAAAGTTCATTGACCCCTGCCTGTGACCTTTAACCTGGAGGTGACCTTCATACTTGGTAAAAGGTAAAACTTTGTATGACCACTCTTCCCTCCAAGTTTGATTCAAATTGAAGCCGAGAGTACAGAGTTATTCAAGTTCTTATAGCGTTACGGACAGACGACGGACGGACGATTGACGGACAGACGCCGCAGGCGATCCCTTAGTCTCCCCTCACCTCCGGTGGGCTCGACAAAAAAGAATTGAGTGGTCACACACACATATATACTAACATGTACCGGCACATATATGCCCATTCATTCATACGTGTACAGTTCAACCTCGATTATCCGGCCATGTCGGGACCGGCGCTCATCCGGATAAGCGAATTGGCCGGATATGGGAGACACAATGTTAATGTATATAGCTGCCGTCCAAGCTGCCTTCCCAGTGCACTGGCAGCTAGGCAGGTAGCGTACCCCACAACGGTGGTGCAATCTATGCTAGCCTGCACAAAATTGTAGTCCCTCCTTCACAAAAATAAAGTATATATCTTTATGTAAAAATTATACATGTTTTACCTCATTAGATATTGAGAAACCAATCATGCACATCTTATAAAATTAGTAGTTGTTCCGCGTATTGGCAGTACTAGAAATAGCAATAATAAAGTCACAACAGAGGAATGCAGGGAATGCATTAATAGCCAATCTTGATAAATATGAATATATATATATATATATATATATATATATATATATTCTTGTGAATATTCGCACTGTCATCCCTGAAGAAGAGGAGGGTTCCACGAAAATTCGGATTATTCATTAAATCAAGATTGGCTATTAATGCATTCCCTGCATTCCTCTGTTGTGACTTTATTATTGCTACTTATAAAATTAGTGAAATAGATCCATGAAATGATGTTAAAGTCACTGTTTTTTCTCAATTTTTGGATGAAAAAAAAAGTCCTTCACTGCGTGAACGCGTCCAGATAATCAAGATTTCTGGATAAAAGGAGGCCGGATAATCGAGGTCGAACTGTATATACAAATGTACATACATACACATACTTCTTGTACACGAGTGTGCATGACCATACTCCTGTTTTGCCTGTACTCCAACCCACCCCCCCCCCCCCCCCCCCGAAAAAAAAAGACACCCGGGGGTCTCACACTCACCCAAGTGTCACAAATTTAATTCCCATGCATTCTTGCAGACTACTGCAAGTACTACCTGAGAACATTGCAAACTTGGGAGAGGGGGGGGGGGGGGGTGGGCAGCTTTGAGGGCTTCTATTGGGCATGATGTTGATATGCATATTCCATCACAATGGTAAAAATATTTGCCAAGTACACTGTATTTAGAATACTTATCAAAGCAGTTTTTAAAAAAAACTGATCTCCACCAAAATGAAATGCAAATGACCTTGAAAATGCACACACTAAATGTATTTACTTGGAGTATTTCCAGTTTTAAACAATTTGTTTCTTTTTTGTTTTGTTTTTTCTTTGTGGAATGGGGGTTCTGGGGTCCTGTATCAAAAGTACATTAATTATCACCCTTGTGATAATGCACAGGGTTTAACAACAAATTTGATCATGTATTTTCAAGAAGATGAATAAAATGTGTTGGCCCCCTACTTGAATCCTCCCCCACCCCACACCTGAATCTGCCATGAACAAAGCAGAAACTATAGTCACCAATCTACCTACTCATACATGTAGCACTAACTTAGCATACCGTATCTATTCTAGTTCTACATAGGAGATTTGCAAAGCTTTTTTGATTTGGAAATTTAAAATTTTTGCATGCCAGACGGTGAGCAAATTGCAATAGCTCACTTCAGCCTGAGCCTTTGGCTCAAGTGAGCTAAAAAAAAAGGGGGGAGACAAGAATCCCTGCCTCACCTGCAGTAATCGCAAGATCCACCATAATCCGGTGTGTTTGCAGGCTGTGGAGGAAGACTGTTAGCAAGCCTTGCTGGTTGGCAATGGCAACGGCTGTGCTATTGTTCTCACTGCATAGAAAAACACACACACAAAAAGGAACCAATATTACACTTATCTCCCTCACGTTGATATATTTACACTCAGCAAAAAGAGAAAGTAAACACTTATACCAGTTGATATTTTTCAACGAAGATTTTTATAAAATCAATGTATTATATACAATATTATATTATATTCCATATTCTATGATGTGATTAGTTACTGTATCACCCTGGCAAGTCAATAAATAGGGAAACTTTATGCACGAGTGACCACATTTGGTTTTTTCTTTTAACGCACAAAAGTATAAATTGCAAAAACGAATAAGTTATAATTCATGAGTAAGTGGTCTTCTATATAACAATAAGAACTAAAGACTAATTTAACACAAAAATAAGACATTAATTAATTTGCAAAAATGAACCCATCATATCTAGGTCTTCATAACCCTTAAGATAAAGAAATTCTGAAAATACTGGAGGTAAATGAAGAAACTTCTGTCAACTCCAAATTCACATGACATTGGAGAAGTAATATTAACAGAAATAGTAGACATTTGAATTGTTCCTTCAAATTAGGAAACTTGAAATTGAGTTTTAAATTTGTGTAGAATATGAATCTTTAAACTCCTATATTAAAAGATTGAAATAAGGAAATCCTGGTCATTTGATCACCTTTAAGACTTTACTAACTATGTTATTTTAAGTTAATTGACAGAAAATTTTAATCTCCCCCTTTAGTTTCTCATTTTTGTTTGAGACTATAAAGTGATAAAAGAGAATGAAATTTTTTTTTGCTATTTCATTCATGTCTCTTATTGCGTTGAATTTGTCTTTTGTTATAACTGTTATTTTATTAGGACATTTGCAAATGAATGACATCTCATTTTTTTGCAATTCTTATTCTTGTACCTTGGAGAACAAATTAAACAATGCGTTTACTCATGCATAAACTTACCCTTTGTACTGACCTATCAGGGTGATGGCCAATTAAACTAGAATTATCACTGAAGTGTTGCTTTATAGTATGTGATGTCATGAGGGCAATGACGTTAATACCAAGTTTGTGCACTTGTCGAATTGGAAACAGAACAATTTTAGTTTACTGTACAATTACAGAGTTGACACTGAGTATAAAACTTACAGCAAATGGAAACATGCTTTCCCCAGCATCACTACACTTAAAGACCATCATACACACCAAATTTGACCTTCATAGTTTGTTTTGATACAAAAATGAGTGGTTACCATGGCAACACATTTTCCTTAAACTAACACATTGGTGTCTTGCAAAACTACACTTCTAGATCATGATACATACTAAATTTGACTTTAATTGCTTGAATGATGGAAAAGTTATTCGATCTGCAAGGTTTTGGTAAAATTGTGGTTATCATGGCAACGGTTTGTGTGACAAACACAAAAATTATGTGTTCCACATCTATACCTAAGGGCCATAATGCCTACCAAATTTGGTTTCAATTGCTTGAAAACTGTCGAAGAAGTTCACTCCACGGGATTAAAAAAAAATGCATTACCATGGCAACGCATTGTCCGATACAAATACAAAGGACATTTTGCAAAACTACACTTAAAGAGCATCATACACACCAAATTTCACCTTCATAGATTAAATGGTTCAATATGATACAAAAATGAGTGGTTACCATGGCAACATATTTTTCTAATATTAACACATTGGTGTCTTGCATAACTACACCTCCCGATCATCATACATACTAAATTTGACCTTAATTGCTTGAATGTTGTGGAAGTTATTCAATCCACAAGGTTTTGGTAAAATTATGGCTACCATGGCAACGCTTTGTCCGACAAACACAAAAATTATGTGTTCCACATCTATGCCTCAAGGCCATAATGCCTACCAAATTTGATTTCAATCGCTTCAAAACTGTGGAAGTTGTTCACTCCACAAGATTTCAAAGAAAACATGCGGTTACCATGGCAACGCTTTGTCATGCATAACTACACCTATAGATCATCATAGATACCAATTTTGAAATTGATTGCTTAAATACTATGGAAGTTATTCAATCCACAAGGTTTTGGTAAAATTATGGTTACCATGGCAACGCATTGTCCGACGAACACAAAAAACATGTCTTGCACATCTATACCTCAATATCATCATTTACCCTAAGTTTCATTTACATTGCTTCAAAACTTCAGGAGGAGTTCGCGATGCAAGATTTTGCAACAGACTGACCAACCGACCGCCCGCCCGACCGCCCACCCACCCGACCAACATCACGGTGATTCCTATATACCCCCTTCACACTATGTGTGGTGGGGGTATAATTACCTTCAAATTTAATGCATTGATTTTTATCAAAACCTTCTATGAAATACATGAACTGGAAAAAGTGTTCACTTTCTCTTTTGCCAAGTATATGACTCATTCCTGGCTGGAGCACGATGGATTTTATTACTGAGTTCCTCTTGAAAATAGCAGTTATACCAATCTTAATTTTATAAAAAAAAGAAAGAAAACCATGCCAAAAAGCAACCAACCAATGACCAATCACAACCCTCAAATTGGTTTATACACAAAAATATCTGAATCATGTTTCCGGTTGACGACTGAACAAAGTGCAATGTTTTTCCATCTAAAAATCTTTGTAAAAGTCTTTAAAAAATGTGCTTGATTACTACAACACAACACTTCAATTAGAAGAAAACCATTTATCAATTTTTCCTTTTTTTTAATTCAACTGAAATATAATATTCAAGGTTTGTGTACATGCCAATGAGAGGATCTGTGGTTGTGACCAATGTCACTGTTCAGAGGAAACAAGGGAAACTTAGTCTTATATAATTTTTTATACATAAACTTGTTTATATAACTTTTTATTTCATGTCCAGTTTTAATGAAACTTCTACCATTCTCCTTGTCTTATTTTATGGAGTCCATTAAAGGCAACTTGTGTACATAGTAGGAATGAATTTTGACAATATTTTCAGCCCTATTTCACTTTTGATCCACTTTTGTTTCACCAAATGGTGGCCATATCATATAAGATTTCATATAATTCTATTTCATCATCTCTGTGTAATATTGCAATATAGACATACCACAAATTCCAAACAAGATGCAGTGCTTGCATCAGAGGCCCCAATGCCGGAGGGTCATTCTTATGAGCCTTGCCTTCTTTCTGCTTCATTGCCAGTTCTGGGATTCCCCCTGAATACTGCAATGATGTGCATACATAACCAGAGAGAGAGAGACAGAGGGGTGAGGGGATGAAAGGTATCATAGACATACAACAAAATGGCAAAGAGACTGATACAGGATGAGCTATAGAGATAGAGTCAAACCTGCCTCAGCGGAAACCTGCCTTAGCGGCCACCGTCTATAGTAGCCACTGAAAAATCCCACCGAGAGAAACGCCCTGTTAAAGACCCTGTGTATAGCGGCCACCTGTCTAACACAGCCAGTGGCCACAAATTTTGTTTTTAACCTGTCTATAGCGGCCACAGACCAGATGGAGCCATAGCCGAGCCGATAATTCGGCGTGTTTTTCTGCTTTGTGTAGCTGTGCAAGTCATTCATGGGCAACGTTCAGTGATCGCCACCCCTGCATTCATCACTCATTCAGTCAAAATACAGCAATAGTGTTAAGCTTTCTTCACGACTGTACACATGCAGCAGCTACTGTGCAACAATTTCATACACACCGGCATTGTTCAATGCATGAAACAGACATGTGCATACATACATACATACATATACATGTAAGTACTTATAGATGTATACAACAATGATTCATGCACATGTACATATAGATAGTGAATGGTCACGAGTGCAATGGTACAAGATTTCCCACGAGGTAAAAGATAGAGGCGCTCTATTCAACAAGGCAAAGCCGAGTTGAATAGTGCACCTCATCTTTCACCGAGTGCGAAATCTGGTTCTATTGCACGAGTAAAGACCATACACTATTTGTTTTATACAACACCTCGAACGTCAATAGATTTGGTACTCACACATTCTTGAATTTAGCACAGAAGTGGCAACCATTTTCCGTGAAAGATGAATGAGTAGCCTCACAGTCGCAGTCACAGTGTATGTACATGTACGTATACGTATGCGAAAAGAAGTTGTTTACAAAAATGAGTGACAAAAGTACGCGCTTGTAAGCATGCTTGTAAGGCCAAAAAAAAAATTGTTTGTCTGCCCTTAATTGTCAAAACCCAAGAGGGTCGGTAGGTCGTTTCGTTTTTTTTTTTTTTTTTTTTAATACCCTTTTTACCCATGTAATTTTGTAACTTTGGCAGGGCATCTCGTAATACACTCATCCTTCTGGCAATACTTCGAGTTCTAGTTCAACTTTGTACAGGATGTGGCGCAAGTTTAATGCACTCAAAACTCAAAGGGATTCATTCAAATTTACGTCTTGCCAGGGCCCGGTAGGCGAGGCAGAAACACTCACTGACAAACACTTATAACGTTCATCTTTGTTAAATTTTGCAAACAGCTCCAAAAAAGTACCTTCCAGTGAGATGCTGGCAACTGAAATCCAAACAGTTTCGGTGCCATGACAGCTGGTAACGGATGCTGCAAAAGTAGCCATAATGGCAGTCGCGCTGCGCTGCACCGCGGCCGGTACGGTAGCTAGCTAGCTAGCGCACTACCTAAAAAGGTAGCTAGCATGCAATGCATGCTATAAAACGTAGCCTGCGGCCCCGCGCAGCCCGAACGCCACTACGCCGGGTCGATGAAATAAAAAAACATTTTTAGACTTTTTTTTCATTCTTTCTTTAGCTTAAAATGGATAATTTTGGGTTTAAAACCGTTCACAAATTTGCAGAAAATGAAATTTGTGGAAAAAAATACACTTGAAAGAGAGCAAAAAAAAAAAAAAAATGAATAAAAAACCCAACCCGAAATTTCTGTGATTTTCGGTCGGTCGCGAAGGGCAAACAAACCATTTTGTTTTTGGGCCTAATTGTTGAGTGCGCGCGGCACACGTTTGTTTATTGTGACATCAGAGCACGTGCAATGGAACATTTTGGTCTAACAAAATTGCACTGCTGACAGCCAGAACGTGCAATGGAACTTTTTACTAAATGTCACGTGATGGGCAATCGACCAATCGGATAACTACATTCTAAATAGGTGTTGTATAATAGACAATGTAAACAGTTGGATAACCTGTAGGATATAACGGCCACCTGTCTATAACGGCCACTTTTTTCGTCTTCCTAACCTCCCTCCCTAACCCTAACCTATGGGCAGGTTTGACTATAGTCAGATGATATAACAGTTTAACAGAAAAGCAATAAGCTGTGTAATACACACCTTATCTTTTCTTTCATATCAGTTGTAAGTGTAAAGAGAACAAGTCACAGCATGTCACATGGTATAGAACAGCTCCTTTCTCTCTCTATAGCATATGATATGTACACAACGTACATATATAAAGTGTAGTTATCACAGTTTGTGAAACATCTTCAGAGTAGCATCATACTGTTTTGCTTCTTACAAGTTATGATGTAAAGCAGAACTGTCAAGTTGAATAATTGAAGCTGTCATTTAATTCCATATGCACTGCTAACTACAAGACAGTATGAATGAATCTGTAATCCATATACAGACCTGCAACAGGAATGAAACCAGAGGTGTCATCACGTCTTCACACACCATGTGATCACAGATGTCATGGCCCCCAGTAACTGTAAAATTCCTGAACAAAATAAAACATTCAGTAGATGAAATCTTGCAAGAGCTTAAAGACAAAAACAACAACAAAAAAGATCATGCACATATCCATGAATTGCTCATTTGGTCAAGATATTCATACATATGTGTTTATTACAAACGGCATTAACCCATATCCGTCGAACATGTAATACAGTTTAAAGGCTGTTGCTGCCGGGGTTTGTACGTTCAATAAACTGTGCCATCTCGAATTCAAGATAATGTCACCAACACTTATTATAAGTAAAATATGGAAAAACTATATATCAATTGAAAGAGAAGGAAATGCCCTTTCATATAAGATGTAAATCAACGTCATGTCATGAATTATGTGACGTCATATGATTTTAGTATTTTTGTATGATTTAGATATCTATGAATAATCACATAAATATGCAAAAGAAACCATTGAATAATCACATAAATATGCAAAAGAAACCAAGCTAATGAAAAATATCTATAGCCTTTATACAGAAAAACAACTAACGGGTATCAATTTTGAAATCTTCATAATGTAAGCTTTCCGATGGTATATAACTCAGAGGCTCAATGCTTACAAATTTGAAAAAAAAAAAAAAATCAAATAATAACTCAAAGATCTACACTTTGCGGACTAGTTTTGTCTATAAACTCATAGAATCAATGGGTGGAACTACAGTACACCTACATGTACATGTATACGTACAGCAGTGTTCGATCTCAAATAAATGTAGACCTATTCTGTAAGCAGCCTGCTGTAGAGCTCCGAAGTGAATACAAACTATTCAAACTAGAAATATCCATTGCCGCGCAATGCGATTGTATCTGTTAAGAAATGTAGCCTATAGAGCGCACACAACCCGGCCACCAACAATATGACCTTTGACCCTATAAAAGATGGAACACTGGGGGCAGCACATTCAAAATCTATAGGCTGGTACAGTTGTAGATTATATCCTGGTAGACCTTCATACTAAATTTGAACAAAATCCGTTTACAAATGTAGCCTATAGTGCGCAAAGAAACCATCCACCAACAACATGACCTTTGACCCAATAAAAGACGGAACACTGGGGGCAGCACATCTAAAAGTGATGAAAAGGACTGTGGGATATCAGGTCAGAGTTTACAGGCTATAATAAGCTTTAAAAAATGACCTCATCGTCCAAGCCATATCTGCTACCGATTATCCTGTAGATAGGCGTTCGCAGCATTTGGGTGAACTCCGGGATATCCCGTAGATTGGCGGATAAAGGTTAAAATTACGTTGGAAAACTGAATGCTTTATCCATGTTTTCTGGTGGTCAGGCATACCAGGTACCCTACAAAAGCCATTAAATGAAAAACATCACTCCTCAGAAAATGCTGAATTTTCATCATGCTTCAATTCCTTCAATTAAACACACACACACACAAACACACACACACACACACACACACACAAACTTATGTGGAATTACATCTTACAACAAGCACAGTTCCTCTCTAGGACTATTATTAGCTATGGATATTCTCGTATACAGTCAACTTCGGATACCTCGAATTTGTCAGGACTGAAGAAAATGGTTCGACGTACGCGAAATTAGAGGTACGCGTACGTCAAATTTTCTTCAACTTATCTGATGTTTATCGATGTTCAACATGGTATCTGTTATAGTGCCTACCGATTGTTTGCATGCTTGTCAACTGGAATTGAATCGACTTTTATATGAATGAATTGAATGAAAATCGGAATTGAAATCAAAATTTCAGAAATAAAGATTTTGGTGGTGCGATTAAAATCGGATGTTTGCCTTTACTTTTGATAATGAACAGCGGTAACAATCGGTTCCGTAAGATGCTAAAATAAAAGTCAGATGTTTGCTTTTAAAGAAATGAATAACGGTAATATTTGACTCGGTAAGATACTAAAATAAATGTCAGATGTTTGCTCATACTTTTGGAAATGAAAAACGATAAGACTCAGCTCTGTATGGTGCTAAAACTAATGTCAGATATTTGATTTTGCGTTCGGAAATGAATAAGGATAACATTCGGCTCCAGAAGATGCTGAAATAAATGTCGAATATTTGTTTTGACGTTCGGAAATGAAAAACAATATTCAACTCTGTACGATGGTTAAATAAGTGTTGGATGTTTCCTTATACTTTCGAAAGGAAATAGCAATAACCTTCAGCTCCGGAAGATGCTAAAATAAATTTCAGATGATCGCTTTTATGTTCGGAACTGAATAGCAGTAATATTCTGCTCCATACGATGCTAAAATAACTGTCTCATGTTTGCTTTTAAATTTCGAAATGAATAACAGTAACATTCAGCTGCGTTCCACGGTAAAATTAATGTTTGATGTTTGCTTTGACGTTCGGAAATGAGTAACAATAATATTCAACTCCTTACGATGATAAAATAAATGCTGGATGTTTGCTTTTACGTTCGAAAGTAAATGGCAATAACATTCAGCTCCGGAAGATGCTAAAATACATGTCGAATGATTGCTTTTACGTTTGGCATGGTTGGAAGTGAATAGCAGTAACATTCTGCCCCATACGATGCTAAAAAAAATATTGGATATTTGCTATTACATTTCGAAATGAATAACAGTAACATTCAGCTACGTTTGATGGTAATATAAACATCTGATGTTTGTCTTGACGTTCAAAAATGAAAAACAGTAACATTCGGCTCCGTACGATGATAAAACAATTGTCAGATGATTCATTTCACTTTCGGAAGTGGACAGCAGTAACATTCGGCTCCATACGATGATAAAATAAATGTTGTATGTTTGAAATGAATAACGGTAATATTCTGCTTCGTACGACGCAAAAATAAATAACAGATTGTTGCTTTTACATTTGGAAATGATTAACGGTATTAGTCCGCTCAGTTAGATGCTGAAACAAATAGCGGATGTTTGCTCTTACGTTTGGAAATGGATAAGGATAGCATTCAGACCCGTAAGATGCTAAAATGAATGTCAGTTGTTTGCTTTTACATTTAGAAATGATTAACGGTTATATTCGGCTCAGTAAGGTGCTAACAGACTAATAAATGTTGGATGATTGCTTTTACAATAAGAAATGAATAACGGTAACTTTCGGCTCTTTACAATGCTAAAACAAATGTCGGGTGCTAACAAATGTCGGCAAATGCTCCCACTTTCTCATTTCAAAAGTAAGTTTTGACCTCCTAAATATATAGGCATCAACTTTTATAATAATCTCTACGCCTATTTGCTAAATCTTAAAACACAGAATAAGATGATTGAATTTTCTATTCATTTGTTTTAGACATGGGCATCTGTATCACTTTAATAATGCTTAATCTTAATTTTTCTATGTTTAGTAGGTCCGATTTAGTTTTTCTAATGTTTTTTATTGATTTTTTTTTGTGTCATCAGATTTTACTTTCGACCACGAAAAAATAAAAATCAATGATATTGATGGCCCAATAAAAGTTAGTGTGGAGCCCTGTCTATTCTATTCTTTATTATGCTCGGTCTAGACTTCCAGATCATATACCACACTATTTTCATAATCACATTGCTCAAAAAAAAAAAAAAATCAGTGCTTGCGTTCTCGGGGAAGAATAAATGAAACAAACTTCGTGAAAGGCAAAAAAAAAAGTTAAACAAGAGACCCGGGGGTCACGCGCTCACCTGAGTATCGCAATTTCACCTTCCATGCATTCTTGCACACTCTTACCCGAGAACATTGGAAACTTAGGTCTGCATATGGATCCCCCCCCCCCCTCAACTCCAGGGTGGGGGGAGGGGGCAGGCAGCCCTGGATCTGCAATGAACAAACTTGGAACTAAAGTCATCAACGTACAAACTCATGGTATTAACTTTGCTTTATCATTTCTGGTTCTAGAGTAGAAGATTTTAAATATTCCTTTATGTTGAGGGGGGGGGGGCCCAAGGGGCCCCCAAGAGGGACATGGTGCCCAATTGAAGGAATTGAGATTCTAGGGATGCTACCTGCTAAGTTTGGTCAAAATTCATCATGAGGTTTTCAAGAAGAAGATGAACATGTACAATTCAGGCCCCATTAGGACCCATCTCTATCCCCTCTCCTGGGTCCCGGGGGGGGGGGGGGGGGGGGGGGGGGGGGGGGGCACTCCTGATTCCGCCAATCCCACGAACAAACTTGAATCTACAGTCATCAATGTACTAACTCATAGTATTATCTAAGCCCTATCACTTCTGGTTCTAGAGAAGATTTTTAAAGATTCCTTAATTTTAGGGGGTTTGGGCCCCCTGGGGGCCCCCCAGGTGGGCCATGGTGCCCATTTGAACAAATTGACATCCTATCCCCCCAGGGATGCTACCTACCAAGTTTGGTGAAAATCAGACATGGGGATCTCGAAGTGAAGATGAAAATGTACAATTTAGGCCCCATTAGGACGTCTCCCCACCCCCTCCCCTGGGTCCCAAGGGGGGCACCCCTGATTCCCCCATGAACAAAATTGAAACTACAGTCATCAATGTACTAACTCATAGTATTCACTAAGTCCTATCACTTGGAATCCAAGATGGCGCTGTGCGGTTAGGACGTGCCTGAGTGTTACGGAGGCATTAGGAGGAAATAAAATTGCAGCTCATTTCGCCTATTACAGTTTGAAAAGTCAAAATGACATCGAGAAAAAGGAGCTTAGAACAAGGAGTCGTTACAATCTCCCATTATTTCAAGGAAAAGGAGGATTTTGACCCTAAGATGGATTTTAGCGACGCTACTACGGAGAAGGCTACGCAAGAACACAGTGACAGTGATAATGCACACGGCTTAACTGACTCGGCAGTGCACACGGTAGTGAAACCACTTCACCGAGATATGGAGGGAACCAGCCCGGGCGCGTCGGCGGAATCACCTCCACGCTCCTCGCTTGAGAAAAAACGACGAGTAGACGGGGAGAAGTCAACCACAGATGAACTACTCGCGGCCCTTATCCACAAGATAGACGAAATGAACTCCAATCTCACATCCAGGTTGGACACAGCTCTTGGTAAGATTGAAACAAATGAGAAAGAAATCAGTAACTTGAAAGAGGAGCAAGAGTCGTGCCGTTTTGATATCAAACAGTTACAGGACCAAGTAAACAAGCAAGAAAAGGAGAATATGAAATTGAGAGAGCGTCTTGTTGACCTCACTGCGAGAGAGATGAGGAATACGGCTGTGTTTTACGGGTTTCCTGAAGGTGCTGAAAACGCTGGGAAGTGTGAGCAATTGATCAAAGAATTTGCCAAGTCAAATATGCAAATGGAAGGTGAAGTGAGCATTGAAAGAGCTCATCGCACAGGCCGCATCAGGCCAAAACCCGGCCCTCCTCGCCCAGTTGTGGTAGCTTTCAGTAGATACACAACCAGACAAACAGTGATCAGCAGTGCCCGCAGATATTTGAAGGAGAGGCCTTTTCAGCACAACGGAAAGGATCACCAGATATTTGTCGATGAGATGCTGCCGGTAGAAGTGCGAGAAAGCAGGAGGAAATTGCTGCCACTGAAACGAAAGCTGAAAGAGGAGGACCCAAAGCGAAAGGTGTACTTCAAATATCCGGCGCGATTGTTTTACAGGGAGACTGAGAGCGGAAAAGAAGTGGAGTACAAGCAGCACACCACAAGATAGAATGGATATTGGCAGTTTGCTTTTGCACAGTAGACAATGGTCTAACAAAATACGAAATACTTTGAAAAACTCTTGACACGACTGCGATAGCTCAGCAGTCGGCACCCTGTCATGCCAGCAGTATATTAACAGTTGATATCTCCGAAGACAAGATACACTTTTCAAGTGATTAAGTGATAAGGAAAATCATTTGTTTTTGCCAACCTGAGGAAAAAATAACTGTGAAGATGCCCAGGGGCACTTGGATTCCTTGTGATCATGTTTTATTCGATTTCATGCAAATTGTATGTGTGTTTTTTTCATTGCCAATGTTTTGTTGTCTGTTTTGTCTTGATCATGGTGGGTCATAAGAATTTACAAGGTTACCTACTTGTGAAATATGTATAAGGATCTGAAGTTAATGACCCATAATGTTAATGGGCTAGGGGACTTTAAAGCCAGGAAAAAATATTTTTGTTTTTTATCCAAATTAAAAAAGGATATTATTTTATTACAGGAAACCCATTCGACTGATAAGGATGAAAGTTTATGGAAGAACCAATTAAGAGCCGATATTGTATTCAGTCATGGAACCTCCTCTAGTAGGGGAGTGTGTATCATATTTCGGAAAACCCCACATATAAAATTGATAGAGACAGTGAAAGATTCTAACGGGAGATTTTTGTTGGTTAAAATGGAAGTATATGGAAAAAAATTTATGATATGTAATGTATATGCACCAAATAATGAAAAAGATCACATGCATTTTTTTAAAGCTGTAGACTTGACTATACAAGAATATTATGATGCTGAACAGACAATATTAATAGGGGGAGATTTTAATTTTATTCAAAATTTGGCATTGGACCGAGAGGGCGGTAATATGAAGTCCACTTGGAAGCACTCTTGTGAAATAATAGAAAATATTAAAAACGTTTATCATGTAATAGATATCTGGAGAGACAAGAACCCGTTATTAAGACGATTTACTTGGAGACGCTCCAATCCTTGTGTTCAGTCAAGACTGGATTTCTGGTTAATCCATGAGTCTGTACAAAATATGGTGACAGATTGTGATATGGTCCCCTGTGTTTTGTCAGATCATGATTTTGTGAATTTACATCTGAGAATTAAAGAGTACACTGTGGGCCCATCTTATTGGAAGTTTAATAACAGTTTACTTAGTGATGTTGAGTATGTTGAAAATTTAAAGGGACATTATGAGATGTGGGTAAATGAATGGGAAGATAAAAATGATAAAGGAAAATTATGGGATTGGTTAAAATTCAAAATACGAGAATTTACAATCACATTTTCTAAAAGGAAGAAAAATATAAAAGAAATTAGAAGAAAAGAATTAGAACAAGAATTGAAAATAATAAATGACATGGACCCGACAGAAATGAATGAGCAAAAATGGGATAAGAAAGAGAAAATTGAACAGGAACTTAACTGCATGTACAATTATTTAGCAGAGGGGGCCATATTACGTTCAAGATGTACCTGGTACGAGAAAGGAGAGAAGAGTACAAAATATTTTTTATCATTGGAAAAGACACAAGCACAGAGTACAAACATAGATGTATTAGATACAGGTGAGGAACTTATTGAACATCCCCATCATATACGAAATTTTGTGATGAAATCTTTTGGTAAACAGTTTGAAAACAGGGATACAGTGTCTGACAAAGTGAGTTATGATTACATAAAAATTTCCTGCTTAAAACACCTCACGGAAGATGAAAAGGCCTCTTGTGAAGGCCTGATAACACATGAAGAGGCAAGGGAAGTCCTCCTTGGGATGTCAAAAAATAAAACACCTGGTAATGATGGCTTATCGGTGGAATTTTATGAGACATTTTGGCCTTTGATTTCTAAAGAACTAATAGGATCATTTAATCATGCTTTTGAAAAAGGAAGTATGTCCGTGTCACAGAGGCAAGGAATAATTAAATTGATTCCTAAATCCAATAAAGATAAGAGATTATTGGGCAATTGGCGACCAATCACTTTAATAAATGTGGATGCAAAGATACTTTCTAAATGTTTAGCGAAACGTATGTCCAAAATTATTGGTAATTTGATAAATCCTCAGCAAACAGCATTTATTAAAGGCAGATATATAGGTGAAGGTATAAGACTGATTTCAGATTTAATGTTTTATGCAGATGCCAACAATGTATCTGGAATTGTGTTAGCATTAGATCTTACCAAAGCATTTGATTCACTCAGTCATAGGTATTTATTACAGTGTTTAGAATGTCTTAATTTTGGTCCGTCAATGATACAATGGGTGAGAACATTGCATGCAGGTATAAATAGCTGTGTATTGATAAATGGCTTTACCACTGGTTATTTTGAAATTGGAAGGGGTGTTCGCCAAGGCGACCCCCTTGCCCCCCTTTTATTCATATTAGGGCTCGAGATATATCTAATGAGATTGTTAAATAATCCAAATATTATTGGAATGGAGATGCTCGGAAAACAGATTAAATATACAGCTTACGCTGATGATATAACATGTTTTTGTAAGGATACAGAATCATTATCAGTATTACTAGAAAGCTTTCAAGAATTTTCTGAGATATCAGGCCTTTGCCTCAACCGAAGCAAATCAGAAGGAATGTGGATAGGAAATGATAGACTATCGAAAGAAAAGCCACAGATGATAAAGTGGACAGACAATGGTCTTAGAATTCTTGGAATCTGGTTTTCATATGACAAAAAAGAAGCAATCCGAAGAAACTTTGAAGATCGATTGGGTGAGATTAAGAGAACATTTTTTATTTGGAAAAATCGTAATTTAACGTTAATTGGTAAAATTCAAATTTTGAAAACATTTATTATGTCTAAGATAATTTATTTGATGTCAAACATTGAAATTCCTCAAGATTTTGTGAAAGAAGTAGAGAAGTTAATGTTTTCATTTTTATGGAATGGCCCAGATAAGATTTCAAGGTCAACTATGTATGCACAATATGCTGAGGGTGGTCTCAAATTCCCCAATTTACAATGTATGATTGATACGCAGTTAGTTAAGTGGGTTAAAAGATATTATGGAAATCGTAACCATCAATGGGTGCTATTGGGAGATTATTTCTTAAAAAGGCTTGGTGGAATTCTAGTGTTTCAAAGTAATTATTCCCTTGAAACTATTGATAAGAGGGGTATCCCTCCATTCTATGAGAATATTCTACAAATATGGTTAAAGACAAACATACATGAGGATTTTATTGGTGATGAAAATAGCCAAGCAGACATCCTACAACAACCAGTATGGAATAACCAGAATATTTTGATTGATAAGCACTCAATATTCTGCAGCCCGTTTTTTGAAGCAGGTTTATGTTATATATATCAAATATTTAGTATTGATGGACGGCTCATTGATTTTGAATTTTGGTTAAGGAAAGGAGTGCCAAGCAAATATAATATGATGTATATGGCAATTGTAGACTCTGTTCAAAAATACTCGAAATGTTCCTTCAATACACTCCTATTGGAGATGTTTTGGAAAGAAGAAGTGGCTCAAAAACAAAAGGATCTTATTATTTCACAGTTACAAAATGTGAAATCAAAACCAATATATGAGGAATTTTTAAAAGAGATTAAATCAAGACCTGTTTGCGAAACAGTTTTTGCTGGCAAGTATGGAATTCAACCAGAAGATTGGACACAAATATATATGTTGCCATTTACATGTACAATTGAAGTAAAATTGAGAGAATTTCAGTTCAAGTTGTCGCATAATATACTTTACACAAATGAAAGATTGTTTAAGATGAAAATATCAGAATCAGAGTTGTGTACGCTTTGTAAGTCATGTGCTGAGACCCCTGTACATCTGTTTTTTGATTGTAAAGCTGCCAAAGAATTACTTCAAAAATTTGTGGATGAAATTGGTACGATCTTTCATGTCAAATTAGAGGATTGTACAAGAATTAGAGTAATGTTTGGATTCATCAAAGACTGGAAAGGGCCCCACAGGAGTTTATTGAATCATTTAATATTGTTATACAAAAGGTACATATATATTCAGAGATGCAAAGATACAGGTGTGAAATTTCATGGATTGACAGCATTTATTGTTAATATCCGATATATAGAATCCAACATTGCAAAACGAACAAACAAATTAAATTTTCATTATAAGAAATGGTCCCCTGTAGAAAATATTTTTTAGGTCATTGTAGAAGAACATACAGTCGACTCTCGTGATAAAGAATATCCATATGGCAGAACCCCGACGTGATGGGGTAGTTTTTTGGGGGTCCCAGGGTTTGAAAATTTTCCTATTCAGAGGTATTTGCGCCCTGGATACGGCAAGGTTTCAAAAGTGACAAGATCACGGTGATTTTGCTGGGCCCAAGGAGTTTATTGTAACGAGAGCTGACTGTATCTTTAGGATATTGTTCAATTGTTGAAGAGTTTGATACCCATCTTTTACTGTTGTTGTTGTTGTTGTTGTTAATTTGTTAAACAAAACATGATTTGTAATATGATTTTGTATGTTATGTTGTATAATGAAGAGGAAATAAATAAATTTGTAAAAGAAAAAAAAAAAAAAAAAAAGTCCTATCACTTCTGGTTCTAGAGAAGAAGATTTTTAAAGATTCCTTAATTTTAGGGGGTTTGGGCCCCCCTGGGGCCCCCCAGGTGGGCCATGGTGCCCATTTGAACAAACTGAGATCCTATTCCCCTAGGGATGCTACCTGCCAAGTTTGGTGAAAATCGGTCATGGGGTTCTCAAGAAGAAGATGAAAATGTAAAAAGTTTACGCACGACGGACGACGGACGACGCAAAACGCACGACGGACGCCGGACGCCGGACGAAGGGCGATCACAATAGCTCACTTGAGCCTTTCGGCTCAGGTGAGCTAAAAAGGCACTATGCAAGAGATTGATGTTTGGACAGTGGACCGTGATTAATGTCAAAGATATAAGTGTCAACACCTAAGCAGGTGCGCCACGACGGTTAAGAAATCTACGCACACGGTATGACTATCACGATCAAGAATTAAAACACAGTGGTGAAAGAAAAGAAGATGATGGGGCAGCGCGTAGTGCTATCGTAAGCACTCCATTGGCACGGGTGCTATGTGCATACCGTGTAAGTATGTAGGTAGGTGTTGGGGATTTTTCTTGTCAGCCGTGTACCGGGTATTTCTTTGGGCGCGCGATTGTTCTGGTCTCAGAATATTTAAAGTCGAGTGTGAAAAGATTTGTGACATGTCTTCGCTGTCCACGCGCGCTTAATCGGAGATGCCGAGTGATGTTTGCAATTTCGATTCGAGCTACATGCTGGGAAAAACAATAAGTTAATTAAGATCGGGACAGTAGATCTCACTTCGAGGTAACCAAACTTCGAGTTATTTTCTTCGAGCTACGCGAATTTTAATACACGGAAACTCCATAGGAACAATCGGGACTTTCATTTTGCCCCCGAGGTAAAGTGATATTCGGCTTATCCGACGTCGAGGCATCCGAAGTTGACTGTATATACCAAATGTGTAGACTGTGATAGAAATCCTGCTCTGGTCTCTGGCTATACCAAATTGAAAACATGTTAGAACTGCTGCAAAGTACTGTAAAAGTTGATTTTTACAGATGTGTTTGTGCAAAGTAATTTTTTTCGCTTTCTGCCAAGCAGAATGAACTTCGCATGTTTTCAGTTACAAGTGCAGGATGAAGACATTGCATAGTGGTAAATATAACAAGCACAGATATTTATGTGCTTTCATATTTGCACTAGTTTCTGCTCATGCGAAATGTGTGAAAATTTCCACTTTTACAGTAGGCTTTATCACCTCTCGCAGCAATATCAAAGTCTTTTTTTTCCCCCATCAAAACAAAAATGTATGATAAAACACAAACTGTATGTGGTGATCAACTATCAAAGGGCTTATGGAAGATAATTAAAAAGATTATCTGTACTTTCTAACAGTTTACAATGTAAATGATGTAGATATAGGGAGACAAACCTGAGAGCCCCTGCTGCTGCCTCCCTTATACCAGCAGAAGGATCAAGGAGAAGAGGACTGAGGCTTCGTACAGCCTTCTGTTCAACAAGGGTCTGATGTGCCTTAGGGTCCTGGACTATGTTGGCAAGAGATGTACAGGCACATTCACGTTCTTCTGCTGAACTGCTTTGAAGCTAGGGGGAAAAGCAAACACTTGTCAATAAGTCACTCAAGAAAAGAGTCATAAGATTTTTATCAACATCAAGAAAAAAACACATAGGCCTATGGGAACTCCTTTGACCTACAGAATATTGCACCATTTAAATAGAGTTATATATAATACTACTACCTCATTGACACACCCCTGATGGATGGCAAGTCAAAGGATAAAGAAGAAAAGCTTTTAAATATCATATCAGGGAAATGGGACAGAGATCCTCTCCCATCACAAGCAGCAGCAACAACAACAACAACAAAAACAACAATTCTTCCCCCTCCATATTCCCAGTATGGGCATTTGGGCAAGGGCCCCACACTCTCGACTAAGGCTGTAAGTTTGGGTGATGACAGGATCAGATGATCAGCCTACCTCCTCCTCCTATCTCCTAGTGCAGAACAATATATGACCTGTGCCAATCCCTGATGACAAACTGAAGTCAAACATGTCTTTCCATTCAGATTTTTATATCATATTCAGCCCACATTCTTAGCTGCCTCATTTAGAGCAGCTTGTAGATTTTGGTCTACAAAGTAGTTGTAGTTGACATTTACTAGTACATACCCGGTAAATCTGTCAAGGGAATTAAAACAACATTTTATTACAAAAGTCACCGACTGTTTTGATCATTCAAGTCTATTTTCGCTGAGCACATGAACAATTTGCAAAGGATGTGAATGTCAAACAAGAGACCTGGGAGCCTCGCCTTCACCGGAGTATAGCAAGTTTATCTTCCACGCATTCTTGCAGATTACTATACCGATACCTGAGAACATAGCAAACTTTGGGGGGGGGGGGCGGCAGCTTTGAGGGCCTTCAAGGGGGCATGGTGTCCATTTGCATTGTCCATCACACTGGTAAAAAATACCTGCCAAGTACACTATACTTTGAAAGTTGGACCTTGCAGTTTTTGGAGAAAACAAAAGCTTAAAGCTCTGTATCACTTCTGATTCTAGTGATGAATTTTATTGAATATTCCTTATTTTAGGAGGTTTGGGCCTACGGGGAGTATGGTGCCAATTCGAACACACTGAGATCCTATCCCCCCTGGGAATGCTATTATGTTGTTTTCAAGAAGATGAACATGAACAATTTAAGCCCGCATTTGGATCCCCCTCCCTCCCCCCCCCCCCCCCAACAACTCCAAGGAGAGGGGGGAGGGAACCCCTGGATCTGCAATGAACAAACTAGGAACTATGGTCATCAATGTACTAACTCATGGTATTAACCCGTTGAGGACAAGTCCCGAGTATACCCAGGCAAGCGTTTATGGGAAATGCGTGTTGTAGCAAAATCAAACCGTCCGCAACAGGTTAACTTCACTTTATCACTTCTGGTTCTAGCAAAGATTGGTAAATATTCCTTAATTGGGGGTGCGATGGATCCAAATGGGGACCTTAAGTTTGGATCCATCACACTCCCTCCTCTGGGTCTAAGGGGGGCACCCCTGATTCTGCCATATACACTGTACAAACTTGAAACAACAGTCATCAATATACAATAATTTTGGGTGTTTACCCCCTCCCCTCCCCGGGCCCCAGGTGGGGCATCATGCCCATTTGAACAAATCCAGATATTATCCCTCTTGGAATGCCACCTGCCAAGTTTGGTGAAAGTCAGTCATGGGGTTTTCAAGAAGATGAAAACGTAATTAGTTTACGCATGACGAACGATGGACGATGGAAGATGGATGACGGTTGACAGATGACACACGAAGAATGATCGCAATAGTTCACATGAGCCTTTGGCTCAGGTGAGCTAAAAATTTAAAAAGCTATCCTGGATCCAGACAGCTATCTCAGTCCGGGAAACCCGCTCACGAGGCCTGCTCCCCCATACGAGCACTCCTCCGCCTTACGAGGCCTCCGGAGAGCCTCATGATGCTCCCGGGGAGAGAGACTCAAGAAGCTCCCTGTTCACTTTTTATTCATCTCACATCTGACATACAAATTGTCACAACTTTGCACGGTGATTTTTTGTTACTCACACATGTCCACTATCCATGATGAAAAGAAGAAAAAATTCTGTCTGTTTTTTTTAACAACAATTGAGTTTTAATCAACCGATGCACAGTGACCCATCGAAACACGGGCGCCGGCGGGTTCGCTCAATGCAAGGCTGCCGCACCTAGCGGCCTGATCTGACTATATATTTTCGGTGCTTTTTTCTGCGGCTCTCACCTCTCCGTGCACGAATCAGTCTCGTGAAGCTGAAGTCTGACATCTTTTTACAAAAATTCGTAATGAGAAAAATAAAATCAGTACTAACCTGATCTTGTGCATATATTCCAAATTACTATTCCACCCTGATAGAGTAGATGGGTACTCCAGTTTGTTAGCAAACTAATCACTTTGTAGGTATGACGGGTTCACTTTCTTCGTCGATTCGGCTGTCCGCTAACCTTTGATTGCTTTTTCTGGAATCCCGCGACGCGACGTCACATCACATCACGCATTACGCACATACAGTGTGCTAGCTGTGAGCTTTTCAGAGCGAGCGTGTGCACCCAACGGATGATACAGTATCCTCCGGTACCCGTGTGTGCGCAAGCTCGCTCTGAAAATCTCACAGCTTGCGCACTGTCTGTATGTGCTGGATCACAGAAATCTACACACAGTGTGTAGAGTTCTGTGTGCTGGATGCGTGATGTAATGTGAAGTAGAGTCGCGGGATGATTCCAGAAAAAGTGCCCAAAGGTTAGCTAACGGCAGAATTGACGAAGAAAGTGAACCCCTCATACCTACAAAGTGACTAGTTTGCTAACTAACTGGAGTACCCACCTACTCTATCAGCGTGGAATAGTAAATTGGAGTATATGCACAAAATCAGGTTAATACTGATTTTATTTTTCTCGTTATGAATTTTTGTAAAAAGATGTCAGACTTCAGCTTCACGAGGCTGATTTGTGCGCGGAGAGGTGAGAGCCGCAGAAAAAAGCACCGAAAATATATAGTTGGATCAAGCCGCTAGGTGCGGCAGCCTTGCATTGAGCAAACCCGCTGGCGCTCGTGTTTCGATGGGTTGCTGTGCATCGGTTGATTAAAACTCGATTGTTGTAAAAAAAAAACAGACAGAATTTTTTCTTCTGTTCATCATGGATAGTGGACAATGTGTGTAACAAAAAATCACCATGCAAAGTTGCGAAAATTTATATGTCAGATGTGAGATGAATAAAAAGTGAACAGGGAGCTTCTTGAGTCTCTCTCCCCGGGAGCGTCATGAGGCTCTCCGGGGGCCTCGTGAGGCAGAGGAGTGCTCGTACGGGGAAGCAGGCCTCGTGAGCGGGTTTCCCGGACTGATCTGAATCACGACAAAAATCTTACTTTAATGTGCCACAATAGTGGTTGTTACAATATGTTTACTTTGGTTTGGTAAAAATTCATCATGGGGTTAAAAAAAAAAAAGATGAAAATGTACAATTTAGGCCCCAATTAGGGCCCCTCGCACCCCCTCCCCCTGGGTCAAGTCCCAATGAAGGCACCCCCGCTTACGCCATGAACAAACTTGAAACTACAGTCATCAATGCACTAACTCATAGACATAGTATAAACTTAGCTCTATCACTTCTGGTTTTAATACTTCTGATCCTATCCCCCTGGGCCCTAGGCAAGGCTGCACACTGGCACTGGTCTGATGGTCCCTGACCAGTAAAAATCACTGTCGGACCAGTAATTTTGTCAGGAATGGACCAGTATAAAACATGGAAAAACTGGATACCTACTGGTCTGACACCGCGAGTAATAACAGACAGGTCAGACCAGTACTACAGTAGAAAAAATGGGTTAGTGTGCAGCCCTCCGCTAGGGATCTACCTGCCAAGTTTGGTGAAAATCAGTCATGGAGTTTTCAAGAAGATGAAAATGTACGAAGTTCATGCATGACGCATCACGGACAACGACAGACAACATACAATTAAATTACAAGCAAGCCAGACAAAGAGTGATCGCAATACTACTAACGTTAGCTCACTTCTTTCCTCTTTTCAATCTTTATCCTTTTTTCCCTCCCTTTTATTCTTAAAAAGAATTCCTGATGTCCCTCGACTAATTCAACCAGGGGGTCTAACCAGTTACTACAACCCTAACCTAATCCTAACCCTAAACCTAACCTAACATTAGTAACAACCATCAGACCATGCTACCCAACCTTGCTTGCTAACAGTAAACACACGGATGTGCGCGCACTGCCGTGGGGCAATTTCACGGTTTTGTCCATGATACTTGATAGTCACAAAACTCTGATTGAATCTTAAAAGGTACATTGTCATTAGTCATGACATTATGAAGTAAGGTGGCCAAATACTTCTCTCAGATTATAATCCGTCGTCCAAAGCAACTGACAGTAAAGTTTACCCACGAAACAGCAATGCACATTGACAGTCATGATTGCAAGCCATGGCATGGGATGGGCCATGCCTCTGCTCTCCGGAAGCCCAGAGTCGGCCGAACGATTGCCGTCGGCGCGGCGTCGTGTCGTTGGCCGGCCCGGTTGAGCTTCAGCCCTGGTACGTGGTAGCTGTAAGCTGTATTTACCCGTTCAAGCAGTCCCACTGTCTTCAGCTGTACATCTGCTTTGGTGTTGACTGCTGCTGCTAATTCCTCCTCCTGTTGAGCATCCTTTACGCTTTGGAGGCCAGTAGGGGCTGATTTCTTGGTCCGATACTTTTTATTCCTTGCCTTCCCCATTTTTGCTCGGTATTCTGTATAGTAGGAAATAGTTATGTTTTTAATTTCATGCGCTCCTTTCTTCGTTGCTGTCAAAACATTCCTGACCGACCATGTGGATGAATCACGACCCTTGAACTCGATTCTGTAGTCGTCAATAAACAGCAGTTTACTGTATAGTTCGCAATGGGAAAATGGGGGAGGGATCATCCAAAGAGGCGTAGATTTTTCCTCTATCTTCTGACGGCTTGAAAAAGCCTATCGGACAGATCACAGCAGACACGGCTCAGCTCGCTCACGCTTTGGTTGGGCTCGGCTCTCCCCTCTCTACCTATCCCTTGGCCTTGCCTTGTTGGACTGATCTTATGAATTCTGCCTCTCAAGTAAAACTAGACCTCATGTCTTATGATTGCACAGCGTCGTCGCAGCAGACAAGTTACAGACCTAACCACTGCTTCTTTTCGAACTTACGTCTACAAGCTACATGTATACCTAGCTAGCTAGGGACAAGGGTACATGTACCTCCCCGATCTGCTGCCTGAATCTGAAGAAGCGTCTAACGTTATATGCAAGCAGTACCAAAACAAGCGCAAGATCGTTTGTGTTTGATCTAACAGTTATAACGTTAGCTGTTGTTAGATCTTCTGAGACTAGGCCTACCCCCAAGAACAAAAGGGAAGATGTCTTCTGCGCTCGAAGGTATTCTTCTGAAACTTCTCGTGCCGGACAATGCTGTCATTCAGCAGGTAAGTTAATCATGAATGTCTGCTTCTACGAGGAAGGTGACGATGAACGAACCCGACCCGGGCCGTGGCCGTGTGGCGTTGTCAATGCCTAATCAGAATCGATCTCGAATCCCCATATCAGTCCGGGAAACCCGCTCATGAGGACCGCCCCCGCGTACGAGGATGGTCCCTCCTCATGAGGACCTCCCCCCTCCTCATGAGGACCTCCCCCCTCCTCATGAGGGCCCCCGGGGAACTCCTCATGAGGCCCCCCCTTCACTTCTTATTCATCTCACATCTGACGTATAAATTGTCGCAACTTTGCATGGTGATTTTTTGTTACACACACATGTCCACTATCCATGATGAAAAGAAGAAAAAATCCTGTCTGTTTTTTTTTTTTTTTAAATCGAGTTTTAATCACCCGATGCAGAGCGCCCATCAAAACACGGGCGCCAGCGCGTTCGCACAATGCAAGACTGCCGCACCTAGCGGCCTGATCCGACTAAATATTTTCGATGCTTTTTTCTGCGGCTCTCACCTCTCCGCGCACGAATTAGCCTCGTGAAGCTGAAGTCTGACATCTTTTTACACAAATTCGTAACGAGAAAAATTAAATCAGTACTAACCTGATCTTGTCCATATATTCCAAATTACTATTCCACACTGATAGAGTAGGTGGGTAGATGACATACTCCAGTTTGTTAGCAAAATAATCACTTTGTAGGTATGACGAGTTCACTTTCTTCGTCAATTCCGCCCACGATTCCGCCGCCCGCTTACCGTTTGGGCGCTTTCTCTGGAATCATCCCGCGACGCGACGTACGTCGCATCACATCACGCATCCAGCACATACCAGTATGGTACTTAGTATGTGCTGGATGCGTGATGTATGCGACGTACGTCGCGTCGCGGGATGATTCCAGAAAAAGCGCCCAAACGGCGGAATCGTGGGCGGAATTGACGAAGAAAGTGAACTCGTCATACCTACAAAGTGATTATTTTGCTAACAAACTGGAGTATGTCATCTACCCACCTACTCTATCAGTGTGGAATAGTAATTTGGAATATATGGACAAGATCAGGTTAGTACTGATTTAATTTTTCTCGTTACGAATTTGTGTAAAAAGATGTCAGACTTCAGCTTCACGAGGCTGATTCGTGCGCGGAGAGGTGAGAGCCGCAGAAAAAAGCATCGAAAATATTTAGTCGGATCAGGCCGCTAGGTGCGGCAGTCTTGCATTGTGCGAACGCGCTGGCGCCCGTGTTTTGATGGGCGCTCTGCATCGGGTGATTAAAACTCGATTTAAAAAAAAAAAAACAGACAGGATTTTTTCTTCTTTTCATCATGGATAGTGGACATGTGTGTGTAACAAAAAATCACCGTGCAAAGTTGCGACAATTTATACGTCAGATGTGAGATGAATAAGAAGTGAAGGGGGGCCTCATGAGGCGTTCCCCGGGGGGCCTCATGAGGAGGGGGGAGGTCCTCATGAGGAGGGACCATCCTCGTACGCGGGGGCGGTCCTCATGAGCGGGTTTCCCGGACTGATATCAGTTCGGGAAACCCACTCACAAGGGGGGCCCCTCCTTATAAGTAACCCGTCCCCCTTATAAGTAACCCCGTCCCCCTTATAAGTAACCCCCGGGGCACCCCTTATAAGGAGTCTCCACGCTTTTTTGCAATGCAACGCGAAAATGAAAGGACTGCGGCAATTCGCTTGATTATGTCCATAAAGCTTCACAAGTTTCCTAGTTACTCACGAAATTTGAGCAAAATCGGTTTGAGGCATCATATCTAAAACCATGGATTTAAATGCGATGTCAAACGACCCATGCGAATGCTGAAATGTGAGCGATTACTGGCGTGAGTGTCGCCAGGGGCGGCGGCGCGGCAATGCTTGAGTGCAGACGTGGCGACTGAGTACGAAAGTCTCCGTACTCAGTCGCCACGTCTGCACTCAAGCATTGCCGCGCCGCCGCCCCTGGCGACACTCACGCCAGTAATCGCTCGCATTTCAGCATTCGCATGGGTCGTTTGACATCGCATTTAAATCCATGATTTTAGATATGATGCCTCAAACCGATTTTGCTCAAATTTCGTGAGTAACTAGGAAACTTGTGAAGCTTTATGGACATAATCAAGCGAATTGCCGCAGTCCTTTCATTTTCGCGTTGCATTGCAAAAAAGCGTGGAGACTCCTTATAAGGGGTGCCCCGGGGGTTACTTATAAGGGGGACGGGGTTACTTATAAGGGGGACGGGTTACTTATAAGGAGGGGCCCCCCTTGTGAGTGGGTTTCCCGAACTGATATTCCGGCCATAACGTTAATAGAACTTAGAAGTAGGGTGTCTGATAGACAGAAAGATCCGTCTGTCCGGAGGAGTCTTTTATTTTTTTTACGTTATCGCTCTCCTCCGTAGACAGGAGGGGATCCTTGAAGCCAGACACAGTCTCCGCGGAACATTTCTCCGATGACCAGATACTTAGTTAAAGTAAAGAAGGACTAGATTCTAGGACTAGGTCTAACGGTTAGGTCTAGACTAGATGTTTCTAGCTTAAGTAGGGAGTTCGGTGAGATTTTGATTTTTTTACAGCATCCCCATAAATTTGGTATCATTGGAAAGAGCACGCAAAGAGATAAACAATGGTGGTAAAATCAGCTCAAACCTTTGAATATTGGCGAAGTTATGGGCAATATTAGCTTCCTGAATCACCATAGCATTTCATGTCTGTCGCCTTTTACCCATTCTGACATGGGCAAACTTACCAAAGAATGAAAGTTCGAGAGGCCTACTATAATGCAAAAAAAAAAAAACCTCCCAAAACCCAAACAAACTTGAATTCATTACAACTTACAAGGTAAAACATTCTACACTTTAGTAGACCCTATCAGGAGACAACAACAAACAAGGAATGATAAGTACCCTCAAAACAATCTCAGATGACAATGGAAAAGAGGCTGCAATTACATGTGACCCGTTTCAATGCTAGTACCAGTAGTATTTAGGTAGTAATAGGATGGCACATTTATAACAGTAATAATGATAATAATCATACAAATCTATATTGCATATAATGATTATATAATCGTATAGGCCTATGTATATATATATTGTATAATAATATAATATATCATATATTATATATAGAGTGAAACCCCGTTATAACGAGGAAAAGCTTATAGTACGAGGTGATCTCGTCAGTCCCGTTTTCCTTTGCGTGTAAACCTATGGCAGAACAAATCGGTTAGAACGAGTTCGGTTATAACGAGATTCCGGTTATAACAAGGACAATTTCGGTGCATCATGATAAAGAAAAACATAAGCAGTTTGATCGGATATAACAAGGTCCATTTTATTTCGGAAGTCTCGAAAGAGACTACGATGCATAAAGAGTAATAATAGGAGCCCGCACGCGCGTCCAGCAATACGTTCGCGTTCGTTCCAGCCGACAGGAGGTTCTCCTGCATAGCTCCGCGGTTTGAAATTTTTCCATAAATTCATCGCCGGAATTTTCCTTCTCGCGAGAAATTTTGCTTCGCCGGTCATCCGGAACCTACTGAGAAGTGTTTTGACGCATCTTTCGAGCCTAAACGTTACGGTGGTTCGATAAATATGAGCTCGAAAGAGCAGCACGATCCATCCTTCACTTTACGTGCTACACGTGGACAGGAGGTCTGTGCCACGAAGTCAGAGTTACCACCACCAGCGCCTCCCTCCGGCGATGCCGGTACGGCGCACGTACAGAAGAATGTGAGCATCGGAAAGGCTCAAGATTCAGGGAAGAAGACGATGAAGAAAATTCCCAAAAAAGCTCCTCATACGGTATCAAAAGCCCCTTCCGAGGATCGGGCGTCTACCTCCGGGGACGTTAGTTCTCGTCTAGACAAACTTGAAAATCTCCTCGCCGAAGTGGTGAAACACCTTCCCCAATCGCATGATAAAACCACTAGCCGTGCTGCTGTGGTACATACAGGCGCGTCTACATCGAAATCTACAGCGGAGGAATTTTCCCGCTTGCCTACTAACGTCCGCCATTTTGTTGGGGACGATTTTGATACGTCTACGTCTGAAGACGCAGAGCGTGATGGACCGTTCGATTTTGACGAAGGGGTGGAAGAGGTTCCCCCTGCTGCACAGCTACCACAGTTGGCAGCCAAGTATGCTATCCCCCTCGGGATTGGGGAGGCAGTTGACGAGGAAATCGCAAAATCGGTGAACTACTTTATTGGCAACAAACTAGAAGATAAAGCCATTGAGGAAACGGTTGAAAAATACCCCCCACCGAGCAACTGCCCCCACCTCGATACACCTAAAGTGAACGCTCCCATTTGGGAACACTTGCAGTCTGTCACGCGTAATCGTGATTTGAAACTACAGAGAGTGCAGAAATGTCTGACTCGCGGTATTGGGGCTCTTCTTCGCTCTCTCGACGCGCGAGATATCTCCGAGTCTCAGCAAGACGCACTTGCTCTATTGAGTAATGCGCACTTTGAACTGAATTGCGTGCGAAAGGAGCTGATTAAGCCGGACATCAACTCGGAATACGTGCATCTCTGTAAGCCTTCTACACCAGTCACGCAACTGTTGTTTGGTGATGATCTCACAAGACAGATGAAAGATCTAAAAGAACAACATAAGGCCTCTGCTGGGGTCATGAGGACCCAGCAGAAACATACTTCTCGTCCGAGCGGCTCTTTCCATCCGTACAGACGGCCCTTCAACAGCGGAGCTCGCCGGCAGGCTCGCGATGCGGGCTGGACGGGCTCGCGTAGCGCTGCAGCCTCACGCTTCGTGCATGGAACGGCAAATCGTCCTTTTTTAGACCAGCGCTACCAGGGGAAGTCGCGACCTCCCCCACAGCAACGGCCACAGAGCAGAGCTCATCCACAGGCCAGAAGCAAGACTCCCCACAACAAGTAACCCAACAGCCCGCCTCTGAAGAGGTAGGAGATATAGATTCAACATATTGCTCATTTGACATGTCAGTAACTGACCATGATGCATTTCTACCTTATCTAGAAGAACGGTATTCTAGATCTACTCCTCAATTTACTAGATCTATAGAATCTAGACCTACCACTTCATGTGTAAATGACCATCCAGTTGGAGGTCGACTGAGGCTTCATGCATGTAATTGGGAGAAGTTAACTTCAGATCCCACAGTACTACAAGCTGTGAATGGCTATAAACTTGAATTCAAGCCTGAATGTTTTCCACCTGAAAGGGTTAATCCTTTGGTTCAGTTCAAAGTAAAGAATGAAGATTTGGCCAATATCCAAGCTGAAATTGATTCACTGGCAGCCAAGAATGTTATTGAACCTTGTTCACATGAAGTGGGGGAGTTCATCTCGAACATTTTTACCCGCCCTAAGAAGAATGGCAGCCTTCGGGTCATTCTTGACCTCTCAGAGTTGAACAAAGCCTAGTCTATCAGCATTTCAAAATGGATTCCATCCATACAGCAACGCAATTTATTACACCAGATTGCTTGCTAGCCTCAGTCGACCTTCAGGATGCTTACTATTCAGTACCAGTTGATCCGCAGGATAGGAAATACCTGCGATTTGTGTGGCAGGGCAAACTTTGGCAATATTGCGCACTGCCAAACGGGCTTAGTACAGCACCGCGTTTGTTCACAAAGCTTCTCAAACCAGTTTTTGCTCATCTGAGAAGAGCAGGTCACATGGTAGTGGGATACCTTGATGATACTATCATTATTGGGAAGAGTGAGGCTAGCACTCAAAGAGCAGTCGATGCTACGACTGATCTCCTCGAAGACTTGGGGTTTCTTGTCCATCAGACTAAATCAGTGTTAAAACCCACTAAAGAAATCACCTTTTTGGGATTTGTCCTTAACTCTGTGAACATGACAGTTACTCTTCCTGAATCTAAGAAGGAAGATATCACTGCTGAGTGCACAAGTCTGTTGCATGCCACAGAATCCTCTATCCGAGAAGTGGCTAGAGTAATAGGGAAACTGATTGCTACCTTTCCTGCAGCCCAATATGGGCCCCTCTACTACAAAATCTTGGAAAAAGAGAAGATTTTGGCATTGAAGGCCAATAAAGGTCATTTTGATAGGAAAATGAGCTTGTCTAGTAGAGCCAAACAGGAACTTAAGTGGTGGATTGATCACATACAGTACACCTCTAATCCTATCGACAGACCCAGGCATACAATAGAATTGCGCACTGATGCGAGTGGGTCTGGTTGGGGAGCAACAGACATGTGCACAAACATAGGGGGACGATGGAATGAAGTGGAAAGAGAAAAGGCTGTTAACAATGAGATAAATTATCTAGAAACCCTTGCAGCCGGATTGGCATTGAAGTCCTTTTGCTCTAACCTGAGAAATGTTCATGTTCTCATTAGAATGGATAATACAACTGCAGTCTCATATATCAACAATATGGGGGGCTTCAGATCCCAGGAATGCAACAATTTGGCACATGATATTTGGGAATGGTGTATTGAAAGACAGATTTGGATCACAGCCGCCTACTTGCCAGGACGGCTCAATACCACAGCAGACTTCATGTCAAGGAAGTTTAATGATCGAACAGAGTGGATGCTTAACAAAGCCCAATTTACTGAAGTGGTAGAACATTTCGGCCTCCCTGAAATCGATCTTTTCGCTTCCAGACTTAATGCACAGCTACCCAGGTATATCACTTGGCAGCCTGATCCTTCGGCAGAGAATGTAGATGCATTTACAGTGGATTGGGGTCCATTATGGTTCTATGCTTTCCCTCCCTTCTGCCTTATCCCTAAATGTCTGCAAAAGATAAGGGCAGATAAAGCCACAGGGTTGTTAATAGTACCAAACTGGCCTACACAATCATGGTTCCCAGCACTTCAGGACATGCTGACTGAAAAACCACTTGTCCTATGTAGACATGCACAACTTCTTGTTCAACCTGTGTCTTTTATGCCCCACCCCTTACACAAACATTTGGATTTGCTCTGTTGCAGGCTTTCAGCCAACCCTTCAGGTCGCAGGGATTGAGTGCAGGGACCGTCAAGGTCATCGTAGCTTCTTGGAGGAAATCTACACGACAGCAATATCATAGCTTCATCAGCAAATGGAAAGTTTTCTGCACTGCCAACAACATTAACTATCTCCAGACCTCATCGGAATGGGCACTAGAATTTCTTTCCGACTTGTTCCATAAGGGAGCCAGCTACGGTACTATAAACTCTGCTAGAAGTGCACTGGCTTCTTTTCTGACACTCACAGACAGTTCGTTTTCCATAAGCACTCATCCTCTAATAACTAGATTTGTGAAGGGAGTCTTTCACTTACGACCCCCCAGACCACGCTACACGGAGGTGTGGGACGTTAGAACTGTCCTCAACTATCTGAGGAGGAAATCACCTGCAGGCGAATTGGGTTTGAAAGAGCTAACGTTGAAAGTGACAATGTTATTAGCGCTTCTCTCAGCACAGCGGGTGCAGACATTGAATGCTTTGAGAATAGACAAGATGACATTCAAAGACAACTCTGTCAATTTCGTCATTGATGACTTGTTAAAGCACCACAGACCTGGTAATACAGGCCAAGTCGTTAACCTAAGAGCGTACCCTCCAGACAGACGAGTTTGCATTGTACGATACCTTCGAGAGTATCTGAGAAGGACTCAGATCATTAGGAAGGACCAAAAGTATCTGTTAATAAGTTTTTGTAAACCGTATCACAGGGTTTCTACCCAAACTTTGTCACGATGGATTAAGACAGTTATGACAGAAGCTGGGATTGACACCAGCATGTTCTCGGCACACTCCACGAGAGCAGCCTCAGCGTCTGCTGCCCAGAGGAAAGATCTGCCTGTACATGAGATTTTGGCACAGGCAGGCTGGAGTAACGAGAAGACATTTCAAACATATTACGCGAAACCCCTCAGGAATGAGAATAGAGGTTTCAGCCATGCAGTATTATCGTAAAAGGTAAAGCCATACATTGTACCCCTTGTGGTAATTATGGTCATTGGCACAGTTCTGTGTGGCCAAAAAATGTGACTACCAGCTTCAAAGTCTCCTATTATTACTCTTTATGCATCGTAGTCTCTTTCGAGACTTCCGAAATAAAATAGAAAATTTAAATGAGAACTTACCTGTTTGAAATTTAAATTGTATTTTATGAGGAAGGCGAAGGAAGAGACTACAGTCCCTCCTCTCCCACCCTTCTTCATAATCTCAGGTAGTTCTCAATAGCAGTAGGATGACTGCTGGTATTGGTATTCACATTTTTCGGAGCTACTAATATTGCTGGACGCGCGTGCGGGCTCCTATTATTACTCTTTATGCATCGTAGTCTCTTCCTTCGCCTTCCTCATAAAATACAATTTAAATTTCAAACAGGTAAGTTCTCATTTAAATTTTCTATTTCTTGACCAAATTGCCGCTTTCAAACAAGCGACAAACGAAACATTGAAAACCGAATTCACGCTATCCACGTCTTTTTCCCGTTTTGCAGAGAACCGTTCCTTCCATTTTTTCTTCTAAACCACGCGATAAGATACAGGAATGCCTTCCGATGTCCCTACTGAATTAGTAAACATAATCATTCGATTTTCTTTTTTGCGAGATACGCTTGCGTGATATTAGGTCAGACCACAGCGCAACGAGAAAAAAAAGGGTTAACAACGCATTCAAAAACTTTTCGTGTAGCGATACTTGTGGCCAAAAATGGACAATTGGAATGCGTGTGCAACTCATCATTATATCCTTTCCAATTTTAGTTCCGACTTCCAGTTCTTTTTGCTGGTTAGCAAATATGAGCGTTGGATGAATAAAGCCGAATTAATTGATGAAATCATCGCGATCTCGCCGGGTTACAGTTGCGTAAAAATAGTTGAATAGCGCAAGTTAACCTACTTAATCGGTGTTCAGAAAAAGAAACAAACGCATTCAACAGTTCAAGAACGGATGTACAAAACGCAAAGCGATTTTCGGAAGAAAATACAGAACGCATTTTTTATCCCTTCGAACGCAACGATCATACGTTGTATACAATTGCAGCCGAAACGATTCATGAAATTATCGAATTTCCGCTGGGCACCAACAGCGTAAAGTACCTCGCAAGTTAACGGTAAACAACGCATGTATGTTACTCTGAAATCATCGCGATCTCGCCAGGTGACAGTAGCGTAAATAAAGTTGAATGACGCATGTTATCCTAAATCAAAAAAAGAACAAATGCATTTATTAGTTTGGATAGATCTGGTTTTGTTCATTAATATCACAATTTTAACACTGCATTTCACAATAAAGATTTTCTTTCTTTCAGAATGGTCTACCAGGTACAGATTTGTGTAAAGAGGATCACAACCTTCAACATTCAATCCTGTCGCATATTTTTCAAGAATGGATGTACAAAACGCGAAGAGATTTTTGGGAGAAAATGAACAAATTTTTAATCCCTTCAGGCGCAATGATCATACACTGTACAAGATTACAGCTGAAATGATTCATGAAATCATCGCATTCCCGCTGGGCACCAACAGTGTAAAAATACCTCGCAAATTACGGAAATCAACGCCTGTATGTTACTCTATTTGCGCTGGTGTTTAGAAAAACTTAACAAACAATAATTACAATGAAGAAATAACTCATTTCAGCCCCTACTTTTTCGTCTAATTTACAAATAGTTTCCCTTTATTCTCAATATTAATGATCCATAATTGTGTAATAACAACGCAAAGGATGTTCTTAAGTTTCATTGATGGGTACAGGGGAAACTCGGTATAACGAACACTGCTATAACGAGATATCGGTTATAACGAGGAAATTTTCCCGGTCCCAAATTTCCTTCCACACAAGTCTATGTAAAATGCTACTCTTATAGCGAGATCGGCTATAACGAAATAACTGCTATAACGAGATGAATTTTGTGACTTCCAAACAAAGAAAAACAAAACCAATCGAACCTGCTATAGCGAGGTAAAGCAAAATGCCTTCGGTAAAGCTTTACTTCGCCTGTGCTATCATCTTCCGAGATTGTAAAGCTTGATGCGCCAAAAACTGTCTTGTACACATATAATCATTTTCTTCAGTGCACTCCAGCTAGCACTGCATGTTGTACGTGTAAGTGTGTGTGTGCGCGCACACTGATGTATGCAGAAAATGTGGTGGGACGGCCATAATGTATACATGACATCATCATGACGTTTAGCAGGAATGAGGCAATCTGATGCTGTGATTGGCTTTCTACATAGGGAATTCCCCATCTTCACACACACGCAGTCATAATGTACATACAGAATGTGTCACATACACACACATTGTGCAGACCATAATTATTCAAGCTTCCATACAACACACACCCATACGATAACCACATACCAATCCACATACGATCTTGATACAATCGCAAGCTATATAAATTTACAAATTCAAACATCTACAATTAATAAGAAACACATTCTTGACTTGATATTGGATTTCCTTGGCGAAAAACATCTTCTTACCCGTAAAGGTGAGTAATTCCCTCACACACAATATCAAGTTATCAGTATTGATTGAAATATGATGGGTAGTCCCACATGTGCAAATTAATGTCTTTATGTTATGCCTTCTTTTATGCCTACTGATATAACGAGATATCGGCTATAACGAGGAAAATGACTCGGTCCCGACCATCTCGTTATATCGAGTTTCCACTGTATATGATGTCATGCTTATGTTTTTCTTTGTTTTTGATGCGTACGGTTATAACAAGGTACCAGTTATAATGAAGGCCGGTCCCTTGGACCTCGTTATAACGGGGTTTCACTGTATATAATATATATAAAATATGTACATTTATTGGCTAACATATAATAATTGATATATTGTAATGATCAATGACTTGACTATTGATTATAATAATAATAGTAATACAATTTTGATAATGGAAACAAAGGGAATAAATGAAAGACACATTAAAATGTAGATTATTATAAAAATAAAATATAGGGCCTAGCCTAGTCTATAGATACACACTGTATGTAGACCTACATCACATCATGATCATATACATATAAATATAAGTGCTATTCCAAAGGGGTTTGGCTAAAAAAATTGAAAAATAAAGTGTGTAAGTTTCCAACATACTGTAGATTTCTGACTCACGACTGATTGGTTTTTTTTTCTTCTGTGATTTATTTAAATATTTCTTCAAATGAGATATAGATTTCACATGTATCATGCTTAACCCACAATTATTTGATGGGCCATGGGAGGGTGCTCCAAAAATTTTTCAGTTATTATTTCCCAAGTAAAAACCACAATTTTTTGTCATTACTTTTATAGGCAAAATAGCATTTGGCTGTTGGAAGTATATAATTACAATAACGAGCCACGAATACACGAGATTCCTTATTTTCCAGTAGTGTCCGTTTTTTTTCAAGCGCAGGGCGCTTCTATGCGCGAGCATGAATGCATTATCAATGCACACCGTTAGATTCAGAAAACTTCAAAGTTTTCAAAAATATGGGTTTCTATGGGGTTTCTCCCTCTCCTTCATTCCTTATTTTTAAGGTTTCTAGCAAAAATAAGGACGGAAATAGACCCCAAAATTAAAAACTTACTTTTCTTCGGCTTTGAAAAGCGGAAAAAATGCTCTAATACCCGGCAATCTTGATACCACACGAAAGCTTAGAATCTCCCAAAGCGTGTGATTACAGTACCATCACAACATGCCTTATGAGAGTTTGATACACCGCAAGTAATATCGAAGTGCAGAGGTCAGTCAGAAAATTTTTTCAAAATGGCGGCCTCCTGCGTTCGCGTAGTGTTCCGATGTAAGAGGATTTCAACACTCTCTATTTCCACTTTTCCGGAGATTCAATTCAAGTAATTGGTATCAAAGAACAAGCAACTTCTTGGCTACACGCAGATGTCTCCGAAAAGGTAAAATACCATTGGAAAAAGTTTTAATCGGCAAGTTTGCAACATCGAATTTCACGTGTTAACAGATATAAATTCAGAAAGTGCCGTTTCATCGAACTCCCTAACTTAAGAAGGACTGGTGATCAGTTCTTATGTGCTATACTTATCAGAATAGCAGTAATTCAGCACAAGAACTGATCACCAGTCGGTCTTAAGTCCTTCTTAACTTTAAGAATGGCTTTGTGAAACACCCCCTGAGGTACTCAAGAAACCCCCTCCCGCAGTGTTCATGAGGTCTCCTCTTCACTAATCATCCATCTCACGATATATAAATGGTCGCAAATTCGCACTGTGATTTTTTATTACACACACATGTCCAGCACTCTCCATGATTGATGAGAAGAAGAAAAAAAAAATCTGTTTTGTTTGTGTTGACAAAAATTGAGTTTTAATCAACTAAAGTGCAGTACGTGACCCACCGTCGCGCACCGAATCACGGGCGCCAGTAACCACAGGGCGTTCCTTGTAGGAGAGTGGATCGTATCACTGGACTTTTTTTTTTTTCGTGGCTCTGAATTCCATACTCGGAGGATGAAATTTCGGCCAAAAAAAACACCAATTATTCACAAAGTCCTGAAAATGATGAATTCAGGAAAATTGCTAAAGTTATTCACTCCGATTTTTGGGAAAAAGACTTTAGACATACCCCTCTCCAAAAAGTTGTCTTTAATTAGCATGGTGAAAAATAGCATTATAATTCCGGACACGATTTTCGTGATGGAATAATTGACGTCTTTCGTATATCTTTGCCTAGCACCAGAATCACAATTTATACTCGTGATTCACCTTACACACTCTTACCAAGCAGACGGCAAAGAAAAAATCGGCAAATGAGGCCCAAATCTCATATTTTACAGTAAAATGTCTGACATGAAAATTTCGAACAGTTTACGTGATAAAATCTTGTGATAAATCAACAACTTCTTCTAAATCATAGGTAAAATTTGAATTTCTTAGCATTTTTACATTTTTCTGTCGCCTTTTTTTTTTTGCAATTTCGGTCCATACAACGCTCTGTGAGGCTAATCCACAAAGTCCCGCGTGTACTGATTGTCATTATAGTACGAAAAAATGTGCGTGTCTGGAATTACCATGCTGTCCGGTAATACCATACCTGTATGTGTACACAGTTTAATATACTGTACGAGCTGAAATTTTCGCGTACAGATATTTTCGCGAATTGCTACTCGGAGGACATTTTCGCGTGTTCCTTCCTTCGTTTTTTCAGGCGCGGCGATACGGTGCAATTAACTCGCCAAAAGCATATGACCTTGAAGCTTCATTTGCATAAAGTAGACAGCTTGTGTAAGCAAAACCGCTGGGGAAGTGTTGCAGGACAATTGCAATATCTGACCTCAGAAGCCATCAAATGATTAAATCTATACAGCAAATTGAAGAAGAAACTATTCTCTAGATCACAATGTTAGTTATTTTGGGTTGTATTGAGGGGCCTTCTGTGAAAATAACGTCGAAACTTAGCTTCCTAAACAGAAAATTTGGTCTCAAAGCAAGTGGTATTTTTTCACATTTTCCTTCATTGCCCAAAAATGAAACTTTGGCATATGACTTATGGTAGTATACTGTGTTCCAAATATCTTTTCTGTATCATTTGGCGCACGGTTATGTCCAGAAAAAATCTGAGATCACTGTCACTTGTGACCCACATAAAATCCATAGCGTGAGCAGTACGCAGTCCGATGTATCAGTTTTCGTGCTGCATGAAACAGTTGAAGTACATTGCAGGGTTCCTCTCTTGTCCACTCACCACTCTTAGACCGAAAACCGAACCCTGTCGCATTGCGCCGAACCTGACACCGCTGATTGGCTAAGCGTGATCTGACCAGTAGAGAACACATGCGCAGGAGGATGATCTAGTTGTGCATGTCCAGTATTTTCTCTTAAATTAGGTTGTCTTTTTGCTCTTATTTTCACCTAACTACTAGTTGCGCAAATGCAGAACTTCGCAGGTAGCGAGTCTGGTGTATACAGACTAGCAATATGTTAATCAAATGCATAGTTATTCATGCAGGCGCAGACTTGCAGCTTGTATGTCCAGAAAATATCTTAACCCTTTCCCACGGTTGACTCAAACAGAAAAACACATATCTCGAAAGATACATCAGCATTTTCGCCCAAAAATCATATGAAGGATGATATATCCATATTAGATATGTGTGAAGTTTCAAGGGATTTGGTGGTAAAATAAAGGAGATACATGTACGAGGAGGTGAACTTTCGAGATTTTTTTGCCCTTCCCTCTGCACAGTGCTTCGATGACCGTTACAAATTCAAAAGCTTTGACCTCTTATCAGTGAGCTTGATCACGCGTGTGTCGTAATGTAGGTTTGCTTACTGCGTGTACATATAATTTAGTTTTACACAATATACGGAGAAAAGAAAAAAAAACGATGCACATATTATTTTGTTCTTGTTGTCACAAGGCACTTCTCATAAAAAAAAGATGTATTTTCAAAATACCTATTAAGTGAGTCAGAGATTATTCACATTATTGCATTGATGATATTTCTTATGGGTATGAATACACGGTCCACGGCTTTCTGTCTGCATTTTTTCGCCAAAAACTTCGTGATTATGATGTTTTATGAATATCTGTCAATTGGACATTTCTCACATATATTCCTTTGATAGATTTTACACTGGATAAGAATACACTGTCCACAACGCAATTATGAATATGAAATATATCTGTCTGTTCATTTTGTCGCTATAATAGACATTATTTCATATCTTGGAAGTCTGTTCATAAAGTATCTTAAAGGGGATGGCTAGTAACTGATCAGTGGGAATCAATGGGAATGCTGGGGTATGATTGTTCCAATTCTTGTGGGATTCATTTAAGAGTACATTATGCTATTGTTATGTGAAAATCATTTGCTTCAGAACGGTCTCATATTCAAGTAATGTGCAGTTTAATGCCCCGTCACTGTACAGGCATGCTAACCTGGAAACATTAAACTGCACATTACTTGAATATGAGATCATTCTGACGCAAATAATTTTCACCAAACAATATATATAATGTACTCTTAAATAAATCCCACAAGGATGGGAACAATCATCCCCCAGCATTCCCACTGATCAGTTACTAGCCATCCCCTTTAACCTGTTGAGGATGAGTCCCAAGTATACTCGGGCAAGTGTCTATGGGAAATGCGTGTTGTAGCAAAATCAAACCGTCCTCAATGGGTTAAGAAAAAAGAAATCAAACATTTCTCGCATATTTCCTTTGATGATTGTTCATATAGTATATGAATACACAGTACGCAAGGCAAATATTAAACATGTTGAAAATTTCTGTCTGCGCATTTGCTCGCTAGACACATTCCATGGCTTGGATTTATGATCGAAACATCTCTCAGTCACACATTTCTTGCAAATTGCTTTCATGAGAATTCATATCCAGTATGACTACATTGTCCATAACGCAGATTATGAAAGATTCCTGTCTGCATATTTTCTCGCAAAACACAATGATTATGATGTCTCATCAAAATTTATGTCAAATTGGACTTTTTTGCATATATTCGCAGGGGTCGCACTTAAAGGCAATCGGTCGTCGCAGGCGATTCGCAGCTCAGTAGAAAAGCACGACAAGCTGCTCCTCCCGTTATTGTACCCCCGTACGTACCGAATGCCGAACACGACGCTACGCAGCGCACCAGCGAAAACCAGATGGGGCACGAGAGCCGTGCGAGCCGTCCACTGTAATTTCAACATGGACGCCCGAATACCTACCGAATGGGGCCGAATGGGTGCACGCACAAAACCGCACAACAGCCATGTGCATGAAAATCTCTCCTACGGGTCCCCGTCGCGACACAACAGTAGAGCTGTGTGGTGTACGTACGTACGTATCTGGCTGCAGTCTCTGTTTATTTGCACTATGGTGCCAATTTCAGCAATCTAAGCAATAATATTTTAAAATGTCTGAAAATATTATACAACAATATTTCAAATCATTCATATATTACGTTGTTTAATATTTGGTATTTATAAATATGCTTTGATGAAAAAATATTAAAACTCTAAACTTCATGTATAGCAAGTTGCAATGCTCATGGCCATATGGCGGGTTGTTTTGATCTCATTGGCAATTGTCTGCTGCGTCAGCTGTGTTACAGTATGTTGGGCCGGATCGGAACATAACAAAGTTGGTATAAAGTCGTCGGTACCGGTATGTCAATATCAATAATGTGTGTGGTATGCGTGTACTGTTTCGGATTAGCCTTGGCTTTGGTTTTAGTAATGAAACCTCACAATGGAGATCAAAACAGCCGTCCAACTCGAGTAAAACGTATCTACTTGTTTGACGCTATCGACGAGTGGAGAACGCAGAGAGACGTGTTCTTAGCATGCTTAGGACAGGGAGGTTTCCTCTCACCTCCCTGCTTAGGACAAGTAAGAGACCAGTGGCAGAGGGGGAAGCTTCAGCGTCAGCGTGCCGATGAAAAATTTGCTTTCCACTTGCTGGAGTTGCATGAACAGTTTTGCAGGAATTTAGAATGTGCAAATTCGTGTTACGGCATGCACGGTGGAATTGTAATGCCACGGCTTACGCCAATCAAGCAACCCCAGCTGACCAAGTCAACAACTTCAAGGAATCCAGATCCAGATGATGTGTAAGTAACGTTAGAAGTCTATTACATGAATCAATGATTGAAGTGGAATGACTTTTTCTAATCTATCTTTAACTGCTAGGGCCTTTGCGTTTCATCGACAAGTAGGCCTATTTTTCTATGTATAATTCCGCAAAAAACTTCTCTAAGTTCTCATTTATGTCAAATTATGATATAACGCCGTAATCGAAATGACATTTGCTGGGTCAGTTTATCGCTTCTTAAAAACTGACCCAGCAGTAGGCAGCAAATGTCATTAGTCAGGGAATCACAAGTAGTGGTAAGTTTTTTGTCATCACAGTATTGAGAATTTAAAGTATTTCATGTGCAAATGTAGAATCTAGATAGATACAGAGAGGTCACTTTCCTGAGCAGCTAGCGTCAACAATCCAGCTTAAATTTGCATAGCCAGATTTCATGGCTGCGATTCAAATACTGTTTGTCCCCATTGATTTAACTGTATAGCAAAGTCTCCTCTTTCATCATATTTAGGGGCCCTACATTTTAAGTTTGGTTAAGGAATTTTGATAAAGATTGTAATTTTCATAAGCTTGGCAAAAGTTTCAGGCATCTATGTTGCATTTATAGTCAAACTTCCAATGCATTTGGTCCAATAATTTGAAACCAAATTCAAGTGATCCAGTGAAGTGTACATCTTTTCATGTGAATTTCTACAAGTATGTTGAAATGTAAATTCTGAAGAAAAAAAAATTGATCCTTTACAGTTGAAATTCGTTAAAGTTTGGTTACACCGACAGTGTCAGGTCAGTGGTAGTAACTACAGAGTTACAGTAGTGTACGTACAATACCCTTGTACGTGAAAGTTACAGTTTTATTTACCTTCACATCTTCATATAGGAGTGTCTAATAGGGATGTTGATTGGTGTGGAAGTTGTTGATGAACAACAGTTCATAAGAATCCATTGTTTTAATTCTAATACAGATATTGGTCATAGGTCAAGGGGCAATATGAACCTATCAGTTTGTAACATGCTAATATGTACAGGTATGAGCTTCATCAAGTACGATTAATTGGTATCCGTGGCACATCCCTTATTTGTTGATCAAAGGTACGCCTCTGATTGGTATTTTAATCAGTGTTTGGTAGAAAGCTAACCCATTACAATGGCTTTGCGATGTTACACTGAGTTGACTATGGACAAAGGTCTACTGTCCACGATTTTCATTAATTTGTAGGGCATTTTTCACACATAACCTCAAATACTGATACCTGTGATAGGTTTATTTATAATGGTTATCCTTCACACTGTATTGTTGAGACAATAGTGTTCTGTTTGTTTGTGTAAGAGGGAGATAGACAATAATTTCTTTATGCTCCTGTCTGAAGAAGGCATTACATCTTATTTGTCATGTACTTATCTATGAGTTTTAATGTTCACTTTGTGTGTGTGTGTGTCTTTTTTTTAAAGATTATTCACACCAGGCTAAGCTGACAGAACTATAACTGTGAGTTTACCTAGTCAAATGAAAGGGTTTCGGCATTGCTTGTTACATAATATTCCAGGCAGGTGATACAACGCTCACCTTCTTCATATTAGTTAGTAAAACAATGAAGAGTGCAAAAATACTGCATAAATGTGCAGTGCAACTGTGGCCGTTGGCCGTTGGCCCTGCACGGGCACAGTCGCTTCCCCGTCCTGAATTTATGTACACACGCCAGGGCAAGTACATGATACAGGCAGGGTCTCCGACCCAATCGTCCGCGTTCAGAATAGACAACTCGGCGGTAATATGCGCTACCCATGACGATGTGTCATCGTCCATGATGGCCACCCTATCTATTATAATGTGGTCTGCACTCACTAATCTGATCTGATCTGATGATTACAGTATAGTTGACGAGTGACGACGATCGACGATGCGATGAAGAGAATGCGTAGTCGTACGAAGTATACGCAGCTAGCTACTAGCTCATGCGAACATCACTCACATTACACAAAACGTACTGTCCCGCGCTCAGCAAGCGATCGCGAGCAATCGAGATACTAAAGCGCGATACATTGCTTTAGGGATGTCTTGCGCACACACACATTTCGCTTCGTAGCAACTTCGGAAGCGAGTTTACGTGCTGCCGCCCGCAGCTGAAATATGTCCATGTATCCTCGCGACTGGGTGTCTTTAACTTTTTTTTTAACTAGCCAGACGGACTACTTAGAATCAATTTTGACACTGAAGCAATATTTTGGCTAGCCAGACGGACTAGTTACTTCAGAATTTTATGATTTTTAGCTAGTCCGACATGATTTTGGGTGGCCAATGGCCAGCGGACCATTTATTGCGTATACTAATATTGCATGCCTCATCAAACTATCTCTGGAAAAAATCTGACATTTCTCGCATATTGTTTTGATGTTATTTCATATTGGGGATGAATACACTGTCCACAAGGCAAATTAAAGATTTCTGTTTGCACATTTTCTCGCGAGATACAATGTCATGACTCGATGACTGCATCATCAAACTGGCTCTAAATCGGATATTTCTCACATTATAAGAGATATCTGCGCATTCCAGTCATTCAGGACTTGGATGTCTCTTCAAAATTTTGATAAATATTGGTGATTCTCGCATAGAGTTATATCGTTTTGATCACATATTGAAGTGTGTGATGGTCCACAATAATGCAAATAGTATGAAAGACCTCTGTCAGCACATTTTCTGGCTTGGACTTACGATCAAAATATCTCTCAATCTGACGTTTCTCGCAAATTGCTTTAAAAAGAATTCTTATCCGGTATGACTACATTGTCCATAATGCAAATGTGAAAGATCTGTGAGAAAATGCGCACACAGAAATCATTCATATTTGCATTATGTACAATGTATAGTCATACCGGATAAGAATTCTTTTAACCAATTTGCGAGAAATGTCCCATTTTTGGTCTCATACGGGGTAGTATCATGCATAAAATCCAACTTTACTTAAATTTGCTTCAATTTGAATAGTACAAACGTAGTTGGCCTAGATTCTGGTTCAGTTGTTGACAAGCACTGGCAACGGAGAACATTCGGTTCCTCCAAGTCCCTTTCTGTCCAAATTGATGATTTTTCTTGATTCGGTCAAGCGAATCTGTGAGAACGACAGATATGAAACCTAGGAACGTGCACTAGCCGTGCATGGCTAGATAGGGGCCGGCTTATCAGTAGCATAATGGAGTGCAGTGTAGCCTTTTGACAAGGCCTCTCGCTGCATTGTGTTGCTTTCTGGGCGAGTGAGAAGCAAGCTCAGCAGAGCTTTCTGCTGGGCGCATTTCACTCGAACCCCATTCACTCGCCACAATACAGTGAAGGGACCTTGTGAAAAGGCTACAGACATTGTGACTCCTAATGCATGCATATCATATGGCCAATGCGCAAAGTGCCATGCAAAGGCCATTTCAAAAATGGAAGAAGGAACAGGGGGATGGAGATGAACTTGTAGAAAAATGTCTGTACAAGACAATGGGATCAGTCTGGAAATGAGCAAGTGTAAAATAGGTATGAATTAGATACAAAACGTAAGCCTTTTACTGGTGAAATAGGATTAATTTGTGTTTCTTTTTTTCATCACACAGAGACACCATTCTGTTGACTCGGTGTGCTCCCACAGTATACACTGTGTACAATGGAGCGCCCTGGGGTTACTTGGGCAATGTGCATTGGTTATGAGATAGCCTGACCAAGCTAAACCCCTCGCACAGCTGCAAAACTGTTGTCAAGTGTGGAAAATTTCTACATTCCAGCACAAATTTTACTATACACACATGGAATTAGAGCACGGTATGAATCATTCCATAGCAACCCCTTGCGCGATATCCACTGAGCAAAATTTCAATTTCTAACAGTATAGCCTGACTATCACTATGCTAATTCAAAATATCATATGTCATAACAGCTTTGACCAAAGACACACCCTTTACTCAGTGCTTAGTATCACAAGAGCGCAGCATGTGCGTTGAAAGAGTGGCGCAAACCTTGTAAGTTGTATACTTGGTTCAGTAGAGATAAGCGCTTGTAGTACCACTGTGCGCACGGTGGCCATATTCGACAATCCTCCCGATTGCAACTTATTAAACCAATCTCTTTAAACTGAGAATTGAGCGACAGGGTAGACAGCAATGCGAAAAAATTTGAATTACCCCGTACAGAGAAGTGGGAATTTAGTGTCCATATGATAGTTAAATAATTTTCGTTTTCGGTTAGTTGTAAATTGTGTATGTCAATATCAATAACAACTAGAAATGTCGCTATGGCAACTGGTATGCCTCCGCCATAATGCATGATTCTCCTATTAGGTCTAGTGCATGTGGACAATGTGAGATTACATTTTCACAAAATTGGCAAAATATTAAAATGACAAGTTTGTCACAAATGTGTTGAATGTTCACCTTCCTTGACCTAGGTTCAATTGGATGAATAGGAGAGCATGTATCTGGGGATTTATGGACTTTAGCTTGACTTTGACCCATTCATACGTTTATAAAAATGCATTGAGTAATTTTCAAGGTATGGAGAAAAAGTGCAATTTCTGTATTGAATAGTCTAGTAAATTGTTACCATTTTCATCTGGCCTTTGACCCTAAAATTCATGAGATAATCACTGTCAGGCAGAACATGCATAAACATGTAGTAAGTTTCAAGATAACTTGAAGCACTTCCAAGATATGGAGGAAAAAGTTAGTTCAGCACTTTCACTTGATCTTTGACCTTTTGACCTTTGAGGCAAAAAAATAAAAAATAAAAAACTTTTAAGAGAATCTCTATTAGGTTATACATCCATACACCAAGTGTAAAAAAAAATAATCCTGCTGGCATTGCATAAACATGAGCAAAATAGTAAAATTTTGAAGTGTTCCCTTGACCTTTGACCCCTGACCTTTGACCCCATGAACCCTAAATTCTCTAGATAATCACTGCCAGTCAGTACATGTATGTATACTTTGTTCCATAAGATACCTTGAACAATTTCCAAGGTACGGAGAAAAAAAGTGAAGTTTTACTATTTTTTTTTACCTTTGACCTTTGATCTCATGACCCAAACTTTCACCACAGAATCTTAATCGGGTAATACATGTATACACTAAGTTTCAAGAAAATATCTTCCGGCATCGCATAGATATGGTGGAAATAGTGAAATTTTAGGTATTTGACCTTGACCTTTTGACCTTTGACCTTGAGGATGTGCACCCACAAGTTGATAGGCACAACTTCACCCCCTACTACACATACATGCCAAGTTTCATTAGGATACCTCAAAAGGTTTTGATAGTTACCCTGTCCACAAAATTCATTACGGACGGACGGACGGACAACCCGAAAACATAATGCCTCCGGCACCACTTTGTGGCAGAGGCATAAAAATAGCAAGCTAAATTCATAAAGATATCAAATATATAGGTCTGAAAAATCATGTAATGAATCCAAAATTCACATTGTCGGTCGAAATAAGGTGATGTTTCAGATCTCGACTGGTACAGCCCTGTCGCGACACTTGTGTACAGCGACAGGTCTATGTATAGGGTTTCTAGTTAGTTATGAGAGAGAGGAGAGAATTAACTTCATTTTTGCACTCTTGAGCAAACCTTTGGAAAACATGGGGTTTGAACCTGGTATCTTGAAAATTGAAGACTGATGCGCTCACGATGTAGCTATCATATAATGAGTTGCTGATGAAGTGGACTTCATCATACGCAGCATAGAATGTATTATGCTCATTACTAGATGGCGCCATTTACAGGTTTTCTTCCAAGCTATCTTACTTTCATTATTTTCTGTATTGCATGCAGTCTCGGCCAGTAAAGTTTCAGCCCAGCTCAGCATGCACCTTTTATTGGTTAGCCCTTCATAGATTGGACTGTCCCTTCAGTCAACAGTCTATGCATTATGTGCCTAAAATCCAAACCCTGGGTCTGTGTCACCCTAGGACACCGGGGTCTGCGTCACCCATAGGCAGCGGGGTCCACGTCACCCTGGGACACCGGGGTCCGCATCACCCTAGGACACTGGGGTCCACGTCACCCTAGGACTCCCGGGTCCGCATTACCCTAGGACGCCGAGATCAATGTTACCCTAACCCTAACCCTAAAGCTATCTAAAGTTAATCATATTAAATCCTGATGGCAACGTCTTTATACATGTGAACTATCCTTGATGTTGATTTGCATTTTGGTCACGACTGATTCGTCTTTTGATTGTGGTGAGTATAGCTTCAGCAGAACCTTGTACGTGCAAACTACTACAGTACTCCAATTGTACAGTAACTAGCCCAGCTCCCGCTCGAGTGGGTCACTTCGTACAGTGTTCATCCATCAGTCTTTGGACTGTGCAATTCGCTAGTCATTAGTAACATCAGAATTCATCTTTTTTTACAGCTGCACAAGGTACTTAATCTGGAAGGAAAGGATGTGGTAAACCACACGGTCCTATTTTTATGCCTCCGCCACGAAGTGTCGCGGGAGGCATTATGTTTTCGGGTTGTCTGTCCATCCGTCCTTCCATCTGTCCATCCGTCTGTCCTTCTGTCTGTCCGTCCGTCCTTCCGTCTGTAATCAATTTTGTGGACAGCGTAACTAAAAAAAAACGTTTCAGGTACCCTAATGAAACTTAGCATGTATGAGTGGGTGAAGTTGTGCGTATCAACTGTTGAGTCCCCATGCTCAAGCTCAAAGGTCAAAAGGTAAGGTCAAATGCTCAAAATTTCACTATTTCCCCCATATCTATGCAATGCCCAAAGGTATTTTCTTGAAACTTAGTATACATACTACCAAATAAAGATTCTCCAGAGAGAGATTCAGGTCATGAGGTCAAAGGTCAAAGGTCAATCAAGTGAAAATGTTTAAAGGGACTGTACAGTACTGGTTGAGTTGAAGATTCAGGTTTTTGGTGAGATAATGAGAAACCTCTTGTGAAATATGAAAGAGCATGTCATTTTAAGAAGGATTGAACGTTTATTTGATGACAATTGGCCTTGAAATGGCTGAGATATCAAAAAAAGTGATCCTAATAAAATTGACAGGCCACGACTTTTATTAGGATCTCATTGTTTTACATTGTTTTTAGATATATATCAGTCATTTCAAAACCGATTTTGATCAAATAAACTTTTGATTCCCCTTAGAATTTTGCTCTTTAACATGTCATAGAGTGGTTTCTACATATCTCGCAAAACGTTACAAGCTGAATCTTTACCTCAACCAGTACTGTACAGTCCCTTTAAATTTCACATTTTTCTCTCTGTCTTGCAAATGGTTCAAGGTATCTTTATGGAACTTAGTACATGCATGTACTGACTGGCAGTATTTATCTAGGGAATTTGGTTGTCATCAGGTTGAAGGTCGGGGGTCAAAGATTAAGGTTAACTCCTCCAAATTTCGCTTTTCCCTCATACTTATGCAATGCCTGCAGGATTTTTCTTGAAACTTAGTATATACATGTATTACACAATAAAGATTCTCTGGGAAGTCTTGCTAAAAAGGTCAAAGGTCAAGTGGAAGTGCTCAATTTCACTTCCATATAGGAAGTGGCTCAAGGTATCATCATGAAATTTAGTACATATTTATGCATTTTCTGCCTGACAGTGATTCTCTTTTGAATTTTAGGGTCATTGGGTCAAAGGTCAAGGGTCAAAGGCCAGGTTAAAATGCTAACAATTTACTATCTAATACTGAAATTACACGTATTCTCCAGATCTTAAAAATCGCTCGGTGCATATGAGACTTACAAAAGGGTCAAGAGTCAAGTGAATACTCCTCAAATCCCCAAGTTCATAATTGTACATGCTCTCTTAGAAAATATAGTCATTCATCCAATTACACCTGCATGCATACATGTACGTAGCTCAAGGAAAGTGAATATTCAACACATTTGTGGCAAACATGTCATCTTGATATTTTGCCAATTATGTGAAACCATGGACCCACTACACATATGGACTATGAACAGAGGTCTTTCTTTGATCCAATGTTCACCACCGCCACCTGATTATGTGCTTCTTAATGAGTACATTCAGACGTTTGGACAATGACGATTGCGTAATTGTGCATCATCACTGACAAAAGAACCGTTTTCCTCATTTCGGTTGTATTTGGCTGAGGTGCCTTTTCAGACTCAACTGCCTTTGAATAAACACCAATGATGGGGAGCAGCAAACCTCAGACAAGGACAAATTTTGGGTCACAAAATTGGTAATTACTGAAGCGGACACTTGCGGCCACCCACGTAACGTCCCTGAATGGTAAGACAAGCATGTCGTCTACTGTTACTGTCCATGTTTACTCTAAAACAATGTGCGACAAATGGAAAAAAATACATTACACAGCACAGTCAACCTGGCTAATTATTTGCTTTTTCTTGTAAAGTACTTGTATTGCGCAAATGAAATCGCTTTAGCGACGATTTTGCAATATACACTACAACTGTACATGCATTTTTCTTGATTTAAGAGAGTTATTATCTTCTGCGCATGTAGTTTTTAGATTTCTCAAAGTGCCGTCTTGTTTTTATCCAGGCTGGTTGGCGGTGGACAACACTGGATCAAAGCAGGAAAACATGTTCAAAATGTTTTTGTGACGCTTTTGATAGAAACAGGTGCATGAATTAATTAACGAGCGATGAATGTCCATGTGTAGTAGGTCCATGGTGAAACTGTCATCACACATTGTCAGGAAGTACTGTAGACCTATTGGGAGAACCATGCATTATGGCAGAGGCATACCAGTCGCCATAGCGGCATTTCTATTTTTTTTTTTCTATTTTTTCTAGAACACATTTTTAAAGTCTGACATAGGCTTTTTCAGATTTAAAGATTCTAAGCACAGGAAACCCTAAAAGCACATTTCAATTTCAACTCTAAATGTGTTTTAAAAAGATTGATGCTTTTGCATTGAAAGTTAGTATTAGTCATAAATAGACTGCACTTAATGAGTGAGCAAAATAGCAGCTTAATCTGATAATCCCTTCATAGTGGTTGCTACAGAGTTTCATATCCTGTTCTTTGTCCCGTTCTTTTCACAGAGCACCACTGGGTGACATGAAGCCCTTGAATAGACCCCAAACTTCAAAGGCTCATTTCTCAGTACCGGTTAACACTTTTCAGAGGGTGTATTTTCTTTCCATTCTTCAGATTAGTTAGAAATATGTTTCTAAATTGAATTGAGTTTCACATCATTGTCAAGCCCACCGGAGGTGAGGGGAGACTAAGGGATCGCCTGCGGCGTCTGTCCGTCGTCTATCCGTAACGCTACAAAAACTTCAATAACTCTTTACTCTGGGCTTCAGTTGCAATCAAACTTCAAGGGAAGAGGGGTCATTCAAAGTTTCACATTTTACCATTTATGAAGGTCACCTCAAGGTCAAAGCTCACAGGCAGGGGTCAATGAACTTTAGGGCCCAATGTTAAGTTTTTATGGCGCGTTTCTATTATGGGTCATAACTTTTGATCCATAAATCCATTTGTGACCAAACTTGGTTGGTAGATGTCCCTTGGGGAGTGGATGGTCATTACAAGGTCAAAGGTCACAAGCATGGGTCAACGAACTTTTAGAGCCAAAAGTTAAGTTTTTATGGCGCGTTTCTATTATGGGTCATATTGATCCATAGGTCCGTTTGTGACTTAACTTGGATGGTAGATGTCCCTTGGGGGGTGGATGATCACCACAAGGTCAAAGGTCACAAGCAGGGGTCAACAAACTTTAAGAGCCCAATGTTAAGTTTTTATGGCGCATTTCTATTATGGGTCATAACTTTTGATCTATAGGTCTGATTGTGACTAAACTTGGATGGTAGATGTCCCTTGGGGAGTGGATGGTCACCAGAAGGTCAAAGGTCACAACAGGCCTAGAAATAGGATTTTGGAAGGGCAAGGCCATTTAGAAAAGGGCACTTTTTCCAAGAGACCAGGGCACTTAGGTCAGTCAGAGGGGCACCAAGGCCACATTGGAAAGGGCATGTTGGGTGTTTATACGTGATGTGAATGCCCCATAGAGCTGTATGCTATTGACCGTGCTGCTACACTCCAGCAGTGCACGCACGCATAAGATCTCTCCGCAGCAGACGACGTTAGGCAGTAGGCCATACGCAATACGATGTAAGTTCTGTAATACAGTACGTTCTCAACGCGTACGCCGCGCTCGCTTTGGAGCACTTCCGGCGCCATTTTGCTTTGAGCATGCGGCGCGGCGGCGGCGAGGCATGAATGCAGAGCGAGAGAGATGGCAATGCTCGCAGCTGTCCGACAGGCCTGGCATTTTTTAGCATGGCTTGCGACCACTTGCTCCGGCCCGCCGCTGCCTAGCTAGTAACTCTATGGCCGCTGCGCTGCGGAGGCAGTCGGGACGGTAAAAGCCAGTCGGGCGTACATGTACGTAGACTTCTGCACGTCGTCTCGTATCTCGGAAAGATACTTTGAGTTTGAATCAGGTATATTGGGACGCGAGTGAACTGAAGGTATGATATTTGAGATCAGGAAAGTTGTTCAAACTTATTAAAGTGTAGACTTTGAGAAAGGGCATATTATACGTCATAGATAATAACTTTCATTCTATAAGGGCACCACGGCCGCAAGAAAAAGGGCACATTTTTTTTGGCCGTAACTTTGATCAAGGAAAGAAAGGCATTGCGGCCAACAAGAGGGGCACTGACGGCCATGGCCGTCGATGGCCGTCGGTTAATTCGAGGCCTGTCACAAGCAGCGGTCAACAAACTTTTAGAGCCAAATGTTAAGTTTTTATGGCGCATTTCTATTATGGGTCATAACTTTTGATCTATAGGTCTGTTTGTGACTAAACTTGGATGGTAGATGTCCCTTGGGGAGTGGATGATCAGCACACGGTCAAAGGTCACAAGCAGCGGTCAACGAACTTTTAGAGCCCAATGTTAAGTTTTTATGGTGCGTTTCTATTATGGGTCATAACTTTTGATCCATATCTCCATTTGTGACTAAACTTGGATGGTAGATGTCCCTTGGGGAGTGGATGGTCACCACAAGGTCAATGGTCACAAGCATGGGTCAACAAACTTTAAGAGCCCAATGTTAAGTTTTTATGGCACGTTTCTATTATGGGTCATAACTTTTGATCCATGGGTCCATTTGTGACTAAACTTGAATGGTAGATGCCCCTTGGGGAGTGGATGGTCACCACAAGGTCAAAGGTCACAGGCAGGGGTCAACGAACTTAAGGGCCCAATGTTAGGTTTTATGGCACGTTTCTTTTTTGCCATAAATTTTTACCCTTTTATATCTCTTTTTATCTGTTATATCTCTTCTTTTTAGCTGTTATATCCCATTCGTGTACAATTTCTTGAACGAGAATGGGCGAGACACATTATGGCACTTGCCTTGTTTTAAAGATTAGAGTCTGCTCTTTCAGAATCTGCCCTAATTAAAAAAATTCATGTCTGGTGACTTTTTGATGGTTTTTGGGATGCAGGGACACATTTGGTCTTACACACATACTTTACATGAATGCCTTTTTGTCTCTGACGTACATGTAGATTATTAACGTTGATGTGTCTGTCTAGATGTGTCTTAGTTCTATGTGAGCTTTATAACATATGCATTAACTGTAATCATCATACTCTCTTTGTCTTCCACACAAATGTAGGGCACTGAGGAATTGCGGCAGGCACTGAAGAGCTCTGGAGTTGTGCCAGAGCTGTGCTCGGTGCTTACGTCTTCGCAAAACCCGCAGGTATCGTTAGCCCTCCACTGACCTTCATCCTTCCTTCCTGTTCACTTTCCCCATTCGCCCCCTCTCATCTCCTTACAGTTTTCATATGCGGTCAGGGAGAGAGAGAAAGAGAGAAAGAGATTAAGGGGAAAACATTAAACTCTTGTGCTGCCGCTCTTGTAGCCCCTGACAGCTCTGTCATGTCATTTTGTCTCCATTCGTGATTGAGGTTTGAAAGTATCTTTAGTTTCCAAACCTTATGTTCTCAAGTTTAGCACAATTTATCATGCCTCTAGTAATTTTGACTTTTGTTTGTTTTTTTGTTGTTCATTTCTTTGTTTGTTTGTTTGTTTGTTTTTTGGAGGGGTGTTGTTTGTGCTGCCATCCAGTCAGCCTACACTTCACATTAAGAAAAATATAGACTTTTTTTTCTTTTGTGTAGAGCTCTACTCGTTTTGCTTATTCAGGCAAGTGATTATTCTGCATCACAAAAGTAAAACACCACAAGCCCCATTTTTGTGGCTGAGAATAATTGATAAGTACTTCTTTAAAGGAACCAGTGGATGTGTGTCAGGGTTATTCCTCATGTCAACTCTAACATTAGAAGAGAGAATCATCATAAAAAAAGGAATGACATTTTTTTATATATATTAAATATGCTTAAAAATCAAATAAAAAAATCTTGATTTAAAAAAAAAACATGATGCTGCAAAATTATGTGATGTGTTTTGTTTTTGATGATTTTTCCCACTTTGTAAGTTACTGGAAAATAACATGCTGCCTCATTTTTAGCCAGTTCTTTTGTATTTCACACCAATAGGCCCAAACAAAGTATTAAGCAAGTGGTATGTACATGTAGAACCCAACATTGTAACCGCACATTGTCATTTCCACCAAGATGTAGTAATAACAGTAATGTCATACTTCCATTGGTATCATTATTGATTGCATAAATGTGGAACACATAATTTTTGTGTTTGTCGGACAAAGCGTTGCCATGGTAACCATAATTTTACCAAAACCTTGTGGATTGAATAATTTCCACATCGTACAAGCACATTAAGGTCAAATTTGTATGTTGATGAACGAGGTTGAATGTAGACCAATGTGTCTAATTGTAAAATTGTCATACTGCATGGTCAAAGGAGAATGAAATCATAAATCGTCTGCTGAGAACGATGCTCTTTAAGTGTAGTTAAAGGTGCCTTGAACACTATGGCTTCAGTAGCAACTTAACGCCCTTATCATTCTCAACCGCCGAAATGTTGTACTGTAAAAGTGGAAATTTTCGCGCGGTGTTGTGCATTTGATAATCTTCGTTCCTGTGCATTGATTCCATGGAATTATAAACACGCGAAACCCTTCTTACCCAGCCAAGCGCGAAAAATTAGTCGCGCGAAAATATCCACTTTTACAGTATTACATCTTCACAAGTTTTTTTCAGTGGATAAAAAATAAGCGAAAAGTTATTGCAAATTTACTATGTGGATGTGTGCTTGGAGAGAGAGATGTTAAGTCAATATCATTAAACATCTCTGGAGGAAAAAGGTGCAAGTTATTAAGGTACAGATTTTGTATTCAAGTTGACTCTAAAAAAACGGTATAAATCAGGGGCCTGTTTCATAAAACTTGTCATCAGTGACAACTGCAACATTTCTATGACAAATTTGCTCTCAGCCAATCAGATGCAAGGATTTCAGTAGCTTGTCACATCTATGACAACTTGTCACTGATGACAAGTTTTATGAAACGGGCCCCAGATGATCAGAATAGCAGGGTATTATGCAAATCAGACATCAAATATTAAAGGTATTAGCCCACATTTGCAAACCCACGAAAATCAAAACTGCATAAAACAGGTCCAATATGACTTCAAGTACAAGTTATAACAGTAACATACCTCACCTGTTGCTCTTTGTCTATACCATTCGATAAAAGAGAGAAAATCATCGTTTTAAAATTAATTTTCAAACCAGGTCAACCCGACCCAAAATCGAATTACGAGCGCGGGCTAGCTACGTACATGTAACTTACACATGTATCGCATGCATGTAGTACGTACGCGGACCGGAGCTAGCGAGCGTTATACGCATGCATACGGTGCATTTTCATTTATTTTTATGAAAGTAATGGACTAATTGGAACGAAATTTTGCACAGGTGTTACTGCAATCATACCCAAACTCCATGCTAACTATGAGACCAATTGCTGCAGGTTTACAAATGTGGGCTAATACCTTTAAAGAAAGTTAAATTTTAGTTATGAAGAGATATTGCTACAACCATGTTATGTAGATTAGCTGAAGTGATGATGTTAATCACGTTTCACTATTAACTCCTGCTGAAAGTTCTGAATGTTTAAAAAGATAAAATGCTTACACTGCTACACATGTGTGGTGTGGGGTGTTGTGCAATTCATGTTTTCTTCCAGTTGGAAGTGAGTGGGTCCCAAAAACTATCCCATAAACACTGCACAGAGCGATAACTTGACATCAGGGCGCTTTATGGAGCTGGAATTGATAGTGTCAAGTGTTAGATACATAATGTATGTACAAAACTGACCCACTGGGTCTGTACACAAAAAGGTGAAGCAAAATTGAATTTGGGGCAATGATTGTGGCAAGAGAATGTCCCTTTGAAGTTATTGCTAGCTTTGAACATGCGTGGAAGAACACTTTACATTTAAAATCATAATTTGCTTGAATGTTTTATTATACCCCCGCCACATTTAGTGTTAAGGGGGTATATAGGAATCATCGTGATGTTGGTCGGGCGGGTGGGTGGGCGGTCGGTCGGTCGGTCTGTTGCAAAATCTTTTGTCGCGAACTCCTCCTACAGTTTTGAAGCAATTTAAATGAAACTTAGGGTAAATGATGATATTGAGTTATAGATGTGCAAGACATGTTTTTTGTGTTTGTCGGACAATGCATTGCCATGGTAACCATGATTTTACCAAAACCTTGTGGATTGAATAACTTCCATAGTATTTAAGCAATCAATTTAAAAATTGGTATCTATGATGATCTATAGGTATAGTTATGCAAGACACTCTTCGTGTTTGTACTTGACAAAGCGTCGCCATGGTAACCGCATGTTTTCTTCGAAATCTTGTGGAGTGAACAACTTCAAAAGTTTTGAAGCAATTGAAATCAAATTTGGTAGGCATTATGGCCTTGAGGCATAGATGTGGAACACATAATTTTTGTGTTTGTCGGACAAAGCGTTGCCATGGTAACCATAATTTTACCAAAACCTTGTGGATTGAATAATTTCCACATCGTTCAAGCAATTAAGGTCAAATTTAGTATGTATGATGATCGGGAGGTGTAGTTATGCAAGACACCAATGTGTTAATATAAGAAAAATGTGTTGCCATGGTAACCACTCATTTTTGCATCAAATTGAACCATTTAATCTATGAAGGTGAAATTTGGTGTGTTTGATGCTCTTTAAGTGTAGTTAAAGGTGCCTTGAACACTATGGCTTCAGTAGCAACTTAACGCCCTTATCATTCTCAACCGCCGAAATGTTGTACTGTAAAAGTGGAAATTTTCGCGGTGTTGAAATCTTCGCGCATTTCGCGCAACCAGAAAGTACCCCAAATAATTTTGCTTGCCATATGTTCCTGTGCGTGATGTATTGATTCCATGGAATTATAAACACGCGAAACCCTTCTTACCCAGCCAAGCGCGAAAAATTGGTCGCGCGAAAATATCCACTTTTACAGTATTACATCTTCACAAGTTTTTTTCAGTGGATAAAAAATAAGCGAAAAGTTATTGCAAATTTACTATGTGGATGTGTGCTTGGAGAGAGAGATGTTAAGTCAATATCATTAAACATCTCTGGAGGAAAAAGGTGCAAGTTATTAAGGTACAGATTTTGTATTCAAGTTGACTCTAAAAAAACGGTATAAATCAGGGGCCTGTTTCATAAAACTTGTCATCAGTGACAACTGCAACATTTCTATGACAAATTTGCTCTCAGCCAATCAGATGCAAGGATTTCAGTAGCTTGTCACATCTATGACAACTTGTCACTGATGACAAGTTTTATGAAACGGGCCCCAGATGATCAGAATAGCAGGGTATTATGCAAATCAGACATCAAATATTAAAAGTATTAGCCCACATTTGCAAACCCACGAAAATCAAAACTGCATAAAACAGGTCCAATATGACTTCAAGTACAAGTTATAACAGTAACATACCTCACCTGTTGCTCTTTGTCTATACCATTCGATAAAAGAGAGAAAATCATCGTTTTAAAATTAATTTTCAAACCAGGTCAACCCGACCCAAAATCGAATTACGAGCGCGGGCTAGCTACGTACATGTAACTTACACATGTATCGCATGCATGTAGTACGTACGCGGACCGGAGCTAGCGAGCGTTATACGCATGCATACGGTGCATTTTCATTTATTTTTATGAAAGTAATGGACTAATTGGAACGAAATTTTGCACAGGTGTTACTGCAATCATACCCAAACTCCATGCTAACTATGAGACCAATTGCTGCAGGTTTACAAATGTGGGCTAATACCTTTAAAGAAAGTTAAATTTTAGTTATGAAGAGATATTGCTACAACCATGTTATGTAGATTAGCTGAAGTGATGATGTTAATCACGTTTCACTATTAACTCCTGCTGAAAGTTCTGAATGTTTAAAAAGATAAAATGCTTACACTGCTACACATGTGTGGTGTGGGGTGTTGTGCAATTCATGTTTTCTTCCAGTTGGAAGTGAGTGGGTCCCAAAAACTATCCCATAAACACTGCACAGAGCGATAACTTGACATCAGGGTGCTTTATGGAGCTGGAATTGATAGTGTCAAGTGTTAGATACATAATGTATGTACAAAACTGACCCACTGGGTCTGTACACAAAAAGGTGAAGCAAAATTGAATTTGGGGCAATGATTGTGGCAAGAGAATGTCCCTTTGAAGTTATTGCTAGCTTTGAACATGCGTGGAAGAACACTTTACATTTAAAATCATAATTTGCTTGAATGTTTTATTATACCCCCGCCACATTTAGTGTTAAGGGGGTATATAGGAATCATTGTGATGTTGGTCGGGCGGGTGGGCGGGCGGTCGGTCGGTCGGTCTGTTGCAAAATCTTTTGTCGCGAACTCCTCCTACAGTTTTGAAGCAATTTAAATGAAACTTAGGGTAAATGATGATATTGAGTTATAGATGTGCAAGACATGTTTTTTGTGTTTGTCGGACAATGCATTGCCATGGTAACCATAATTTTACCAAAACCTTGTGGATTGAATAACTTCCATAGTATTTAAGCAATCAATTTAAAAATTGGTATCTATGATGATCTATAGGTATAGTTATGCAAGACACTCTTCGTGTTTGTACTTGACAAAGCGTCGCCATGGTAACCGCATGTTTTCTTCGAAATCTTGTGGAGTGAACAACTTCAAAAGTTTTGAAGCAATTGAAATCAAATTTGGTAGGCATTATGGCCTTGAGGCATAGATGTGGAACACATAATTTTTGTGTTTGTCGGACAAAGCGTTGCCATGGTAACCATAATTTTACCAAAACCTTGTGGATTGAATAATTTCCACATCGTTCAAGCAATTAAGGTCAAATTTAGTATGTATGATGATCGGGAGGTGTAGTTATGCAAGACACCAATGTGTTAATATAAGAAAAATGTGTTGCCATGGTAACCACTCATTTTTGTATCAAATTGAACCATTTAATCTATGAAGGTGAAATTTGGTGTGTTTGATGCTCTTTAAGTGTAGTTAAAGGTGCCTTGAACACTATGGCTTCAGTAGCAACTTAACGCCCTTATCATTCTCAACCGCCGAAATGTTGTACTGTAAAAGTGGAAATTTTCGCGGTGTTGAAATCTTCGCGCATTTCGCGCAACCAGAAAGTACCCCAAATAATTTTGCTTGCCATATGTTCCTGTGCGTGATGTATTGATTCCATGGAATTATAAACACGCGAAACCCTTCTTACCCAGCCAAGCGCGAAAAATTGGTCGCGCGAAAATATCCACTTTTACAGTATTACATCTTCACAAGTTTTTTTCAGTGGATAAAAAATAAGCGAAAAGTTATTGCAAATTTACTATGTGGATGTGTGCTTGGAGAGAGAGATGTTAAGTCAATATCATTAAACATCTCTGGAGGAAAAAGGTACAAGTTATTAAGGTACAGATTTTGTATTCAAGTTGACTCTAAAAAAACGGTATAAATCAGGGGCCTGTTTCATAAAACTTGTCATCAGTGACAACTGCAACATTTCTATGACAAATTTGCTCTCAGCCAATCAGATGCAAGGATTTCAGTAGCTTGTCACATCTATGACAACTTGTCACTGATGACAAGTTTTATGAAACGGGCCCCAGATGATCAGAATAGCAGGGTATTATGCAAATCAGACATCAAATATTAAAAGTATTAGCCCACATTTGCAAACCCACGAAAATCAAAACTGCATAAAACAGGTCCAATATGACTTCAAGTACAAGTTATAACAGTAACATACCTCACCTGTTGCTCTTTGTCTATACCATTCGATAAAAGAGAGAAAATCATCGTTTTAAAATTAATTTTCAAACCAGGTCAACCCGACCCAAAATCGAATTACGAGCGCGGGCTAGCTACGTACATGTAACTTACACATGTATCGCATGCATGTAGTACGTACGCGGACCGGAGCTAGCGAGCGTTATACGCATGCATACGGTGCATTTTCATTTATTTTTATGAAAGTAATGGACTAATTGGAACGAAATTTTGCACAAGTGTTACTGCAATCATACCCAAACTCCATGCTAACTATGAGACCAATTGCTGCAGGTTTACAAATGTGGGCTAATACCTTTAAAGAAAGTTAAATTTTAGTTATGAAGAGATATTGCTACAACCATGTTATGTAGATTAGCTGAAGTGATGATGTTAATCACGTTTCACTATTAACTCCTGCTGAAAGTTCTGAATGTTTAAAAAGATAAAATGCTTACACTGCTACACATGTGTGGTGTGGGGTGTTGTGCAATTCATGTTTTCTTCCAGTTGGAAGTGAGTGGGTCCCAAAAACTATCCCATAAACACTGCACAGAGCGATAACTTGACATCAGGGTGCTTTATGGAGCTGGAATTGATAGTGTCAAGTGTTAGATACATAATGTATGTACAAAACTGACCCACTGGGTCTGTACACAAAAAGGTGAAGCAAAATTGAATTTGGGGCAATGATTGTGGCAAGAGAATGTCCCTTTGAAGTTATTGCTAGCTTTGAACATGCGTGGAAGAACACTTTACATTTAAAATCATAATTTGCTTGAATGTTTTATTATACCCCCGCCACATTTAGTGTTAAGGGGGTATATAGGAATCATCGTGATGTTGGTCGGGCGGGTGGGCGGGCGGTCGGTCGGTCGGTCTGTTGCAAAATCTTTTGTCGCGAACTCCTCCTACAGTTTTGAAGCAATTTAAATGAAACTTAGGGTAAATGATGATATTGAGTTATAGATGTGCAAGACATGTTTTTTGTGTTTGTCGGACAATGCATTGCCATGGTAACCATAATTTTACCAAAACCTTGTGGATTGAATAACTTCCATAGTATTTAAGCAATCAATTTAAAAATTGGTATCTATGATGATCTATAGGTATAGTTATGCAAGACACTCTTCGTGTTTGTACTTGACAAAGCGTCGCCATGGTAACCGCATGTTTTCTTCGAAATCTTGTGGAGTGAACAACTTCAAAAGTTTTGAAGCAATTGAAATCAAATTTGGTAGGCATTATGGCCTTGAGGCATAGATGTGGAACACATAATTTTTGTGTTTGTCGGACAAAGCGTTGCCATGGTAACCATAATTTTACCAAAACCTTGTGGATTGAATAATTTCCACATCGTTCAAGCAATTAAGGTCAAATTTAGTATGTATGATGATCGGGAGGTGTAGTTATGCAAGACACCAATGTGTTAATATAAGAAAAATGTGTTGCCATGGTAACCACTCATTTTTGTATCAAATTGAACCATTTAATCTATGAAGGTGAAATTTGGTGTGTTTGATGCTCTTTAAGTGTAGTTAAAGGTGCCTTGAACACTATGGCTTCAGTAGCAACTTAACGCCCTTATCATTCTCAACCGCCGAAATGTTGTACTGTAAAAGTGGAAATTTTCGCGGTGTTGAAATCTTCGCATATTTCGCGCAACCAGAAAGTACCCCAAATAATTTTGCTTGCCATATGTTCCTGTGCGTGATGTATTGATTCCATGGAATTATAAACACGCGAAACCCTTCTTACCCAGCCAAGCGCGAAAAATTAGTTGCGCGAAAATATCCACTTTTACAGTATTACATCTTCACAAGTTTTTTTCAGTGGATAAAAAATAAGCGAAAAGTTATTGCAAATTTACTATGTGGATGTGTGCTTGGAGAGAGAGATGTTAAGTCAATATCATTAAACATCTCTGGAGGAAAAAGGTGCAAGTTATTAAGGTACAGATTTTGTATTCAAGTTGACTCTAAAAAAACGGTATAAATCAGGGGCCTGTTTCATAAAACTTGTCATCAGTGACAACTGCAACATTTCTATGACAAATTTGCTCTCAGCCAATCAGATGCAAGGATTTCAGTAGCTTGTCACATCTATGACAACTTGTCACTGATGACAAGTTTTATGAAACGGGCCCCAGATGATCAGAATAGCAGGGTATTATGCAAATCAGACATCAAATATTAAAGGTATTAGCCCACATTTGCAAACCCACAAAAATCAAAACTGCATAAAACAGGTCCAATATGACTTCAAGTACAAGTTATAACAGTAACATACCTCACCTGTTGCTCTTTGTCTATACCATTCGATAAAAGAGAGAAAATCATCGTTTTAAAATTAATTTTCAAACCAGGTCAACCCGACCCAAAATCGAATTACGAGCGCGGGCTAGCTACGTACATGTAACTTACACATGTATCGCATGCATGTAGTACGTACGCGGACCGGAGCTAGCGAGCGTTATACGCATGCATACGGTGCATTTTCATTTATTTTTATGAAAGTAATGGACTAATTGGTACGAAATTTTGCACAGGTGTTACTGCAATCATACCCAAACTCCATGCTAACTATGAGACCAATTGCTGCAGGTTTACAAATGTGGGCTAATACCTTTAAAGAAAGTTAAATTTTAGTTATGAAGAGATATTGCTACAACCATGTTATGTAGATTAGCTGAAGTGATGATGTTAATCACGTTTCACTATTAACTCCTGCTGAAAGTTCTGAATGTTTAAAAAGATAAAATGCTTACACTGCTACACATGTGTGGTGTGGGGTGTTGTGCAATTCATGTTTTCTTCCAGTTGGAAGTGAGTGGGTCCCAAAAACTATCCCATAAACACTGCACAGAGCGATAACTTGACATCAGGGCGCTTTATGGAGCTGGAATTGATAGTGTCAAGTGTTAGATACATAATGTATGTACAAAACTGACCCACTGGGTCTGTACACAAAAAGGTGAAGCAAAATTGAATTTGGGGCAATGATTGTGGCAAGAGAATGTCCCTTTGAAGTTATTGCTAGCTTTGAACATGCGTGGAAGAACACTTTACATTTAAAATCATAATTTGCTTGAATGTTTTATTATACCCCCGCCACATTTAGTGTTAAGGGGGTATATAGGAATCATTGTGATGTTGGTCGGGCGGGTGGGCGGGCGGTCGGTCGGTCGGTCTGTTGCAAAATCTTTTGTCGCGAACTCCTCCTACAGTTTTGAAGCAATTTAAATGAAACTTAGGGTAAATGATGATATTGAGTTATAGATGTGCAAGACATGTTTTTTGTGTTTGTCGGACAATGCATTGCCATGGTAACCATAATTTTACCAAAACCTTGTGGATTGAATAACTTCCATAGTATTTAAGCAATCAATTTAAAAATTGGTATCTATGATGATCTATAGGTATAGTTATGCAAGACACTCTTCGTGTTTGTACTTGACAAAGCGTCGCCATGGTAACCGCATGTTTTCTTCGAAATCTTGTGGAGTGAACAACTTCAAAAGTTTTGAAGCAATTGAAATCAAATTTGGTAGGCATTATGGCCTTGAGGCATAGATGTGGAACACATAATTTTTGTGTTTGTCGGACAAAGCGTTGCCATGGTAACCATAATTTTACCAAAACCTTGTGGATTGAATAATTTCCACATCGTTCAAGCAATTAAGGTCAAATTTAGTATGTATGATGATCGGGAGGTGTAGTTATGCAAGACACCAATGTGTTAATATAAGAAAAATGTGTTGCCATGGTAACCACTCATTTTTGTATCAAATTGAACCATTTAATCTATGAAGGTGAAATTTGGTGTGTTTGATGCTCTTTAAGTGTAGTTAAAGGTGCCTTGAACACTATGGCTTCAGTAGCAACTTAACGCCCTTATCATTCTCAACCGCCGAAATGTTGTACTGTAAAAGTGGAAATTTTCGCGGTGTTGAAATCTTCGCATATTTCGCGCAACCAGAAAGTACCCCAAATAATTTTGCTTGCCATATGTTCCTGTGCGTGATGTATTGATTCCATGGAATTATAAACACGCGAAACCCTTCTTACCCAGCCAAGCGCGAAAAATTAGTTGCGCGAAAATATCCACTTTTACAGTATTACATCTTCACAAGTTTTTTTCAGTGGATAAAAAATAAGCGAAAAGTTATTGCAAATTTACTATGTGGATGTGTGCTTGGAGAGAGAGATGTTAAGTCAATATCATTAAACATCTCTGGAGGAAAAAGGTGCAAGTTATTAAGGTACAGATTTTGTATTCAAGTTGACTCTAAAAAAACGGTATAAATCAGGGGCCTGTTTCATAAAACTTGTCATCAGTGACAACTGCAACATTTCTATGACAAATTTGCTCTCAGCCAATCAGATGCAAGGATTTCAGTAGCTTGTCACATCTATGACAACTTGTCACTGATGACAAGTTTTATGAAACGGGCCCCAGATGATCAGAATAGCAGGGTATTATGCAAATCAGACATCAAATATTAAAGGTATTAGCCCACATTTGCAAACCCACAAAAATCAAAACTGCATAAAACAGGTCCAATATGACTTCAAGTACAAGTTATAACAGTAACATACCTCACCTGTTGCTCTTTGTCTATACCATTCGATAAAAGAGAGAAAATCATCGTTTTAAAATTAATTTTCAAACCAGGTCAACCCGACCCAAAATCGAATTACGAGCGCGGGCTAGCTACGTACATGTAACTTACACATGTATCGCATGCATGTAGTACGTACGCGGACCGGAGCTAGCGAGCGTTATACGCATGCATACGGTGCATTTTCATTTATTTTTATGAAAGTAATGGACTAATTGGTACGAAATTTTGCACAGGTGTTACTGCAATCATACCCAAACTCCATGCTAACTATGAGACCAATTGCTGCAGGTTTACAAATGTGGGCTAATACCTTTAAAGAAAGTTAAATTTTAGTTATGAAGAGATATTGCTACAACCATGTTATGTAGATTAGCTGAAGTGATGATGTTAATCACGTTTCACTATTAACTCCTGCTGAAAGTTCTGAATGTTTAAAAAGATAAAATGCTTACACTGCTACACATGTGTGGTGTGGGGTGTTGTGCAATTCATGTTTTCTTCCAGTTGGAAGTGAGTGGGTCCCAAAAACTATCCCATAAACACTGCACAGAGCGATAACTTGACATCAGGGCGCTTTATGGAGCTGGAATTGATAGTGTCAAGTGTTAGATACATAATGTATGTACAAAACTGACCCACTGGGTCTGTACACAAAAAGGTGAAGCAAAATTGAATTTGGGGCAATGATTGTGGCAAGAGAATGTCCCTTTGAAGTTATTGCTAGCTTTGAACATGCGTGGAAGAACACTTTACATTTAAAATCATAATTTGCTTGAATGTTTTATTATACCCCCGCCACATTTAGTGTTAAGGGGGTATATAGGAATCATTGTGATGTTGGTCGGGCGGGTGGGCGGGCGGTCGGTCGGTCGGTCTGTTGCAAAATCTTTTGTCGCGAACTCCTCCTACAGTTTTGAAGCAATTTAAATGAAACTTAGGGTAAATGATGATATTGAGTTATAGATGTGCAAGACATGTTTTTTGTGTTTGTCGGACAATGCATTGCCATGGTAACCATAATTTTACCAAAACCTTGTGGATTGAATAACTTCCATAGTATTTAAGCAATCAATTTAAAAATTGGTATCTATGATGATCTATAGGTATAGTTATGCAAGACACTCTTCGTGTTTGTACTTGACAAAGCGTCGCCATGGTAACCGCATGTTTTCTTCGAAATCTTGTGGAGTGAACAACTTCAAAAGTTTTGAAGCAATTGAAATCAAATTTGGTAGGCATTATGGCCTTGAGGCATAGATGTGGAACACATAATTTTTGTGTTTGTCGGACAAAGCGTTGCCATGGTAACCATAATTTTACCAAAACCTTGTGGATTGAATAATTTCCACATCGTTCAAGCAATTAAGGTCAAATTTAGTATGTATGATGATCGGGAGGTGTAGTTATGCAAGACACCAATGTGTTAATATAAGAAAAATGTGTTGCCATGGTAACCACTCATTTTTGTATCAAATTGAACCATTTAATCTATGAAGGTGAAATTTGGTGTGTTTGATGCTCTTTAAGTGTAGTTTTGCAAAATGTCCTTTGTATATGTATCGGACAATGCGTTGCCATGGTAACCGCATGTTTTTTTTTTAAATACTGTGGAGTGAACTTCTTCCACAGTTTTCAAGCAATTGAAACCAAATTTGGTAGGCATTATGGCCCTGAGGTATAGATGGGGAACACATAATTTTTGTATTTGTCACACAAACCGTTTCCGTGGTAACCACAATTTTACCAAAACCGTGCAGATCGAATAACTTTTCCATCATTCAAGCAATTAAAGTCAAATTCAGTATGTATCATGATCTAGAAGTGTAGTTTTGCAAGACACCAATGTGTTAGTTTAAGGAAAACGTGTTGCCATGGTAACCACTCATTTTTGTATCAAAATAAACCATTCAAGCTATGAAGGTCAAATTTGGTGTGTGTGATGGTCTTTAAGTGTAGTGATGCTGGGGGAAAGCATGTTTCCATTTGCTGTAAGTTTTTTACTCAGTGTCAAGTCTGTAATTGTACAGTAAACTAAAATTATTCTGTTTCCAATTCTACAAATGCACAAACTTGGTATTAACGTCATTGCCCTCATGACATCACATACTATAAAGCAACACGAGGGGCGGGGGTATTAATCACCTTCAGTGATAATTCTAGTTGATTAATAAGTCACCTTTCAAGCTTTAGTGGACTTCTTGTTACACAAAATTTATTTCGTAACAAAAACTTTTGTTTTCTAAATGTTGGTAAAACCAAATTTGCTATAAATGTTGAGCTGAACAATAGACACAGAACCATACATTATGTATGTGCCTTTTTATACAACACCTAAGAATGATATCAAATTGTGATTGGCCAAGCACATGTCACATCACATTCAATAGAAAATACCTATCAAACTCTTTAACAGAGACAGCCATACATTAGGCCCCTGGCATTGGCATAATGCACGGCTCATAATGTGCAAAGCGCCATCAAGTGCTGGCCTGTTCATTATCAGGCACGGCGGCCAGGTACTTAAACATTACGTGTGTGCGTGCAACTCATAAATTATTTGTATACTATTCTTCGCTGTTACTACCTGCATTTACCATCATTTATTAATTTTTTTAATGCAGATGTTTCTGACCAATTTTTGACATAGAGCTCTATGAATGGTAAGGCATATTACTGTGTCTATTTTTCAGCTCAGGTGTTACAGGATGATGATGTCACAATGTACTTGTTTTGAATTTGTAATTTTTTATTTGTTGTGTGAAGTATAACAGTCCGTCAAGATGCTCTTAGTTCCTAAAGAGAAGAAGAAAAAGGAAAGAAAAAAGGTATTCAAAGTATTTCATTTATGAAGAGATCTTCTGGTGAGATCACACAGTTAAAAAAAAAAAAATCAGATTTAAAAGTCTCTAACTGCATCAATTTTAGAATAATTTTCAGTGGATGACAGTGACTGAGTTAATGAGTGCATCATTTTTGTCCCCGCGGAACGAGTTCGAGCAGGGGACTATGAAACGGGCTCTGTACGTGTGTGTGTGTGCGTCCGTGCGTCCGTGTGTCTGTCTGTGTGTGCGTCCGTGTTTGATCAAAATCTTCAATTTGCTACTTCTCTGTCATTTATGAGCCAATTTTGATTCTGTTTGCTTTATATGATAGCACTACATGGGAGCTTTGAAACTTATACACAGAATTTCAGGTGTGACCTTTGACCTTGACCTTTGACCTATATAGTACATTTTGCTACAAAATGCTACTCCTTCGCCATTTCTAACCCGATTTCGATTCCATTTGCTTTATGTGATGGCACTAAGTGAGGGCTTCAAAACTTCTACACAGAATTTTGACCTTTGACTTCTTTGACCTTTGACCTTGATTTTTGACCTATATTGTACATTGGCTACAAAATGCTACTCCTTCGCCATTTCTAACCCGATTTCGATTCCGTTTGCTTTATGTGATGGCACTAGGTGAGGGCTTCAAAAGTTCTACACAGAATTTTGACCTTTGACTTCTTTGACCTTTGACCTTGATTTTTGACCTATATTGTACATTGGCTACAAAATGCTACTCCTTCGCCATTTCTAACCCGATTTCGATTCCGTTTGCTTTATGTGATGGCACTATTTGAGGGCTTCAAAACTTCTACACAGAATTTTGACCTTTGACTTCTTTGACCTTTGACCTTGATTTTTGACCTATATTGTACATTGGCTACAAAATGCTACTCCTTCGCCATTTCTAACCCGCTTTTGATTCTGTTTGCTTTATGTGATGGCACTAGGTGAGGGCTTCAAAACTTCTACACAGAATTTTGACCTAGGTGAGGGCTGGCTCAAATGCTACTTCTACACATTTCGAATGTTTAGGTGAGGGCTTCAAAACTTCTACACTATGACTTCTTTGACCTTTGACCTTGATTTTTGACCTATATTGTACATTTTGCTACAAAATGCTACTTCCGGTGGTGACATATGTTACGCACCGCGTAATTTCTACTTTTCCTTGTTTAGCTTGTTTTTATCTCCTTTCAACAAATCATGCACTTCAAATATAGTCTTTAATGTCCAATTGTCATGAATAGTTAAATGATAAATTGACCTTGTGTATGACTTGACGTTACACTTATGAAGCCCTGTGATTAATTTGCGCATTTATTTTGCCTTCTTCTCAGGTTCGTCAGTTTGCAGCAGTTCTGCTGAGAAGACTCGTCAGAAGATGGAAAAAGTTCTCACCAGAATTCCACGAAAGGTGCAAACCAGCTTGACTTTGTATTGTTATGTGGGAGTATTCTCCTGCAGCTTGGAGTGTTTACACAAGATCATGTCATAGTATGTTAAAGCATGAATATGGTAAATAGTTCCATCAGTCTTTTTTCGCATTAATACCTTGTGCTCCATAGTTGATCACATAGAGGAGATGACGTCAAGCTGTGATCTGAGACCATTGTATGTTTTCATAAGAGAACACTGGGCAGTCAATGCATTAAGCCAAGCCGTTTCGATTAAAGGTCCAGAGTAATCAAGAAAATGTCATTTCTTGCCATAGACACCATTCTAGATAATTTCCCTTACTGATTTTGATTTTCACACTCATTTCTGGCGATTTTGAATGAGGAACGAGATATTGAGAAAGAAAAACTGCACTTGGGAGCGCCCCTCAAAATTCTGTCAAAAGTGGGCAAACTATGCAAAATGCCAGGTGACGTCATCTCGGGAATGAGCTCTATGGTAAACAACACACACACATGCATGGTGTGCACTTTGTAGTATACATTTACCCTATCCTTTGTCTTTGAACCTTTGCCAATTATGACTTTTTTATCGACTAGGCCTATGTTGTTGTTGTTGTTTGTTTTTTTTTTTGGGGGGGGGGATTTGTAATAAGGTTCGATAAAAGAAACAATAATTCTTTCATTACCAGCCAATAGAATATCAGGAATTGTAGACCTAGACTTAATCCTCTACTATTAGTACTTCTTTAGGGTAGCATCACTACAGCAATCCGCATTGTCATACATCGCTCAAACTGCATTGAAATGCAGTGACTGGGGACTCTGCTGTAGGCCTAGCCCAGTAACAGAGAATGATCCCGAATTCCTATGTCGTATTGATTCATAGAATGGGTAGCGAGAATCCTGCGATCTCATTGGTCGAGAGCTATGTGTTTATTTATACTGGCCGCACGCTGAGTCACAATGGTAAACATGTTATCGCGCACCTGTAATAAAGGTTCGCGCATTAAGCAAGTGTTCGCGCACTCAGTACGAGACGCCTATTGGCTAAAACAACCATGCATCAGTTTTTACTGGATGCATGGTTCTGAAGAGAAACCGTGCGTCCAGTAAAAACTGATGCATGGTTTTTGGGCTGTTGTCTATGGCAAGCCAAAAGGAAATGCACCCAGTAAATTTGTCATTGGGTAACACGATAGAAAAATGGGTTTTTGGCAAGAAAATTACCCATTCTATAAAACAGATGACACACATGTCTTTTCGTGCGTCAGTCGGAATATAGTGTGTATGCGGTAACCATGGAATTTAGCCTAAACCCACTCGGCTTCGCCTCGTGGGTTAAGCATTCCATAGTTACCTTATACACACAATTCCGACTGAGGCACTCAGACCTGTGCATCATTTGTATATTATTGAATGGGTAGCGAGAATCCTGCGATCTCATTGGTCGAGAACTATGTGTTGATTTTTACTGGCCGCACGCTGAGTCACAGTGGTAAACATGTTATCGCGCACTTGTAGCAAAAGTACGCGTACTTGTAACAAAGGTTCGCGCACTCAGTACGAGACGCCTATTGGCTAAATCAACCATGCATCAGTATACGAATAATTTATGAGTTGTGAGTGCATAGGGCACGAATATCGCACGAAGCGCGAGATAAGCCACTGGTCTATTCAACAAGGCGCGTAGCGCCGCATTGAATAGACCAGTGGCGAATCTCGCGCCGAGTGCGGTATTACGTGCCCCAATGCACGAACAAAATCATAAATTATTCGTTTTATACAACACCTTGTCCACAATCACAGTACTAAATTAGTGACCGCCAACTCAGGAAGGCCTAAAAATAAATGTAACAATTAGGCCGAGAATTTTAAACCACCCTGTGTACTGCTTTCAAACACTCGTCATGATTCGACCACACAGTTACAGGAATCACAAACTCCGCAGGGTCTAGTGTTATACCCATTCTACGCTAACGTTAGATCGAGTTTAAAAATAGGCCTGACTGTTAGGCCGATCTGAGATGTCGGTAGATCTAGTAGTAGGTCTAGACTTTGTCTATTTCCGAAAATGATTTTGTATAAAAACACAGAAAAATAATCAAATTACGGTTTCTCAACTTGAAATGAAGTCTTGATTTTGGGATCACTGTGGTCCACGTACATTTGTAGCAGATCAGAGTCAAAAGTAAAAACACAGCAGTAGGTATAAAGGCCGCAATACATGCAACTATCTAGGTAAAGTAGCTGCGCGTACACGTATAACGTTGCAGTACTCCGCCGCGCCCAGTCTGTGAGACTTACCGGCAGCACAGCGCAGCCGGCCAGCACGTACAATGTAGTTTGCTGGCACTTTGCTGCTGTGAGCCACAGAACTCTGTGAGCGGCCATGCATTAGTAGCCCCCGCGAAGCCGTGCTATAGTACCTTCGAGCCGTGCAATAGGCCCATGCCAGGGGCCTATTGTGTGGCTGTCACTCTCAATGAGTTTGATAAGTATTTTCTATTGAATGTCATGTGACATGTTCTTGGCCAATCACAATTCGACATCATTCTGAGGTGTTGTATAATATTTACTGATGCATGGCTGGCCGTGCGTCCAGTGAAAACTGATGCATGGTTTTCAAGCTCTCGTCTATGCCAAGCCAAAAGGAAATGCATCCAGTGATTTTGTCATCGGGTAACACGATAGAAAAATGGGTTTTTGGCAAGAAAATTACTCATTCTATAAATCAGATGATGCACATGTCTTTTCGTGCGTCAGTCGGAATATAGTGTGCATGCGGTAATTATGGAATTTAGCCTAAACCCACTCGGCTTCGCCTCGTGGGTTAAGCATTCCATAGTTACCTTATGCACACAATTCCGACTGACGCACTCAGACCTGTGCGTCATTTGTATATTATAGACTGATGGTATTTGTCTCTTGTCGTTTGGCTTCTTATCAAACGTTGGTACATGTATGATCAGCCCCCTAGTAGGTGTAGAGTCAGAGATAGATGTTATCATACCACTTTGCTATGCAAAACTGCTTATCCACGCTGATCAGTAAAATTTTCAGCTAAAAACGCAGTAAAAAGGGTATTTCAGCCTCTCACTAAATCAGCACTAGTGGAACATCTAGGCCTAATCTATTCTTAATTGATGTTTGGCTAACAGATTTTATGAATTTGAAAAAAAATACTTGTTTTTCTTGGTTTTCTTGTTCTTGTTTGCACAGCCCACAGGTCTTGCAACTGCCTTCCAAACCAACTACCGCACTTTACGCACACCAAGTTGATTGATTCTAGACCGGTCTACTGCTTTTGCATGAACATTTGAAAGAAATTCAAATCTAATTAAAGAGGTCAGGATATAAAATTTACAACAAAACAGTATCCTCAGCCAGTCCAAGAACAAACTACCAATCCTCACACATCCAATCACAGCTAGCTAGATGGCCCAGCTAGCTACAAATGTAGCTAGATCAACAGTGTACAATACTGTACAGTAACCTAACATTCATAAGCACTTGCACTGTGCGGTATACGGGCTAGAGCATGCAGCGAGCGAGCGTGTGAGTAATTCATCTGGCTTTGTGCTTAGCCTGGATGCGTAGCTGGATATAAAACAATACCGTGGACTATCTGCTTTGGCAGACATTATTGCTAGAGTGATGGAATACATATTTGTAGAAATGGATACGGTACCATTCCCTACTTTGGGGCCCCTGGGAGAAATGCGGGGGGGGGGGGGGGGGGGGGGGGGGGTCAAACCCACTTTCTCCACGCAGTTCTTCAATTTTGGTGTAACTGACTATGATGTAGACTACTGTTGATAGGCCTGATTTCATCACAGCTAAATGGTCATCTGGATATTGTTACCAAGTGATAAACGTTTCTGTGACAACATTAGCCATCTCAAGTGGCCACTACGTCACATGTTGCGATCACAGAAAGTTTAGCTCTGTGCAGTGTTTTTGCTTTCTCGCTCTCCACTCGACCACATGTGCTGCAAAGGCATGAGAAGTGATACAACTGTATTGCAGAATTCATGTTCGTTCACATCGCTCATGAATGTGTGCAGAGCGAATATTTTCAGGGCGTCATTGTCACTGTCCTTTCCAGGCATTGTTTGGTCGTGGTTACACCAAGGAAATATCATACTAGTACCTCCATACACGGGTGATATTCATTATTCTGAAGGTTTGTTTAATCCAAAAAGTTGAATATGATTTGTTATTCCAAAGGTCTGGTGATCTGAAAATAAAAGGTCCGTACTATTAAAATGAACATTTGGACTAACAAAACTTATGTCTTTATCCTATGCCTTGTCCGCCTTGGACTACTTAACATAACAATGTCCGAATCTCAGAGCTTGGGTATTTGTTCCATGTTCATTGTGTCACTGCCGGCAACCAGGGACAGCCTGGTGGTAGTGTCGCTGCTTGGAAAGCAGAAGATGACAGGTTCGAGTCCCACTGGTTCCTTTTTTCTGACATGTTTGTTAATTTACAGATCAGCAGTTGCGATCTTAACAAATTTTCATTTGTAGAGGGAGACAAACTGAAGAAACTCAAACCAAAACTTATGTCGTTTTCAGATTAACAAACCTCTTTTTTTTTTCATCTTCAGATTAATGAACCTTCTAAATAAAAGAATCCGTTATGGTATTATAATTATCATTTTCGAATTAACAAACCTTCAAAGTGACAAAACTAAAACCATTGAGGGGCCATCATGTTATTCTAACATTTCACTGGCAGTGAACTACATTGTAAACATGGGCTCACCTAATAGCCTCGTCTTAATGTGGAAAACATTGGAACTTTGACTGAATCATGAACAGATCTGGAAGCAGAATAACGCTTGGTAGCTCTATCCCTACCCTATCACTCTTCTTTTTTGTACATTTCTCTGTCTCATGCCTTAACTTATTGGCACTTCATCTCATTGCATCCCATTGGGGATGAGGGCTGTAAGGTGCATTGTACTTTACTAGTGAACATACCTTTTAGGTACATCTATGGACTTGCTGTCATTTTCTTTGATCACATTTTGGTTAACAGATTTAAGAATATAAGTGTCATAGAGCACGTAGTAGATGTTATATATTTATTGAATTTGAAGTCCATATTGAAACAGTATGCAGATAATAATAGATGCAACTAGTGAAGCTGCTGTGGAATGAAAGAGTCATGTGAAGCTCAACAACCATGATCTGCAAACATTCCACACATTATGAAATGGATGTATCTGATTCAAATTGCAACATATCTATAAAGTATGCTGCAACAACTTTATCAAGACTAACCTGTTGAAAACTAGTCCCGAGTATACAATGTACATTGGCAGGTGTCAATAGGAAATGCGTATTACAGCAAAATCAGCTCATCCTCATCAGGTTTAGCTGCAATGCCAAGACATAGATGAGTTAAAGCTTGTTAATTTAGGAGAAATTTGATATCTGTTACTGCAAATAAGTGAACAAGCAAAAGCAGTCAAAGAAATAGCAAAACTAGGTGACTGGATTTGAACATCAGTAATATATTTCATGTACCATTTTACAGGGTCAGTCAAATGAGTGTAGTTGGTCACCTGACTGAATTTGTGTGCCTTTTACTCCCATTTGTGTTTGTGATTATTAGCTATAATTTCTCAGTCTTAATTAATGTCATCACTCTGTGACTCTGTTTAGGGGTTGCTGTAATGATATTTACTATACCTCTTTTAAGAAGAAAAAAAAAAGACACTTGAGTCATCTATTTTCTTGCATCATAGAAGAAGCAATTGACTCCTTTATGCAATATCACTAAAAATGGAAGCTTTAATCTTAATGTTAGAAATACAATTTATTTGTGTAAGCAGACTCATTTTGTAAGGGAAGGTTCTGAAATCCAAGTCATAAAGATATTGAAGAGGTCATCTGACATGTGCTGTCTGCTGTGCTTTGTGTTTTGTGTGTTGTGCTTTGTATTTTGAAGGAAAATGTATGTCAAAGACAATGTTTTTCTTTGTCCATTAGATATCAAAGCAACAGCTCAGTTGAAGTGGAAGTGCCTGTATACATGAATCATGTAAAATGGCTTGTGATGGGCTTCTGTGATAAAATATGTGATCTATCAGCATGAAAAGCTCATAAAGTTGCAAACCATTTTTGTATGTGTGTGTGTGTGCTAGTAATATACATTGTAATTCAGTCCACTGCATTTTAAAAGAATATTTCAGGAACTGCTACAGTACAAAATTGGTCTCCATGTAAACACAGATTGGGGAAAATGAGAAAAGCCTAGATTTAGTGAAGTGTGCAGGGGGTTATATATTTTCGCACAACAGGCCATTTCAAAACAACCACACATTGTATTATCATTGTTCATTGTATTAAAACAGTCTTTTTTAACTTTTAAATTGCAATAGCAGTGGGGGCCACTGTAGCACAGTGGATAAGACTCTTGACTTTGAAGCAGAGGTCTAAGGTTGAATCCAGTGAAGTGCCCACATCCTTGGACAAGTTGTTTTTCTCACCATGTTCCTCTCAGCCACAGTGAAGAAGCTACCCTGAAAAAAAAAAGAAGACATGAGTATTACCATTCCCACCTGCCATTACTGTGATATAAATGCACCCTTCCAGCTCTTCCGTAATTCCAGTAGAGGGAGCAGTCTTAATATTCTCTGTGGCCCTCACTCACTGGTCATTGAAAAATGTGTAGCAAAATAATACATTTTTTAAATGTTCCTCCTGTAACTGTTAATTTAGGGTAGACTCACTTTACATCGTTGTGTGATTCACCATGTTCATCTGGACCATACTCGTACAGAATATCTTTTTCCCCCAGTTGACTCTCATTCATTGTTGTAAAGTGTTATGGAAAACTAACATATGTCTTCTGTGCAAGCTATTATTTTGTTTATTTTTTGTAAAATTTCAAAGTCATTTCTTGCAAAGTTACACTTTGTACATATTCTTTTTCAGCTTGAAGCAAATCACTCTCCAGCTTCTCCAGCATGAGAATGAGTAAGTCTTTACATTGTTCCATCTTGTTTCTCCTACATTGTGTATTTCAGATTGAGTGATTAATGCAACCATACATGTCAAGTTTTTTGGTCTAAATTTTGCTAAAAGCAATGGCATTATGTGATGAGGCACCATAAATATGCTAATAGTAAAAGAAAATTTTTTAAAAAATGCTGCAAAGCCATCAAGTGGCCAACTGTGTAGATCCATAACACACAAGCATTGATTTAGATGTCTCTGTTCCACAGGGTGCCAGAGGTATTATATTTGTCTGTCCAAGCCAGATCTTGTTAAAATCACAAATTTCTGACATGGAATCAGCCCACACCTGAAAGATGCAGGCAGCGGAAAACTGGTTCATCTTGACTAGTGTAGAGGTTGGTCTATTGTCACATGTACCATATTTTCATGAAAGGCTTTACAGAAACTGTAAGCCCCTTTAATTGTCTCCTAGTGAAGAAAGCCTTTCACTGGAAAGCAGAACCTCAGACAGCCTTTGACCCTGGCAAACAAATGATGATATGTACTCCCTTTCATGCTGAACACAGATGCATTGGTCACCGCAATTAGAGCTGAGCTGTTTCAAAACAGGAAGGCCAGGGAAAGGTTGAAATCTTTTAAAGGCTTCCATGGCGGTAGAACATTGGTTGGTAGAAGGCTTGATTGTTCACCAAGCATTCTTCATACATTATACGTAAGAAAGAATACATGGTGTGCCTTAAAGCCTTCTACCACCCAGGGAAAGGTTGTTACCTACAGCAGCCTATTTCACTCTTTTGAGCAGCAGAGATGCTGCATGACATTAACGTGGTTTACACATTAGTGCTGCCTACCTTCTAGAGGTTGCATAGGCATTGGAAGTTTGACCTGCCAACTGCAGTAATTGTGGGAACCTCAAGACCAACTGGTCTAGTGGGCCAGAGGATCTGGGGGTATGATATGAAGATGAAGCACTGACTGTGCAAGAAGCATCAGATTGCTGATGCACTCGTAATGCATACTGGACAGTTCCTTTGTGAGAACTACTATCTGTGATTGCTCCCCTACTGCCAGAAGACCCATCAGTATTGGTCTCCTCAGTTAATGCAGTAGATCACATCATTTTATCGACAATAAAGCCAAAGAAAATCACAAGGGTCACTACTAGAAAAGAAGATGGTCTCAGCTACAGACCTTCTGGCATCTCCTGAAGAACTAGTAATTTGCATTAACAGAAGCAATGCTGATGATTCAGGAGGTGTCTACTGGAAACACCTCCCAGGGGTGTGAGTAGAGGTGGGGGTAATCTCTTGCAGACTGCTTAAGGAGAGAGCAGGAATTAAAGCTTCATTCAAGTCCCAGCATAAGTGCTTAGTTTGGCCGAAGAACAAGACAGGGGAACCATGATGTTAAAGTGTCTGGACAGGACATTTCCATTGGTAAAGAGGGATATGCTTATGAGGAACGACTTTGTCAAGTGGAGAAATGAGGGCAAACATGTTACTTCTAGTTCCCTTCTCTTTGTAAAGGGATATGATCCAATTATGACCTCCCATCCACAGGCCATTTTAGCAAGAGTGAGACCTGCAGCAAGATGAGATCCTACTGTTTCTCATATGGGGTGTGCACAGGATACTCAAAGAATACATTTAAGGAGGTGTCTTATCTGCAACCAGAGCAAAAAGCACGAGGTATGGGAAACATCACATTAACAGCTGTCATGCTTGGGCCCTCTTGGAACAGGGAAGGATATCTCAAAGGGGAAAGAGCATTTCTTCCTAGTAGTGAACCAGTTCAAAGAATGAGTCAAAGGTGTCCTTTGCCCAACTAGACAGCGGAAGTCACTGCCAATGCTATAGTGAGGAGATTTTGCTGGTTTGAATTGCCCATGGCAGATCTTCAAGGATCAGGGTAGAAACTGCTCAACACCAATGAATATGTTCATTTTTCCAATTGCAAGGGCTGTTCAGTCCAGGGTGAAAAACAGTGCTTGGTTGACTCTGACCAGCTAATCCTCATCCAGGAAACAAGTGGGCCTGCTGATTTAGTGTTCTCTCTTCTTTTGACCAGGCTGGATGGACTATTACATGAATTATCAAGTCAAACTCTCCTTTAGACCATGAAGCTGCAACTCATGTTGCCTGTGCAATCAGGTTTGTCATGATGCCTGGTGGTGTGCACCAACTTTAACTGGGCCCCATCTCTGAACAGGACTACATGTACCTGGAGATTGATGCACTGTTTGCATAGTAGGATTTGGAAGGAGGTGTCCTTTCTCTGCAACTACATGTAGTTGACAGACCCATGACAGGAGATGCTGCAGCAGCTAGCCTTTGGTCAGGCCTCATGTCTAATGTTTGTGTTCCAAATGAGTGGCTTACTCAAGACTAATTTGTTATGATAGTTGAATGGTGAGGCAAGGACTGAACATGCTACTTGGGGGGGGGGGGGGGGGGGGGGCTATCACCTGTTATAATCCAGCAGCAGAAGGACAGTTATCTCAACTCAAGACTGATGTAGGCAATATAAACTGAATTAGGGGAAGCAGCCCTTGGCCTTGAAGCTAATTTGATCTTGAACTAAAATTGCATTGCTTTTGTTTGTTTTTTGTGATTCAATTTGACAGGAGAGTTGTACGAAATAGTGTGTCCCAGCTTGCAGCTGCTATCGCTAGGTATGAGTTAGCTGAGCACAAATGGCCAGAGATACTGCAGTACATACAGGATGGGGCAGCAAGTCCCAACCCCTCTCAGAGGGAGGTAGGTGGAGCAAATTTAGAATGATTGGATTTCAGTACATGTTGACAGAAAAATGTATTTCTTTGTATTTTGTCTTTGATATGTTTATTCGTGATAGTGCATCACAAAATCACCAAAAAGGTACATGCCAAGATTTTATATGAGGACTCAAAATGGGTGAACCTACATGTAGTCACTTTTAATTTTTGAATTATTTTCTGAAAAAGCAATCCTTCTTTTACATAATGTGTAAATTTTGGGATCATAAGATGAGTGGGAAGTTGTGTTTTTGCAGTTTTTCTAGAACCTTTTTTTTTTTTGGTAGAAGTGTGATAGGGTATGTTTCAGAAGCTCTTCGCAGTGTTATTATTATTTTTTTTTTAGAAACCCTTTTCACTTTCAACTTTTGAAAAGATAATGCTACTGCTTTGAAAGTTAATAGTGGTGATGAATAGAATGTGTTATAAGAGTGTAAAAATAATCCCTTCATTGAGGTTGCCCTGGAGTTTTACATCCTATTTTTTGTTTTGTTTGACACACAGAGCACAGCTTGGTGAGACTGCCAAAGCACGTGAATAGACCCTAAACTCGAATGCCTCTTGTATCAGTAAGCACTATTCTAGGGCGTGTACTTTTTTCATTATTTGGATACGATAGGAAAGTCCATTTGTATTGAGTTATACATCATTTTAAAGCTTCAAGTCTGCTCTTTCAGAATCTTCCTTGAACTAAAAATCCATTCCTGGTAAATTTTTGTTGGTTTTGTGATGCAGGGTCACATTTTTTTTTGCCATTTATGTTTGTGGTGTTCAATTATGCATGTAAATTTGAGCACACATCAGCATGTCTACTGATACCTAGATTAATTCTTCTATGCACATTCTTGGCCTACGAGTATTTTGCATCAAAGTTACTATTGCAATCCCCTTTAATTTGCCCCTCATGGTTTCACTCATGTATTTTTCCCCTCTCTTTTCATATGGTGCAGGTTGTAGGATATTTCCTTTTGTTGTATTACTTGAAATATGATATGAGATTGAAACACTGATATAATAAGTATGTTTTAAAAAGTTGTGGAATATCTACTATGTTATTGATGATTAATGTAATTTTGTCATGTGATACACAGAAATTAATACAAATTAAAAAGTTTTGGGGACTCAGGTACAGATATTCAGGGTATCACCAGACTAGGAAATGATTTGGCACACTTTTTTTTTTAAACAAATTGAAGTCATCAGCTTTGATATCATTGCATCTTAGTAAGTCTAGTGCAAATGCTATAACCTCCAAGCATTGTTTTTCAATTCCTGATTGATTGTCCAGTTGTCAAGCCTCCTGTTGAGCTGTGTGGTCAGCACTTCTGCCAATCACCTGCGCCCCTTCTACAAGGGTCTCTTCCATATGTTCAGCACCATGTTACTTGACACCCAGAGCAAGGATGTCCCATTCTACGCAATCAAGTGAGTCTTCGTATTTTAGAAATATTAGATAAAAATCTTGCAATAATCTTGCAATAATACCAGAAGTAGGCTGAATTATGCTATTTATTATTGATTACACAGTCCTGATGTTATGAGTAATACACCACCAAACATATTATTGTATAACCATGTCTTGCCATGCTTCCTAGACGTCCAAAGGGAAAGTTTATTCCAAACTAATGTACATGTAGTCAGTGAAAGTGAGATTCCGCACCATATCTAAGTTCACTTTCACATGTTTTCCCTACAGGAGAAATATTGGATGCACTCACATAAAATGCAGATATGTCAGTGCCCCACAACTACTTTATTTGCTTCCATACAAATCATCACTCAGAGTTACATTATGACAAAGAAATGTTATCCTGTACATCAAATTGTTGTGGAATTGGAATGATTTTATTTGGCAAATATAAATCAGATGAGGAAGTGGTGTTTACACTATGAAGTTGTTTACTTATCAATGAAAAAAAAGGTAATATATTCATCCTCCTTACAAACCAGTTGAAGAGTTTATGAGTTAAAAGTTTCCTTTCTCTAAATTGAATATGGAACTCATTGTTTTGTTTAATATTATGTGAGATCAAATTCTGGTGCAAAAATGTGCAATAATGATAACACAGAGTGTTGGTTAGATTCAATAGTGTATATTTGCTGGTTAGATATACGAGAGAGTGTGTGTATTAGTGGAATGAGAGTTAGAAGAGAGAGGGGGGGGGGGGGGAGAGAGATGTGCAAATATCAAACACTATTTTTGTATACATGTATTATAATAATTCGAATACCGGTATACTGTAAAACATGATATATTCGCGGCATGAAATTTTCGCGAATTGGAGCCGACAGCCTTGTTCGTGGAATGAAATTTTCATGAATTGCTACTGGCATTCAATGCATGTAGTATAGACAAAAGCTTTCGCGTGCATTTCAATTTCGCGAATTTTGGCGCGCGAAAATTCCTCGCTTTACAGTAGTATTTATTCATTCATAGATTTGATGTAATGTGCAGTGTGTAGATTGAATGTATTTTGATATGAGAGTTCATGTTTAGGAAGAAAAGATTGTGAGAAAATATTTTTTGAATCAAACTGATTACTTTTGCTGTGTAAAATGTGTTGATTTGAGCTGTATAACAACATCTGTATTAATAAGTAGAAATGACCAGCATACACAATTAACATAAACTCACAATTTATTTTTTAATAATTATTGAGAATAGTGATATTAGATATTGTAATTGTAATGTTTGTTATTTTTTTGTATTATAGGTTGATTTCAGTGTGCAGTGGTTAAGATGAATAAGATTGATTTTTGTCGAGCCCACCGGAGGTGTGGGGAGACTAAGGGATCGCCTGCGGCGTCTGCCCGTCTGTCGTCCGTCCGTCGTCTGTCCGTGACGCTACAAAAACTTCAATAACTCTTTACTCTGGGCTTCAATTGCAATCAAACCTCGAGGGAAGAGGGGTCGTACAAAGTGTCACATTATACCATATATGAATTTCACCTCAAGGTCAAAGCTCACAGGCAGGGGTCAACAAACTTTTAGAGCCCAATGTTAAGTTTTTATGGCGCGTTTCTATTATGGGTCATAACTTTTGATCCATAACTCCATTTGTGACTAAACTTGGATGGTAGATGTCCCTTGGGGAGTGGATGATCACCACAAGGTCAATGGTCACAGGCAGGGGTCAACGAACTTTTAGAGCCCAATGTTAAGTTTTTATGGCGCATTTCTATTATGGGTCATAACTTTTGATCCATAACTCCATTTGTGACTAAACTTGGATGGTAGATGTCCCTTGGGGAGTGGATGATCACCACAAGGTCAAAGGTCACAAGCAGGGGTCAACGAACTTTTAGAGCCCAATGTTAAGTTTTTATGGCGCATTTCTATTATGTGTCATAACTTTTGATCCATAACTCCATTTGTGACTAAACTTGGATGGTAGATGTCCCTTGGGGAGCGGATGGTCACCACGAGGTCAATGGTCACAGGCAGGGGTCTACGAACTTTTAGAGCCCAATGTTAAGTTTTTATGGCGCGTTTCTATTATGGGTCATAACTTTTGATCCATAGGTCCTTTTGTGACCAAACTTGGATGGTAAATGTCCCTTGGGGAGTGGATGGTCACCACAAGGTCAAAGGTCACAGGCAGGGGTCAACTAACTTTATGGGCCCAATGTTAAGTTTTTATGGCACGTTTCTTTTTTGCCATAAATTTTTACCCTTTTATATCTCTTTTTATCTGTTATATCCCATTCGCGTACAATTTCTTGTACGCGAATGGGCGAGACACATTATGGCACTTGCCTTGTTTGTTGTTCTGTAGATGCATTTTTTTTTTTCATTGCTACGCTGTATCTTGTGTGTATTTTCAATGTATTCATGGCCCTTTGTTAACAATGTCTGTAATTCAGCCTCCGGGCTGCAATGGATATTGATGAATAAAACACAGGTCTTTTCAATTCAATTCAATTCAAATTGGTAAAAACAAAATTCCACATTTTTCTTATATTTGCCTCATTTGAAACTTTTGTTTGTTTTTACTCATCTCATATTTTTCTGTGGTGTTTCGTTTCAACATGATCATTAAATTGTAAATTTGGCAATGCTGCCATGTCTTAGAGCTACATTATGTAAATTCTTGATGTGAGCACATATTTGTAAATCATTAGCTGCTGTTATTTTGTGGTACATTCACACATGACCCAAAAAAAAAGCGCTAAATAAAATTTCATAGCCACTTCCATATTACTGTCCTCTTCAGTGTTAGCAATTGCATTGCATCACACACTGTTGCTTCCAAGAAATAACCATACTCAAAGCAGGGACCAGGTGTAAAAGGATCTCAAATCAACACAGTGTTAGCCTTGCTTAGCTATGTCCAGTCTCCTCCACATATGCGCGCTGAATTTTGATTCTACCAAATGACTTGAATGATTTTATCATGGAGTGTTTTTCTATTCTGTTGTCTGTATGCCTCTTCTATTCTGTGTCTTTGTGCGTCTACCCCAAAGGGTTGCTGGAGGCACTATGTTGTGGAATAATGTCCGTTCATCCATCCCATCATGATCTGTTATCATGATTTCAGAGATACAATTCATTTTCTTGGTACCTGGTCCATGTATAATACATGAAATGTAGATGCACTGACTAGATTTAGGCAAAATCCCTCGAGGTCAAAGTCACTGAGCTATGACATCAGGAGCAATGACATGTAGGAATGCCACTGTTAAAGAGATTTGGTAGGAAGGGTGCAAACAAACCATTATTCCATGAAATTATGATGATAAAAGGTCCAGTGTCAAGGGTCCCTGTGTCACTGTGTATGTCCAAGTAAAAGTCATTTCATATCATTACTTGTTCAGCTGGATATGCCCATAGATGATGTTAACTTGTTGGACAGGGTGGAAATACATTGATAATCATGTGCATAAACATGGTTGTGGTGATAATGCCAAGTTCAAGGACAAAGGTCACTCACTGTACAGTGTACCTTGGGTAAAAATGTCACTGTCCTTTAATAGGTAGTATTTCTCTGGGATGAAGGATAGCAACAAATCAATGAATGGAATGCCTGAAATAAGAGGCGTGAAAAGGATTACAGGTCAAGATCAACAAATTGAGATAAAATCTCATTTTGTGGCCTTAAATTATGTTCTTTTTAAGTCTGTGGCAAGAAATGTTATAAATTTGTTGTAATGGATAGAAATTGGAATTCCCAAAATAGCAGTTTACTTCATCGAAATGTACATGTACATGTACTACAAAATAATGAAGGGCCATATTCTTATGCGTATGGCAGATAGTGATTGTGTGTGAGAAGCGGAGGCATCCAAGTTGAATGTGTACAATAGTCAAAGTACCATTAGTTTTCGCTGTGGTTTTCTAATGTTGTTGCTCTCACTGCTGTTATTGTTGTCATTGATGTTAGGTTATTATTGCTATTTGCAAAATTATGCAAAATATTACAAAGACAAACTTAGACCATGTTAGTGTCAGTCAATAATGTCATTTACTGTCAGTCAGTCTGGTGATGTCCTTTGCTGCGTGGTGTACGTCTCTTAGCTCACCTGAGCCAAAAGTTCTGATAAGCTGTATTGTTCATTCATTGTGCGGCATCCAACCAATGACACTTAGATTATAAGACTGCACGTTTGTAAGACTGCTACCTCTAATGTTCATTTTGACAGTCTTGTTGCATCACTCTAGTATCTCCATCACAGTTTTGTAATCTGAATTTGGGGGTTTGACATTCATTTCTGCCACTCTTTGCTATGACCTGCCTTCTTTCTGGGCTGCTAGTACTATACACTGTATGTACATTGAGTTGGCACAAAGGAAATAAGTGAACCATTTGAATTTTTTTTCCCTTCGTCTTTGTATCTTTTTGGAGGATAATTTCTCTGTTGGCAATGTCAAATTGTTTGATGATTTGAAAGATCGTACATTTTACTGTAAAATGAATTGAAGAAATATATCCTGTAATTTCAAGCACTCTCTGCAGTTTTCAGCATATCTATGAAAGAGAAAGAAATAACATTGAGGATGCTTACAAACCTGATCAAAATATACCATTTGATTTAGTCTTTTGCTCACCAGAGCCAAGAGTTCAAGGGAGTTGCAATTGTTGTTTGTGTGTAAACTTCTTATACATTTGTCTCCTTTAATTTGCATTGTCACATACTTCCCTTTATACGAATAAGGAATGGTTATGAGTGCAATGGTCAGGACAAGATTTCACACTAGATTTAATAGGAGGTGCTATGTTTTATACAACACCATTCTAATAGATGTCAAGGAATGTGGTAAACACCAATTCTTAGATATAGTACATAAATGCCACTCATTTTTCATGAAAGGCCAATTATTCCTCTGAAAGAGTAACACACTGATGCGAGGGCCATGGTAAGATTGACATTTTCATTCCCAGAAACTGACCTGTCGAATTAATCTTGAAACAGGATTATCCCGAAGTAATGAGATATCCAATAAAGAGTTTTGTAAAATGGGTTCAAGAATGTAGCCAATTGGAAGCGCTGAAATGAGTCACGTGTGCGTGTATAAATTTCTCACTAACATGCACGGCCTGACGTCACAATGTTTACACTAGCAGTGCGCACTCAGTCAGTTGTTACAAGTGCGTCGCGCGCTACTATACGCGCTGTCAATCCTGTAAACAACTTCTAGTTCGGGCTGCCGGCCGGCCTTTCTTGTGCATAACATGTGGCGTACGTATACTAGTACTCTTGTACGTACAGTACTTATATGTGCGAGATGTGCGAGTGCGACGTGCGTAAATGTTTGGGACGAACATCTTCGGACATCTTGAGCGAGTGCTACATGTAGCTGACTGGTATTGACCCACAAAGGTACGTGAAAAGTGCTGTTAATTTTCGACCCATTTTATAAAACAAATGATGCACAGGATTACTAACGCACTCTATCCTGTGCATCATTTGTATAATACCTGTGCTTCACAATTTGGCCCAGAAATGGTGCCATGAAGTTATGCCCCAAAGATCCAACGTAGTGATGGTGTAGGTAGATAACATTTTGTCTGGGTCTAGTATGACACTCCTATGGTATTGTGTGTAGTTATGAATTTGATGTATGTATTGCAATATAAAATCAGAAAATGCTTTTCATGGCAGTTCTAGGGATGGCCCCACAGATGCAATTAATGCTGTGATCATTTTCTCTTCATATTTCATTCTGATCAGATTTGAAACCTCTGGACTTTACCAGTCTGATTATATCAAACTGGATGATGATTCTATACGCAATTCTAACAAATTGACTTTGATAAACAGAGCAAAAGCAAGCAACAAAGGAGTAGAAATTTTATCAAAATCAGACTTGATTCTAACTAGCAAGGTTTATTACCAGAATTTCCATGTGTGCATACTATTTTTTTCTTTCTTTTTGGTCATACAATGTTGTTTTCAAAGTCTATCGAAAAGTAATGTATATCAACTTAAAATTGAGGTGAGTATTATATTCAAGTGTCTCTTGATTGTTATCTGTCTCTTACAGAACAATGACTGCCCTGGTTCATTACACTGGCACAGATGAAATTGTGAGTTTGTCTTCCATATGATCCGTAGATTGTTGTTTTGGGCGCAATTTTAGCACTGACGGTAAAGAGCTAGCGTGAGGGCTTATATCAGTTGGCATTATGGGACAGACGATTTTTGTACTTTACAACAGTGTAAAATAATGAATGCAGAATATTGCATCTGCTACAGCAATATGAATTTTATAATAATAATGACAAGTGCTCAAGACATTCTACTCTCTATGTAGTGTTTAACATTGTGAATGCTAGACTTTTATCGCAGTGAGACACATTGAGTTTGAGTAGCATTCTTCCTTCCTCACTGTCACAACTGATTTTGTCTTACACTAAAGCCCTTATTCAGACCCCTGATCCCAAGGGTCCTGGTTGTGATTGGGCAGCTTTTGGTCCGTGATGAAGACCAAGGATGTGAGGCAATGGAAGTCTTTGATGAGCTGGTAGAGAGCGAAGTGTCCATCATTGTTCCTCATCTCAAAAGCGTCCTGGAGTTCTGCTGTCAAGTGAGTGGTACATGATTTATTTCCATTCAAACTGTGCATAATTTTTCTATTCTTTCTTGTGAGCAAGGATGTTTTCAATTCATCTACAATTTTATATATGATTCTTATGCTTTATAATTGTTCTTTATATAGTACATGGGGACCTTCACTGAATACAAGAGGGATTTCTCTGTAGACTGTCAGGGATAACCTAATGATATTGTTGAGATTTGTCGAAAGAAGTGATTCTGTCTTTGATTATTTATGCCAAATGAATCAAATAAGAAGCAACCCCTACTGTAGTGCCAATGGTAAATTCACACTTTATTCATGCTTATGTTTAAAATCTTGTCACACATCTGCAAATTGCAAATGTGCTCAGAAATCTTTACAGTTATATGTATGAATTTTTTTCTAATGATATTACATTAAGTGACATCAATTTATGTGAATATTAATCCACAAGATCCTATTACAGTACTGTTGTCATGTTTACACTTTTACTGAATAGCATTAGGACTAAAATTGTACTCCTTTCGTTAACTTGACAAAAAGTATTTTTGTATTGTTAAACTTAACAAATTACAAATAAATGCTAAGAAATCATGTTATATGATTTAAAGAAAAAGAAAATTATTGATGAAAATATTAATTTGTATTTGAATGATATGTGCATAAGAAAAGGTGATGGTACAAAATTTCTTGTTGTAATCATAGACTGTAAGCTTGTATGGAGAGATCATATCAACAACCTTAATTAACAAATTATCGAAAATTGTTGGTGTGTTGTATAAGGTAAAAGATATTCTCCCTCTTCGTATATTGGTCACTCTTTATCATGCGTCTTTGCCCCATCTTACATGTGGAATTACTGTGTGGGGACACTGTGCTCAGTACTTGCTTAAAAAATTAACTATATTGCAAAAACGTGCAATAAGGATGATTGGTAACTCAAACTATTTTGCTCACACTCGACCATTGTTTCTGAAACGAGAATATTATATTTCTGTATTTATGTACTTACTTTTACTTAACCTTCTTCTGTTTGAAATCCAGGATTATGTGCAATATAACTCTTCTGTCAATGTATATGCCAGCAGAAATTCAAAGCAGATATATGTACCCTTTTATAAATATGAGGTTTCAAGAAATAGTTTATTTTATTAAGGCCCTATTATGTGGAATAATATAGCCACTGTTATCCGTAGTAAAACTTCTTTGTCTGCCTTTAAAAGAAAATTTTAAAAAAAGATGTATTCTCACAAATACTTTGTAATTTCCCACAATGAAGTACTTTTTGGATTTTTTCTTTTTTATGTTATATACAGAGGCCCATTATCTGAGTTTATTACCAGTAAATCTTTGTCAGTACTACTTTTATTCTTTCTTACTTGATGCTTGCCATGTCAGTGTTGTCTTCCCACAATGTCTTTAATCTTCATTTTGCCTGCCTGTCTTTCTCCTAGCCTCCGTTCTTGTTCATTTACATGTATTTCTTTTTTAAATGCAAACTTGTAAGATGTAGTCTACCAAGGGTTTGACCTTTGATAAGCCAAGGGCCTTTGTCATTCCCTCACATCTGCAGTTTTGTACTGTTTTACAATTTTTTTTCCTACTTTATGGTAACAGTCCTTGTACTATATGTGTTTTGAGATTGTTTTGTGTACTTACTTTTATATAATATTTCTGTGTTTCATTCTGTTTGTACATACACGTGTATATGTCTATGTTTGTGCATTTTTAAGAGATAAGAAATAAATTGAATTGAATTGAATTGAATAGAATTCAATCAATTAAACAGTAAAATATTGGAATGGACAAACAAAACAGAAAAGTCATGAATTCTGAAGTTCCATTTGCACAGTCAAACGTAACCATGATATTGTTCACAATTACAATGATGCAGAACCTCAGTGATTTGCACAAAAGTCTTTGTACCTCTATAACATCATTTTATATTCACATTGAACCAGAAAGCAACAAACCTCTGCACCTTTTATCGTTAACTGTGATGATTTTTTTATACCCCCACCACACTTAGTGTGAAGGGGGTATATAGGAATCACCGTGATGTTGGTCATGCGGTCGGGCGGGCGGTCGGTCTGTTGCAAAATCTTGTGTCGCAAACTCCTACAATTTTGAAGCAATTTCAATGAAACTTGGGGTAAATGATGATATTGAGGTATAGATGTGCAAGACATGTTTTTTGTGTTTGTCGGACAATGCGTTGCCATGGTACCCACAATTTTACCAAAACCTTGTGGAGGGAACTACTTCCATAGTATTTAAGCAATCAGTTTCAAAATTGGTATCTATGATGATCTATAGGTGTAGTTATGCAAGACACTCTTTGTGTTTGTACTTGACAAAGCGTTGCCATGGTAACTGCATGTTTTCTTCAAAATCCTGTGGAGTGAACAACTTCCACAATTTTGAAGCAATCAAAATCAAATTTGGTAGGCATTATGGCCTTGAGGCATAGATGTGGAACACATAATTTTTGTGTTTGTCAGACAAAGCATTGCCATGGTAACCATAATTTTACCAAAACCTTGTGGATTGAATAACTTCCACATCATTCAAGCAATTAAGGTCAAATTTAGTATGTATGATGATCGGGAGGTGTAGTTATGCAAGACACCAATGTGTTAATATAAGAAAAATTTGTTGCCATGGTAACCACTCATTTTTGTATCAAATTGAACCATTTAATCTATGAAGGTGAAATTTGGTGTGTATGATGCTCTTTAAGTGTAGTTTTGCAAAATGTCCTTTGTATTTGTATCAGACAATGCGTTGCCATGGTAACCGCATTTTTTTTTTAAATCCTGTGGAGTGAATTTCTAGTTTTCAAGCAATTGAAACCAAATTTGGTAGGCATTACTGCCCAGAGGTATAGATGTGGAACACATAATTTTTGTGTTTGTCACACAAACCATTGCCATGGTAACCACAATTTTACCAAAACCTTGCAGATCGAATAACTTTTCCATCATTCAAGCAATTGAAGTCAAATTTAGTATGTATCATGATCTAGAAGTGTAGTTTTGCAAGACACCAATGTGTTAGCATAAGGAAAATGTGTTGCCATGGTAACCACTTATTTTTGTATCAAAATAAACCATTCAAGCTATGAAGGTCAAATTGAGTGTGTATGATGGTCTTTAAGTGTAGTTATGCAAAATGTCCCTTGTGTTTGTATCAGACAATGCATTGCCATGGTAACCACACTTTTTACCAAAACCTTGTGGAACCCAACTGTTACCATAGCACTCAAGCAACTGTGGTCACATTTTGTTTGTATGATAATGATTGTATAAATAATGTGCAAGACACCACATGTGTTCATGCCAGACACATTTTTCGACAATGGCAAAAAGTGTATACTATAAAGCAACACTAGGGGCGGGGGTATTAATCACCTTCAGTGATAATTCTAGTTTTTTCAGAATTGGAGATGTTTCAGTTGTTTTGTTGGCAAACACCTTGAATGATATCTTTGAAGTTCAAATCCTTAGGAAGATCGTTAGGTAATGGCATAATCTTGCCATATTATTTGCATACATTCCTGTCTAATGAAAGCACAATGAACTAAATGTAGCATTTTGATTTCAGGTTGTCCATCTGTCCGTCTATCCTTCCTTCCATCTGTAATCTATTTTGTGGACGATGTAGCTTTATACAGACCATTTAAAGCATCCAAATGAAACTTGGACTATGATGAGTGGATGAAGTTGTGCCTATCAACTTTTTGGTGTACAATGTACATGCTAAAGGTCACAGGTCAAGGTCATATTCTTACAATTTCATGATTTTCCCCACATCTCTGCTATGCCTGAAGTTTTTTTCAAGAACCTTAGCATATGCATGTATTACCAGGTTAAGATTCTCTAGGGAAGGTTTTGAGTGCACACACTCAAGGTCAAAGATCAAGGTCTAATTCTTAAAATTTTACTATTTTTCCCAATATCACTGCAATGCCTGAGGTTATTTTCATCAAGCTTTGCATATAAAGCATGTATTACCAGGTAAAGATTCTCTACAAGAAGTTTTGGGCCGTGGGGTCAAAGTTCAAAGGTCAAGTAAAAATGCTAAGACTTATTTTTTTCTTCAGATCTTGGAGATTTCCCAAGTTATCTTCACAAAACTTGATATACAATGTATGCATGAACTGCCTTAAAATGTTTTGGGTCATGGGGGAAGGTCAGGGATTAAAGGCCATATGAAAACTCAGGGATATGCTATTTAATGGTGAAACTACTCTATTTTCTCCATTACCTTGAAAATCACTAAGTGCATGTAATTAAACTGATGTATTACTGCACATGTTAGTGTTAAAATGTCATCCCCCCATACTTTGAAAATAACTCAAAGCATTATTATGAAAATTGGACATAACCAGTTAGTGATTATTTGAAGAAAGATGTGAGCCATGGGGTCAAAGAGCAAGGGTCAAAGGTCAATTGAAAATGCCCAAATACTTGCTTGATCTGAAACAATTTAGCTATCTGATGAAATCTGCTTCATATAAACACTAAAAACATTTGGGATTGTTCCATCTAACTTCAGATAATGTCACTTCAGATATGTACCAATTATGTGAAACTCTCACGCTGTCAAGATGAATGACAGACCTATGGGAAAAAATGTGATGTGGCGGAAACATACCAGTCACCAAAGCGACATTTCTAAGGGTTTTGTGGGTTTTTTTTTCTTTCTTTTGAAGAAACTTTCATTTCATAGATTTTATGCCTCCGCCATGAAGTGTCGCCTGAGGCATTATGTTTTCGTGTTGTCTGTCCGTCTGTCCTTCCGTCTTGTCTGTCCGTCTGTCCTTCCGTCTGTCCATCCGTCCGTCTGTCCGTCCATAATCGATTTTTTTGGACAGCGTAACTAAAAAACCGTTTGAGGTATCATAATGAAACTTGGCATGTGTGTGAATGAGTGGGCCAAGTTATGCCTATCATCTTTTGGGTGCACATGCTCAGGGTCAAAGGTCAAAGGTCTAGGGCAAATGCTCAAAATGTCACTATTTCCCCCATATCTATGCAATGCCTGAAGGTATTTTCTTGAAACTTAGTGTATATGTACTACCAAAGGAATATTCTCTAGGTAGAGTAATAGGTCATGAAGTCAAAGGTCAAAGGTAAAGTGAAAATGTTAAAATTTCATTTTTTCCCCATATCTCAGAAGTGGTGCAAGGTATCTTCATGGAACTTAGTACATATGCATGTAGTGACTGGCAGTGATTAACTAGAGAATTTTGGGGTCTTGGGGTCAAAGGTCATGGGTGAAAGGTCAAGGTTAACTCCTCAAAATTTCACCTTTCCCCTCATATCTATGCAATGCCTGCAGGATTTTTCTTGTAACTTGGTGTATACATGTATTACACAATAGAGATTCTCTGGGAAGTCTTTCACCAAAAAGGTCAAAGGTCAAAATGTCAAAGTTCACATGAAAGTGGTAAATTTCAATTCTTCCATATCTAGGAAGTGGCTCTAGGTATCATCATGAAACTTAGCACATATTAATGCATTGTCTGCCTGACAGTGATTCTCTTAGGATATTAAGGTCATAGGGTCAAAGGTCATGGGTCAAAGGTCAGGTTAAGATCCTAACAATTCACTATTTAATGCTGATAAAACTTATAAAAGAGTCAAAAGTGACAAGCAAAGATCCTCAAATCCCCAAAACATGCTCTCTTAGAAAATATAGCCATTCATCCCATTAAACCTAGTTCAAGGAAAGTGAGCATTCAACTTATTTGTGACAAACATGTGATTATGATATTTTGCTAATTATGTTAAACTGTCATTGTACATTGTCAAGACGTACTACAGACCTATTAGGAGAATCATGCATTATAGCAGAGGCATACCAGTCGCCATAGTGACATTTCTAGTTGTGACATATTTTTCTCAGGTAAGTTTGAATATGGAGAAGAGCTTTTCTGTAGGAGGCCTCTCACTTCTTGTTGCTGAATTACAAAGAGCTTCATTCCATGTTAAGTTTGACTGTAACAAGTAGCGTGAAATCAAATAAATAGGGCAATGAAAGTTCAAGGCTAAAACTGACAACAAGGAACAATGTGAAGTGGAATGTAAATTCTTAAGCACCCAATCCATGACCATGTGGTGTCATGACCATGTGGATGCCCAGTCTGTTACGTATGTAGTATACACGTACATGAAGTGAACATCAGAGTTTTGACAGCATTGATGAGTTTTCCAACTTGTGCCATGAACTTCAGCCTTACACTATTGTCATGTGGAAACTTCTTGAGATGCATTTGTGAAAGTTGGAGTTAACTGTGTTAACATCTCAGGATACTCCCTCGACTGTCGCAGTGACAGAACTTTTAAGAACTAAGGAGACAAAAGCAGAGGACATATTGCAGTCTACTGCCTAGAAGGATTTGCCATATTCCGTGATTGCAACATTGACCCAGCAGACTTTAAGTTGATGTGATTCTGTCTAACTTTCAGGTCACAGACAGTACTGATAGCTGCAGTGTGCAGACCACCTGGTGCCAACTGCAATTTTATCAGCTACCTAGATACCACCACACTATCAAAACTCTCTATATTCAGCACACAGTCAGTTATCCTTTTTGGAGACGTCCACCTAAAGGAATGGGTTTTTAGTCATACAACTGATGTGCTGTGTACTTGAGATGTGCAACACACTTAGCTTGACTCAGCTTGTCAAAGAACCAACTAGAGAAGACCAGATACTTGACTACTGACCTTAATGTTAGGTGTAAGACATTTCCGAGGCTGAGAACATTGGATCATAATCCTGGTTTTTTTTAAGCTTAAAGTGAAAACATGGTTTTGGTAAGGGTTTGAGAACCCGTCTGGCACCATTTCATATTTGCTTGCAATATATGGAAAGAGTCTACACAGAAACTTACCTGGCTGACGCGATTTGCCGGGCTGATGAGTCGTTTTAGAGTATCTTGAGAAAAATAATAAAAGTCGGAAAACCGACTTTTATTCCAGAAGGATCCAGACTAACTCGGTCTCAGGGAAAACTTGTCCCTATTTCAGACAATTTACACGCAGTTCCTGATCGCCATATTCTACTGTAATACCAAACGAGGCCTAACTGAACAGACAGGAAAGTGCGTGCTAATCCTTTACAAAACAAATGGACAGCGCGCGGTCCTCAAGCCTATACGCACATCACCTCAGTTGCTGAGACGCGCTGTCCTTGAAGTTTTTGCTGTAGTTTATCAAGCGTCTTTGATTGTTTTTAGAGGTGCTTGATAGGCATACACTAATTTTGCATGCGCGCCAAAGAGGTTTTTTGATGCGCGCGTTTTAACAACTTGGACCATTACTGCGAGTAGCCAGAACGCGAAGTGCTAGTTTATACAGGCCGCTCCCATAGTACAATACTACAACACTGTACAATCCAGAGGGACAACCAATACACCATCAGCCCGCCGTCTAAGCGAGGCCGAGTTATCCCCGAGTCCGAGTTTAGCCTGACCCCGTTCGAGTAAGTTCTGAGACTAAACCTTTTTGGTTAATATTTCGCATTTTCGTCGTTACCCATCGAATATCTAGTTATTACAGCGTTATTCCGCACATTTCCTTGGCATACGTTCACATTTGAGAGCGAAATTTGACAACTTTTGCAGGCGTACCAGAACTATGTTTTGGCTTTAATTTCCCTCTGCATAGGGACAAACCTTTCCAGTGCAGTTTTGCAGTATGATTAGAACTAACTAGTCTCTAGCTCTTCACACAGAAGATTCAAAAGCTTGCAATGATGTTATTACATCATCTGTGATGTGATAGAAATCTACTTGTTACCAGGGAAATATGTGTCTAGGAAGACTGCTGACATCTTGTGGTTTAATGACAACTGCAGATGAGCAGCAAAGAAGTGCCGCTTGTTCAGGAAACTGGAAAGACCAAAGATAACATTGTCAAGTTCACAGAAACCAGGAGAGACTATAACTTTGCTGAAAACAGAGCAAGAGAGGGTATAATGACAAACTGAAGAAGGCACTGTCAGATGGTGGCCATAGCAGTTGAAGTAGTGGAATACTGTCAACATCTTGTCTTTAAGCCAACCAGAGCAGAGATCCCAGTGTTGAAAGATCACCACAGGTACAGTGACAGAAAAGGCACAGAAGTTTATCAAGACTTTTGCCACTAACTGTCAGCTTGACAGTAAACGGGAGTTTACCCCAGAGTGTCTGCCTTCGTCAACCAGCTCAATGAAAAAATTAACCTTTAAAGCCACAGATGTGAAGAGGCTTTTGTGGAACATTCAGCCTGATAAAGCTGCCATTCTCGAGAACATTTCATCCAGAATTCTGAAAGAATCCAGCACAGAACTGTAAGGCCACTCCCTTTGCTGTTTCAGCTATGCTTCTACTAGGGAATCTGTCCAAGACAATGGAAAACAGCAAGTGTCATCCCTATTCAAAAAAGAGATTCCTAGTCTAAATCAACTAAGTACGTACTGCACCATCTCACTGCCCTGCATTGTCAGCAAAGTACCTCCTGACATTATCCAGGAAAAGGAATCCAGCCAGGCTTGATCTACAGTTTGGTAGCACAACTTTGGCAGAGAAAGAAGAGCTGGAGACTCTGGAAGTGGCAACCGACACTAGCAAACTAATGTGGACAAAGCATATACATTGTATCTCCAACATTGCATCAAGAGCTGGACAAAACCGGGGGCCCATAAGGAGAATGGCTAACAGGCTGGATAGGAGAGGTAGAGCAATTGTCTACAAGACCCAAGCTCAAAGTGTGTTGGAGTAAGCTTAACTCCTATGAATGAGTGCCAGCCCAACAACACTTTGACTGCTAGACTTGATTCTAAAGAAATTGCTTTGATTGTTGGTGTGGAGGGATGAAACTACATTGGAACTAATCTCCTCTCTCCAACAAAGGCAATATTTGGCAGTAGCTACATTCCTCTACAAAATGCACACCAGCACTTGCCCAACAGACTTTTGTGCTATGCTTCCTCAGCCACTTGTCAGAAGAACCACCCATTCCAGCCTGTTGATGCCTTGCCATACTCTTGCAGTACATTACCATCTCCAGAACCATTTCCACTGGATAAACTTTCATCCACACAGCAGTACATGTCTAGAACAGCTTGCCAGACAGTGTAGTTGGTGACATCACTGAGAATTGTATTACATCCTTCAGTAGCAGGGTGCATATGAACAATTTATGTTACATGTCTGAGGATCCACCCCTGCTTTCCAGTTTTTCTTGTTGGTTGCTATGAATCAATGATTAGGTGCCAGAGAGATATTAGTAGAGGCTACTATGTACTCCCGTGATATTTTCGTGCCAAAATTGATTTTTTTCTCTAACTTTGTCAATTTGGGGGTGCTGAATCCAAAAAACTTTGGTTCCATTTTTTCTGACCACGTCTTCAGCCGCCATTTTGAATTTCAAAATGGCCGCCCTTGCAGACTGTATTTTGACCCATATTTCATATAGTGAGCATTGTAGAAGCTTAAAATTTGGTGCAAAATGCATGGGTGTGATGTCAGACACTCTGATAAATCTCTCTCTGATATTGTGGATTGTTTTGATACAATTTGTAGGCTGCCATATTGAATTTCAAAATGGCTGCCATAGCAAGCTGTATTTTTACCCATATCTCATAAAGTGAGCATTGTAGAAACCTCAAACTTGGTGCAAAATACATCGTTATAATGTCAAACACTCTGATATATCATTTTCTGATATTGTGGATTGCTTTGTAGAGTTTCTAGGCCGCCATCTTTAAATTCAAAATGGCCGCCATAGCATTTTTACCCATATCTCAGTTTGCAATTATTGTAGAAGCATCAAATTTTTAAGAATACACATGCTGGTGGTGTCCAATGGTCCAGCACAGCTGTTTCCTAATTGTGGATCATTAGATAGACCACCATGTTGAAATTCAAGATGGCCGCCATAAAAACATAATTATGATACTGTGGTAAGCGCCTTTGATGAATGTGCCAAAATTGTCCTAGTTAGACTGAATTTATTTCCAGTTCACGCAGAATGACAGCCATCTCTCTATTCAAAATGGCCGCCATAAATTCAAAATTTAAGGATGAGGTTCTAATTACGTCATCAAGAGATGCTGAGGGGCAAGAACTGCGTAAGGGGGGAGGGGGCATACCACTGTCCGATAGTGTGGGCAAGCGTGTAAGCTATACATTCCATATAGCCAGGCGGGTATGCGGTATGCAAACTGCGCGCTAAAACGGTTCGTTTTTGCCTCTCAGGCAACACGTTATTTTGCGTTGTGGAACCTCGTTAATGATTATATTTAATCCCAATCATTGAATATTTGTATAAAAGCAAGCATTGATGCAATTGAAGGTGATCTTAAAAAACTTGATGCTGCCTCAAGAGAATGAAGACAAACGAGGAAAAGTCTCGCAATGGCAAGAAATGCTATGGTCACCCTACCAGGCATCCCATTCACAAGCTTGTTTGTTGTCCAAAACTGAAACACTTAAGGTTTGATAGATATAATTATTTCTGGAATAACACAGAATGAAGAAGGAATAAGTAGGCTTTTCCTGATTGCCCTTGAGTGGATCATCTTCAATTATCAAGACTTCCAAGATGCTTATTGCTGTACAGCCAATTATTCTAAAACTACAAAGGAGTAATGATAGCTCAGTTCTGTGGCGCTTGCATCCATCAGAATTCCTCCACAACTTAGAAGATCATCAAACAAGGGTAATGTAAGAAATTGACACTGCCTTGAAGCTAATAAATGTGGTGGTTGCCACTGGTTGGTAGTCAGATATCAGAAACATTCAATGGAGATACTCTAGAAAGAGATGAAAAGGGCAGTTTTAATGTTTTGTACTAAGAATTTGTATCTGCGAGAATTAGAATATATTAATCTCCGGAATATTGTGAGAAAGGCCAGACATTCAGCTCGTGCGAAAAAAAATACACCATGTAAGATTGGATCCAAAGTCATTAAGCTTAAGGGATCGCAAATTCTTCATAACATTTCTACTGGTTCTACAGCCTGATACATGTAGACCTGTCATTATCCTGTCATTGCTGAACGATACAATTATTGAAAGGTATAAGTTCTAAGCAATTCCACAATCACTCTTCATCTCATTGTTTTATGGCCTTCTCCTCATTCTCCCTATTAAAGGTTCATTTTTCCTACCCATGAATGCCTTAGAAACTCACAAAACTGAGCCAAATAATAAGCCTGAAAGTTGAAATACTGAGCAGTCAATTCCATCTGACACAGAGACCATGGAAAGAAAAAAAAAAGAGTTCATCAAAGATGCCATGGGAGTTATTGTCACCCGTCACTCACAAGAGATAGCCTCATTCCATTGTATGTATTAGAGCAACGAGAAAATCAGAGATATTGATGATTATTACGTAGACTCTAACATTTCAATTATCCTGATGGATCTTGTAGGTTTGCTTCACTTACTGCATTGCATGTTGTCTGCTCCATCACTGGAAAAGGAAATGATAAAGGTACAATTGACAATTTTGAGAGATTATGCTCTGCAGTTTGTTGCGAAAAACAGGAACAGCTAAAGGTCTGCTTTTTAATGCCTTTCATGGTGCTGGCTGAAGTTGAAAATTTGAGGATGTCTCCAAGAGCAGATGGACCAAGAAGTATCTAAACCTTGAATCATGCAGAATGTGGTATGACACAGTCCGTGCCTTCCAGAAGTTTGGCGTGGATGACTTCAATCAGGACAATTTCCCGCTTTACCCTCGTAGAGACTTGACGATATAACCAGAGAACGAACCTCGTAAACTCTCACAACCTAATTTGTGCCTCTAATACATATAAATATGATTTATTAGATTGTAGATATTTCGAAAGGGTATGCATAAATTGTTCAATTTCTATAAAATGCTTCGAACTTCCTACATCAACGGTAGCCACAGAATTCATTATCATGCTCAAAAGCAGGAAATGCAAAAGTCATTATTTCTGGAAGAATTCAGAACTAATTCTCCCCTGTGTACAGCTTTAGAGTGCTGTTTCTAAACATGTGCAGGAATGAGCCTAGAAAACATTTGATTATCTAAGTGACTATCCCATGAATTGTTAGAGTATATAGGGCTAATATTGTAAGTTCTTACAACCAAATCGTCTAAATGGGGCGTTATTTAGTCAGTCAGACACAGTTATTGAGAGGTGTTTTTTTGAAAGTCATTTGTTTTTAACATCAAAATCACATGATTTCCCATTCACAAATTTTACCCAAATGCTATGCTTTTAAAGGAATGTTTCACATGGCAGCATTTTTGCATTTCAACACAACAGTGTACCTACAGGACAGGAAACACTTGAAGTGATTGACTTATACATGAGTGTTTCACCATGCTTGGGTTTGCAGTTTAAAGATCTTACAGCACCAAATATGGTCGAAATACATCTTGAATTTCAAGAGTGGCGACCAATACAAATAATCCATTATTACAGAATGTATAGGCCCTATGTGTGTGTGTGTTTAAAGAATATACACCGTAAGCCACCATTAACATTGATATGTCTAAAAGTTAGCTGAAAAGCAGCCATTTTGAATTCTAAGAAGGCAGCCTTGAAAGTTAGGCCTATCTGCAATTTTAGGGAGGGGAAAAGTGCATCTGAATGTTCAATATTATGAGCCCGGTTTATGCCCGAAATGTGAACTGTCTGTATTGCGTACAACATGAGATATGGGTCAAAATATACATTCTGGTATGGCGGCCATTTTGATTTTCAAGATGGCCAACTTTAATATCAAAATGAACCATCGTTCACTCAGAAAAAGGTTTTCAGAATGTCTGACAACATACGTATGCTCTCTGCCCCAAATTAGAACCTTACACAATGCATACGATATGAGATACCGATCCAATTACATTTGTTATGGTAGCCATTTTGAATTTCAAGATGGCCGCTAAGGAAAATGATCCATCATTAAATAAATAAATGTACATATTAGCATTGATGACTGACATCATAAGCATGCTTTTTGCCCCAAATTTATACTCTACATAGTGCTTACAACCCGAGATATGGGTAAAGACATATTTAGCTATGGCGGCCATTTTGAATTTCAAGATGGCTGCCTAAAAATGTATCAAAGCTAGCTACAATATTAGAAAATGGTGTATCAGAATGTCTGACATCACAAACATGCTTTTTGCATCAAATCTGAACCTGATATGATGCTCACATTATGCAAATTGGGTCAAAATACAGTTTGCTATGGCGGCCATTTTGAAATTCAAAATGGCGACTGAAGACGTGGTCAGAAAAAATGGAACCAAAGTTTTTTGGATTCAGCACCCCAAAATTGACCAAGTTAGCTAAAAAAATCAATTTTGGCACGAAAATCTCACGGGACCCAATATTTCGACATAGTAGACTGTACTATATCTGTTGTAGTGAATTGCTGCCTAGACTAGTTTGTGTCATTTTGTATTCCTAGTGGGCTTTTGTTTATCTTTGCATCTTATATTTAAAAAAAAAAAATGATCCAAATTGAGGAGGTGATAATGACATGTCACTACTCATATTTTTTATATGGAAAATAAAATTGAAAAAAAAAAACTCTTCTTTTTCACAATAAATCATCAACTCTATTTCCCCTTGAAATAGTGTAAATTGCCAGATTATGTTGTAATTTCATATGCATGAGGGTTTTTTTAAAGAAATTGAACTTCATCTGAAATTTGATTCATGCTTCTTTCACAACAAATACAATCTGCAGGTGAAATGTACAAAATGATAAAGCATTTCAAAAGAGGCAGCTACCATAGTGGGTTTTTTTTTAATCTAAAGATCAGATATTGACTGAGATGGCTTATCTTCCATTGCTATGACTGTTTTCAAAGGTCACAATGAAGAATGGCCATGTCAGTCATTGCCCTTTTAACAAAATCATATGGATAAGCGAATTGGCCGGATATGGGAGACACAATGTTAATGTAATATATAGCTGCCGTCCAAGCTGCCGTCCCAGTGCACTGGCAGCTAGGCAGGTAGCGTACCCCGCAACGGTGGTGATGACTGCTTACTTTTACGATGATAATGTGGTGTGAATTTATGTTAGTTCTGTCGGGAATATTGTAGGTAAATCATGTGAGTTTTGTAGAAATTTAAATTGAGTTTAAAGTCACTGTTTTTTCTGAATTTTTGGATGAAAAAAAAAAGTCCTTCACTGCGTGAACGCATCCGGATAATGGAGATTTCCGGATAAAAGGAGGCCGGATAATCGAGGTCGGACTGTAGTTGATTCTGACTGCTGAATTGTAAATGGAAAGTCTTTCCTGATGATGACATTAGAACTCTGTACTCACACTGCGGTACAAGCTGTCTCACAAAGTTTGAAGGCATGCTTCCTGCCTCGCTACATGAACAACTGTGGCTTTAAAGGTCGGGAGGAGTTTTGTATTATACATCAGGTTTATATATCAAGAAAATCAATGGCATGTCACTCATATGCTTACAATTACTTCAGTTTCTTGGTTATTTCAGTGATTACTGATTAAGTGAATTCATTATTGCAAGTTTAAAATGTGTATACTGTGAGTAAATGAAGCTCAAATGTAAGATAGTTCAAAACTGTAGGCCTACACAAATTATTTTGGCAGCATGAAGCCATGACAGTCTCGTTATTGTTCTCTGTAATTCAAACCATGGAGTGGGAAAAAGAATTTCTGACTATGGCATTCCATTTTCTAAGCAAGGAAATTCTGCTTTTGACGTGCTCTCTTTTATTTTGGATTCCAATATATTGTCAAGGATTGTTGCACTTAAAAACAAAGGTAACGAAGATTATCCTACCTCCACCTATGTTGTTGCGCATGCAGGCAGAGTTAAGTATCTAGACTGTCTATTAAATTGATTTGAGAGCCTCATCTGTTATTGCACAAAAAGTGAAAGTCTGATAGAGTTGAATAACTATACAACAGGCCCTTGAATATGTTGTGTCACCCTTTTCATTACCCACCAGTTTAATTCCCTCGTAAAAGTGCTGAAAGTGTGTCAGATTGGAGACAATGATTATCCATTAGACAATAAATAGCCCCCATGTGACTTACTGGCTCACCACCTGCCCTCATTGCTACAGGTCACATTTCCTCCTGTCAGTGCAACAGGAGTCTGAGAGAGAGGTGGAGGCAAAATTCTGACCATTCTTTGTGTGGATCAGTTTTTACATAATGCCGTGATTAATTTTGACGTACAGGCCCATGTAGGATCGATGAAGTCAGAAGAAGAGTTCTCAATTATTCCTGATGAAATTTAATGATTCTATTCTGAGATGTGTTTAGTAGCTTTTCTTTCCTTTTTAAGCAGTTATAATTTTGTTTGCAGCAAGACTTTCTGTGATTTGGATATCAAGTCATGCATGTGTGAATCACAAAAATAAGAATATTACCCAACAAGATGAGATCAGGAGTACTTTTTCTTAACAGTGTGCAGGGAAGGACTTGTCTAAATTCCATGTGCATTAATTAAGATTCCTTTTTGAGGTTGTTTAAAGATGCCATTTATTCATTCTAAGTATAATCACTCTAATTTTTTACAGACCAAAAAAGATTGATCGACAGCTTGATGATATTCCATTAGAGGCATTAAGAGGGCACTTCTGGGTATCTCAAGTTGTCTCCAAGTACAATGGATATGTCCTGCTAGCTAGAGGGTAGAGCCAGTTTACTACTCCAGGTACATTTGTAGGTCACTCTATTCCAGCATCCCTTTTCTGATACAAGTACAGTATAGCTTGAAAAAATGAGTCACTCACAGCTCTATTGAAAGCGTAGCTCTACGTGTTCTAGTAGCACAAGCACCTTCCCAACCAAAGAAAGATTCAAATTTTTTTCAACTCATATTTGGTACAGATGATGATACATGAAGTAAACATTGAGATGTGGCTGTTGAGATGGTCAGGGTGTCCGTGTGCACACACGATCACGTGAGATGCCATGCAATACATTGCTACTTGTAAGTGAAGGTGACCTAGATATGTCAGTGAGATAATTGGATCTTCTCGGATGATTAAGGGATAATGGAAGTGTCTTAAGTTATTCAAGCTGGGATAGGAGAAAGCTGCTGTGGGTTATTTCTGTGACTCAGTCTTTACTTGAATGTTTCATATTTTATATTTACTTAGAGCTTTACTTTTTATACTCCAGACTTCTACAATTTGATATGTGCCATGTACACACATTTAGCATTAATTTCAAGATGTTATTCCTACTAACATATTTGACCTGAATCCTCACATTTTGTTGTCATTTGCATTTTGCTTATTCTCTCTACCTGTACTCAATGTCTATCATTGATAAACAAAGTTAGTGTTGTTACTTTATCATCATTCTTCCTTTTGCTGCCCTGCCCTGCAACAGCTGCTCTGTCACTGCTTCTCTCTTTCTGTGATTAGTTTATTAGATGACGGTTTCTATGGTTACGTATTGGTCTCAGTCCAAAACTGAGGAGGGGAAAAAAAAAAGGGGAAAATGAAGCTTAGAAAATGTTCCAAAGTACAGTCGTGACTCATCCAAACCACATGGTAAATGTCAGACTGAAAGGATTAGCAGTGACAGTGTATTATCGTCTTCTGCATTGTATGTGCATTAAGTCGTGCCAGGTACGCAGATGTAATAAGTCTATGACTGCAGCCTTACTGTAATTTTGAACTCCCGAAGATTGGTAGGCCTATTAAATATGTTTCCAGTCACAAACAGCAGATACATTTACAGTGCATATACTCAGGAGTGTCTAGAGAATGCATTATAATAACCAAATCATCCTAGATTTGATATTCACTTCTTTTTTATCATAGAATATTACCAAGATTTTATAAATCCCAGGTGAAATATATTTTGCTGAATATCAGTTCAAGACTTATCAAGTACAATGAAGTATGTGTGAAGACTATAATGTTCTAGTCTTTTGTATACAAAACAAGTGAATGTTGCTGCAAGATGACATCACACTCTCGAGCTCTCATTATCCAGATACCATTTTGGTACATAGAAGTTATATCTGTGTCATAACCAATGTAGGGAAAATTTAATCCCACAAAATTGCAGAGTAATTGAAAGGGATGATCTTCTTCTTTCTACTCAGAAAATGTGTAGGTACAATGTACAGTATTAATGTATAGTGAGCTTAATATCTGTACAAGTAAAGCTCCAGCCACAAAATTGCTTTACTATGTACTGTATGAGCTGAAATTTTTGTGATGGTTGTATTATTGCAAATTTTGCCTTTGAGCCATGAATATAAAGACACACAAAAACAACATCACTTGAGAGAAAAATATGAAGCTATGCCAACACTGCTGGATCACGCACAACAAGTAACTACGTACATGTACACTATGTAGGTCTAGCACACTGTGTGGGCCATTACATAGCAACATCTAGGGCATAACAACACACTAGTACTTCGTACTTCTAATGCAGGAACACACTGCTTGTTTATGTACAGGGAATCAACAAGTGGTAAATGTATTCAGTTTTATATACACGTAGTATTGTCGCTTGTTTCTCATTCTTAAATTGTTTCATGAAAGGCTAAGTTACAATTATTGAAACTTACAACATGCAAAATTTTCGGACAAGTAGCAATTTGTGAAAATATCTGCACGCCACAATTTCAGCTTGTACAGTGAGATGCTTTCTTCTTGGATGTGCGTGTGTGCAGCTGAATCTGGGTCTCATGTCATAAAAGATGTTATGATATCTATTCTTGCTGGAATGGCAAAAACAGTCTATCAAGAAGTGGGATTCTTGTCATTACCACGACACTTGTCCTTGCAACAAGAGTCGCAATCATAGCAGGTTTCTGTGAAATTGACCGAGTGAAAGGGATATCAGGATCCTGATAGCCCTTTCATATCACTGCAGCTGGCCCACAACCCTGACCAACTGCAGTAATTCTTATATCCCTTGTAGGAATCTTGAAACTGCTGCATGAAAATACCTCTCCGTAACAAATGCAAATCCATTAAGTGAATATACAATAGGCGTTTTCACATCAGCCCGATAAAAATCCAAGCTCAAGATATTTTTTAATGTCCCAAGTCAGAAAAATAGCGCGCTATTTCGAAACATCGGGCTGATGTGAAAATGCCTAATGGGTGATTTGAAGTTCGGTGCTAGGGCTAGTGCTAGCTCCCAAATAACAGCGTTAAATCGAGCTCCAACACCAACGGTCAGACTAACGAGGCGATACCGATCAAAATTATCGATCACCAGCACGAGGTGTTGGAATCACAGCACTGCGAGCTCTGCGGGAATTGCGCGACGAAAAAAGTGATGGTGTGTGATTACAGTCAAATATTAAAAGATGTAGGCGAAATTGCTTAGTTTAAGACACGCAGTGAGGAAGACGGATTAAAATGCCACAAATTTCCTCCACTCCCCAAAATACAACTATCTTAATTTTGCTCCCAGGCTCAGATTTGTAAAGCCATGTCGAGAGTGTTCGTGTATGTTACGTGGGCGACCACTGCGTTAGCATAAACTTAGCACGTAAAACGTGCATCTATCATGGACGTGAATATGAATCTCGCACGGCAACGCTAACACCAGCACCGAACTTGAAATGACGAAAATGATAATCCCTAGGGGCTAGTGTTAGTCAGTGGCGAAAAAAGCACGTAAATCCCTAACACAATCGGCGGAGCTCGGTTCAGCAGACGACATTCAACACCGAGCCCTCGCACCAACTACCAGAAATACGTCATAATTTTTAGGTCAACTCCCAACACTGACGTGATTTCAAGTTCGGTTTTATCGCCGGTGCTCGTGCTGAGATAGCACTTGTGCAGGTGCCATGCAACTGCTGCACAGCATGGAAACATTCAGGGAAGCTATTGCAAGAGAGCTGTTCAACTATGCAGAGGCAGCATGGTGACACCTGCAATTATTTAAAAGAAAAAATGGCAAAGTAAACACCAAGATTATTGGATGTGTGTAACAATCTCTTTCCTCCATGTTCATAATCTTGCATGCTTGGAAAACAAAAATGTCTAGATTCCACATGTCAGGCCAAGGAATTTCTGCAAATCCACTTTAGACCAGCTGCAGAGGTGCACAGTAAAGTGCCCCTGAAGAGGTTAGTCCTAATTTAGTTAATGACCTACCCTTGAGGGGCACTGTAGGGAGGTTGCATCAGGTTTGAATTCATCATGAAGCTAAGGTGAGCATCAAGCTCCCATAGGCTCTCATTTTTCTTGGGTGTGTGTGTGTGTGCGTGTGTGTTGTCTCCTGACACCATTTTGTTTGTTCTCTTTCTATCCATCATAATTTCTTTGCGTCTTCCTCTTAGCCTTTTTCCCTCATATTTTTCCTTTTCCTCATATTTTTCCTTTTCTTCTTGCTTGTTTTCTTGTTCTTCTCTGCTTCTTCCTTCTTGCTGTCTGTTTACTCTCTTTGCCTAATATCACTATCATACTCTTGCTCTCTCCTTCTTTCTCAAACACTATTGCCAGGTAGCCAGTAATAAGGAACTTGGCAACAACGCCCGTGTAAAGGCATTGTCTTTCATCAGCTGGTTGACCAAGTTAAAAAAGAAGGTATTTGTCATAAAGACATTTGTATTGTTGCCTCCTCTTTATCTCCCTCCCCCCCCCCCCCCCCCATTCAAGGGGTTACTGTCTACCAAAGTGCTATTGGCTCACTTTTGGAATGACCTGCCTGAGAAAACTAATCACCTGACTGCAAAGACGTTTCCTCTGCTGCTTTTGTTCTTAAGCAGAAAATTGCTTGTTTCCCCATTAGCTGAGTACAGATTAGTAAAAACCAATGAAAAATAAAAGGATAGGGAAATTTGAGACATTACGCATACATGATTGTACATGAATAAGATGCAAAGTAGAAACAGGCTCCTCAAACTTTGAAAATCCATATACCAAGATTTTCGTGACACTATGTTTTGATAAGTGTGTCACTTCTATTGTAGTTGGTGATGTGAAGAGTTACTTCTTGTCTTCAAGTTTTTTGCATAGAATTGTTCTTTCATGTCTTAAAAATTAACCACCTGTCTACAGGTCATCTGCCAACAGGCTAGTCAGTGGTCTGTTGTAATGGGATCATACAAATCCACCTGCCTACTCACCTGGGGAAAGCTCATTTATAAGTTACAGGACTATGAGGATGCTTGATAACCAATTTAGCATCCACTTCAATTCCTTCACTCCAAAATTTTTCAGAGGCATTTCTTCTATCTTGGGGTTGATATTTTTCTTGTTCACCTGTTAGTGATTTTGGAGAAGATTGCTTGGGTTTGAACTTGCCCATGTGATTGTCCATCCATGCATAAGGAATTATTTTCATTGAAGTAGTACAAATGAAAAAGTTGGCATAAGTATGTGTTACCAAACAGATGAATGGATCTGCCCATACTGTTGACGTTCCAAGGGTTCATGAATGGCCATAGCAAGAGATTAAACTATGAATTACAAGCAATGATTGCAAAAGCACTTGATTAAAGTTCAACATTTTGGAACAATGATAATGCCTGAATCAGAAATTGAAGGCATTAATGTTTGAGTAGCACTAATGAAAATGGAAGATGAGAGGATATTTTTAAATGCTATAATACTGTGTAGATTATTGAGAAATAGTTGATAAAGTTTTATCAAACTGAGTGCAGTAGTAGACTGAGACAGAGTGGTGGATTTTAGTGCCTTTCTGATAGGTCTTGTGAAAGCTTGAGGTTCAGATAATTTCAGATATCAAACAATTTTTGTGATACATTCAAACTTGGTATGATTCATGAAATTTGACAGCAAGTTCCTGAGGTACTCTAGTAGAGATATATCTAAGGTACATGTAAGTGGGACTGAGGTCATTTTCACTGGGCCATGATTTTCTTCTTTTTTTTAAGGAGATTCCACAATCATTAAAAATGTGAGTGTTTTGTCACATTGTCACATTAGACTTGATTCAGGATGTGCTATATCAGAATAATTCACTATTTAAGTCTAAAATTTGCTCAGAGATTAAAAGTCATGGCAAGGTACATTTCTCAGGGCTTCACAATTGCTCACAGGGTTCTAGGGCAGTTACCCCCTGGACAATTACCCCAGACCCTTCCCCTGACCCTAACCCAATCCTAACCCAAACTCAAACTCTAAAAACCCTAATCTTTATTCTAACCTTATCTAACCAGTATTTGGGGGGGGGGGGGTGTAATTGCCCTGATACAAGTCACAGACATATCTAACTCATCAAGATAGGTTCGGTTGAAGCACAGGGCGGCAGGTGGAGGCATGCACTGTATCTGTTGCCATATTGCTCTTGAACATCTCTAATTCTATTGTGCACATTCATAGAAGATTCAGACATTATTTTCCCCATTGGGGCCAAGCTCTGTATAGCCCATATCAAATAATGGAGGAAGATACAAAAGAAGTGCATAGGTAGTAATTTAGTAATGACATTTTCTTCTGGATTTAGTAGTAAAAACTTACAGAGAGATTGAGGGCCTACTTTGCAAGATGCTCAACATGCTTGAGTTGGTGGAAACCCATTCATATAGATGTACATATTGTATCATTCTACGTACATCTCTTCTAACATTCTTTACAGACGATCCTGAAGAATCGCCTGGTGATGCCCATCATGAATGTCCTCTTTCCCATCATGTGCATGCCGACAACTAAGGAGGAGGAAGAGGGTGATGAAAGCGAGTCATCATCACCATCATCCTATGCCATGGAAGTGAGACATTTTTCTTAATTGAAACCATGCACATGTGTCGTAAGCAACCCCAGATTGGCCCAGTCAAAAAAAAAAAAAAAAAAAAAAAACCTAACAAGCTTGAAGGCAGAGTAATTCAAAACGTATACATACAAGGTATCATCTCAGTGTTGGCCAAGAGACAGGACTCCAAAAACCCGATGAAAGTTAATTCATTTTTTCCCTGTCCAACAGTAATACAGTAAGTTATACTGTCTGTGGATAGCTCTATCGGTTGAAAGTGATGATTGTTCACAGTACCTGTAAAGAGGTAATCATGAAATAAGAAGAGGGCAAGAGGAAACTTGAACACACTCAACTGGACAAAGCACTGAATCAGATTGGAACATAACTTGCAGGAATCATCATTCAGAAATATTGGTGTATTCCTCAGAGTGGCCCAGGGAAAGATATTCTGAATTACAAACCCTCTCCTACCCATCATCCCCCAACCACTTCAACATCCAGCCAAATTGGTCTGGACTACAACTGCGGTGAACAGATTTTATGCACAACATGAGGAGGCTCTACTGTTTCTCATCTGGAAAGATGTTTTTGCTTCATTCTTAGCATCGGTCTGTGGAAGCTGTTGCACCCAAAGGAGCCAAATGAAAATCACTTTACATCCCCATCCTCCCCCACCTGTGATTCTACCAGTTAAATTGACATATTATTGTGCAATTAGAAAGAAAGAGTACTTCGTACCCCATTCCGGTGCCTTAACCCTAAAAAGGCCGGGGGGGGGGGGGGGGGGGTTGAATCAACCCCCCCTCGACATTTTTCGCGACTACTCCGCTGCGCGAAATTTTTTGACCGCGCCGTTCGCGAACTTTTTACTTTCAAGTCTCGCGCATCTTTTGACACCATTTTTGCGAAAATCGTGCATACCGTTAAGACGCTACATAACGTTTTATACATGCCTGTCAGACCAAAAATGGCTCAAAAACGTGATTTTGTGTGTAAAGTCTATGCAAATGGAGTTTTCTCTTCTTATTCATAAAGATATGATTATTTCCACTTTCATAGGCTGAAACTAATTAATTTAGCATAATTATGCTTGAAATAGGTTCTGTCATAAATTTTGCAGAAAAAATGATAAAACAAAAGGTCGAAAAAACAAGGAAATACATAAGAAATTCATAAAACAATAAAATACATAAATTGATTTTGATATCAAATTTTTTTTTTCAAGTGCATTGTTAGGAATGCTACAAAGAATGTTTTCACCAAAAATTAGGATTCTAGGAGCTTTAATTTCTGATGTAGAGCAAAATGTATGATTTTATGCATAAATTAGCATAATTGATTATTACGACAAAAATTTCCATTTCTTTTTGTATAGCTTGGTAGATAATGGCAGGTAATGCACATTCCAAATTTCATGGCGATTGCGCGATTGACGGCCGAGATCTGGGGGGGGGGGGGGGGGGGGGTTGAATCAGCCCCTCCCCGGCCACAAAACGCCCAAAAAAAGCCCAGCCTGGTTAGGGTTAAGGGATCATATTTGCAACTGTACATGCTTTATGTATTGATATATCTACCTACTTTAGTATTTCACCTTCAAGGGGCACCACTTGGAGGTTGTATTAATTTCAAATTAGTCTTAAAGGCCCAATGAGCATCAGGGACCTGAGCTTCTTTTTTTGTATGCCTTCATGTTGTTGGTTCTTTTTTTGTACAATGTTTCAACAAATGTAGCCCCTCCGTGGTATTATTCAAAATATACTTTTTGTTTCTATAGATGCCAAATATTTTGCAGGCATAATATTTCGTGAATTGTGAATTGTAAGACAATTTTGTAGGTGTTTGAATTTGCAGTTGGAAACATAATATCATCATGCATGTATGCACTCAGTGGCACTCAGTATATGGGCATGCATGTGCACACAGTAGGCTAGGCACCTGTGTGCAGCTGCTGCCTGCCTTTGTTGCGTGTACATACACCGTATACGTTGCTCTTACAAATACCTAGTACTTACATAACCGGAGGCAATATTTTAGCGAGTTGTTAGATTCTTGAATTTTTTTAATTCTCAAAATTTGCTTTTAAAAAAACCTCAGCAAGGTATTTGGCATCCACAGTATGTCCTAGAACATTCCCAGTCCCACAAGTCAACATCAATGTAATGCGTCTTAAATGACTCACTGACTTGTACATTTGATGGTAAATACTATAAATTTGTTCGCCAAATCAAATAGCCTGTAAAAGATTTTTCATCACTACACTAATATTTGTTGGTTCTTCAATGCTAAACAGGTCCTAAATACAATGGCACTGCATCTTCCACCAGATAAGCTAGTCCCTCCTTTGCTTCAATTAGTTGAGCCTGCACTGAAGAGTGAGGATCCTTACCAGAAAAAAGCTGGGCTTGTGAGTCTAGCAGTCCTTGCAGAAGGATGTGCAGGCTATGTCTGCAAAAAGTGAGTCCTGATGGTATATTTCCCACATAGTGTAAAAGTGGAAATTTGAAATTTTCGCGCATTCCGTGCAACCAGAAGCTAGCGCGAAAATAAAAGCACGCAAATATTTTTGCGTGCCATATGTTCCAGTAGCTGATGTCTTGATTCCACAGAATTAAAAACACGCGAAACTCTTCTTACCTGGCCAAGCGCGAAAAATTAGTCACGCGAAAATATCCACTTTTACAGTACGTTGTATGATATTAGTAGGTTTTGAGAGGAACAACAGGAAGTATTTTTTAGATCAGGACCATAATAATATGGTCCGAGTGAGTGCTATGCAATTCTTGTGACCCCCAAAATGGCCATCCAATATTATTATGTCAAAAACTGTATGCACCATTTGAAGTCTTCTTTCCAAAAGGTGCCAAATTCACTTTTGATGGTAAGGAGAAAAACCTGGATTTTTATTTCACATGCTTCTAAGTGTTTTCATGCAATGACTTTGTGTCTCATAATAGTACCCCCTGGCAGGAAGAAGATAATGTGCCTGGACAAATCTATATGGCCACACTGATTTTGAAAAGAAAGAAAGAAAAAAAAGTATATATATATATATATTATATATATATATATATACTTCTGTCAAAAAGTCCAAAATGATAAAAATGGATTTAGCACCTTTTGAAAAGGAACTCTTCATATGTTAGCAATTGTTTAATTTTCACTAAGTATGTTTTTAAATTGATATTTGTGAACTTAGCATGTGTGAAATTGTACATACACTCTATGCAATACACACCAGCAGTTATGAATGCCTGCACATAATTGGTATATATGCATAATGCAGGTATGATGTGAGTATAAACCACTGAGCTTCATTGTGTGTTGCATGCACTGTATGCAGCAGTCTAGAGTGTTAATAATGCCAGTCATTGTTGATCACCTCCATGTATTCACAAGTGGAAATGAATTATTTCATGAAGGGAAGCATTGTAAAAACACTACTGGAAACTATGATTCCTTGGCATAGGCTAAACTGGGCTCATTAGGATTATAATAACTTGAAGTTTTATATGTATTTCAATCTTAAAATCATGAATTTTGTCAAATTCCTTCTAAAAATAGATCAATGGAATATCAAGAAGACAAAGTTGTTGAATTTATTTGTATTTACCATCAAGCTTTGATTAAACTTTTCTCATACTCTCTAATATTTCATTTGGAGCTCATAGACTGTTGTCCTGTATTTATTATGCTTCCTGAATATGCATTCATAAGTGTTCCTTTGGTGAGAACTACTCTAAAATGCCATGACAAACGATTAGTCTGTTAATGATGATAATAAATAACAGTTATGTAGTGCATAATACTGACGATTCTAAGGGTATTAATACAGAAAAAATATTAAATCAAAATATAGCATTATTTACATATGATATAACAACAACAACAACAACAACAACAATTAGAAATAGATAAGTTTTCAGCAATGATTTAAACTTATCAACACTTTAAGCATTTGGGATATAAAGAGGGAGTTTGTACCAAAGAGATGGAGAAATAACAGTCAAAGCCCTGTCACCATAACGAGTGCTGGTGCGTGGACTGTGTGACAGTTGCAGAGTGGAGGAAGAACGGTTTGAAATGGAGGAGTGAAGAGAAATCAAGTCTTTGAGATAAGATGAGGCAAAATCATTATATCTTATAAACAATGAGAAGGATTTTGAAGGGGATACATTGATGTATGAGGAGCCATGCCAGTGGAGGGATTGAAGAACTGGAGTAATGTGGTCAGATCTTTTTGTGAGGGTCACAAGCTTTAATAGCAGCTGTATTTTGAATTCTTTGTAGTGCTGCGATACTAGAAGCAAGTTAACAGTCTTGATTAAGAAACTAACTTTAACAGTTTTCACTTGTAGTGTGAATGTTTGTTTGTTTGTTTGTTTTTCCCCAGGCACCTTGAGCAGTTCCTTGAGAGCATCTGCAATGGCATACGTGACTCCTGCCCCACAGTCTCCAGTGCTGGCCTGTTTGCACTGGGACAGTTCTCAGTCCATCTCCAGCCAGAGATCTCACGCTACCACAATCAGCTTCTTCCACTCCTCTTCAGCTTTCTGCCCCACATGTCATCCCAAAACACCGACCAGAAGCCCAAAAATCTAAGGATATACTATGCCCTTGAGACATTTTGTGAAAATCTAGGTTTGTCATGAAAGGAACGCTGCCCTGATGTAGTACCACAAAAATATGCATATTGGTATTGATTGTTTCATGCTGAATGGAACAAGGAACACGTACAAGAATTAAATCAAAGAAAACACTTAGCTTCTGTAACTTGAATGTGGGATTATATCTCTCACTTTAGCCTTTTGAAAGAAATTCTAAAGTAAACATCAAGACGAAACATCATATATCATCATACACAAAGTACTGGTATTCCTTCTTGAGGGGTTTACAGGGACATTCAAGACGATATTCACATCATGTAGCACATAAATCGATAGTGCCATGTATAAATTTGTGGAATTTATTGTGGTGCTTGGGGAGATAAACTCTCTGAAAACCCAAAACAAAGATGATGACATTGAGGCTCACATATTCCAGAAATGTAGCACTGTAATTCCATTACAATACCACTTGCTTATTTAAACAAGTTCACCTGTGTAGAATTTATGCGTGTTTTCTTGTTTTGTTCTGCTCCTTTGAGCACCTAATCATGCATTCTTATATGAAGCTGCTATGTGATCATCCATGTTTATTTGGATTTATTATGAATTTTGAAAACATTGATTCTTATTCCTCATCCTAGTCACTATAAATTCTGAAACTCTGTACCCAGTATAACCAATTTATAGTTGTTCAAATGCAAAAGTCTGAGAATCAACTCGAGGTCTCCTTTAAATTCTGTTAAAGGAGGTTGTGAATGGAGGAACTTCAATCTCTCTATTATAGCATTTCAAATACAGAAGAAAGAACATTGTGTACTGTAAAAGTGGATATTTTCGCGTTACTAATTTTTCGCGCCTGACCAGGTCGGAAGAGTTTCGCATGTTTTTAATTACGCGGAATCAAGACATCACGCACAGGCACGTATGGCAAGCAAAAATATTCGCGTGCTTTTATTTTCGCGCTAGTTTCTGGTTGCGTGAAATGCGCGAAAATTTCAACATCGCGAAATGTCCACTTTTACAGTATATTTTGAACAACATACAATGTTAAGCCGTTATGTGTAATGTAAGTAATTGAGTAATCATTGAATAACTTAGCCTTTTTTTCATAATTCATTTCACATTTTGAGAATTCTTGTACATGTCAACAGATGAAAGTGCACCTACATTTATGTAACTGTGCAGTATTTCAAGTGCCCAAGAGCATTATCATAAAAGCAGCTATCAATAAGAATTTATTTTATGATTGAGATATATCCTGAAAGGAGCTGAAATGATATGAGACATGTTCATAGTGTAGGTCCTAGGCTTTATCACATGTCATCTAATACACTAAGGCACAGATTTGGTACACACATATCTGTTTTCATGGTTTCTCGACCCAAGTACACCTGTATGATGTTGTTAAAACAGTTTGAAACACAGAATGCTGGATATTATATCTGGACATTTTATATTTACTTCAAAGAGGGCTAAATTGTCTCTTATATTCTTATCTCCCATACAGGCACAGAATTAGTTCCATACTTGCCTACCCTGATGGGACACCTCCTGACGACACTTCAAAATGCTCAAGATGTCCACATCAAAGAACTTGCCATTAGTGCTATAGGTACAGGATGCACTCATGACATTCAAGCCACTAAATATTTTTTGTATGAGTGACTCAGGATGTTACATGATTATATTTCATCACAGAGATCTGTAGTGGAAAGCTCCAGCTTTCTTTCTCTGAGCTGAATATTGTGTATGCAGTGGCATTAATTCAGTTGCTCTCTCTGTTATATTTATTATGTAGCATAAGTCCATAACAGCTGAGAAAATTTTCAAATGATTGTCTACTTCATATGTAAATGCAGTGTCCTAATGAATTGAGAGCTAGGTTTAGAAATGTTCACTTGACTATAAATCAGCCTTTGTAGGGTTGATTCAATACTGTGCAGTCTTCTTCAAGGCTATCTGCTTTGTTTTAAAGTTATTCCATATCCAACTTTAGTGGTTTTTGGTTTTTTGTCAAGTTTTGTGTATTGAAAGTAATAGAGAGGACAACTTAGTTAACCATAATCTCAATGTTAGGTTTCATGTTATACAAGCAGGGTGAGTATATCTCTTGTTCTCGCCTGATAGGAGCTGTGGGTAATGCTGTCTCTGAACACATGCTGCCATTCTTTGTGCCAATAATGGATCAACTGAAGCACTACCTGACCAATGCCCATTCAGGAGACTCACTTGTCTTGCAGATCCAGTCCATTGGTCAGTACTACAGGCCATAAATGACTTCACAGTTTATGATAGATTTTAGTTCATATTCAGTATGAGAGCATTTCATCAATGCCAAATACTTATAGTAGATTAAACCATGAATCTGCTGTTCTGGTGCGTTCATTGTAGTTCATTTCTCTACAATTTTTTTTTCATGTGTGCTTTTCTCTTCCTTGTATGCCTGTAAAAGCCTTTGTTTTTCTTTTACTGAGCGGTCAGTTATGAAGTTGAGTGTATTTCCAAATGTATCGCAGAAAACATAGAAAACATTTGAAATCGTAGCTTTTATTACTTTTTGACAGAGTAAACATAGATGCTAAATTCAGATGTTAAGGAAAGTTTTTGAAGAACAGTACACAAATAGTGAGTGGTCATGAGTGCGATGTTACAAGATTACACACAAGGTGTAAGAGGTGCTCTATTCAACGAGGCAAAGCCGAGTTGAAAAGTGCGCCTCATCTTTCACCAAGTGCGAAATCTTGTTCCATTGCACGAGTAAAGACCATACACTATTTGTTTTATACCACACCTCAGACGTCAACAGATGTGGTCCACACAGATTCTTGAAATTAGCACAGAAATGGCAACCATTTTCAGTGAAAGGCGAATTAGTAGCTGCACAGTCACAGTCGGCCATGAACGTACCATGTACAAGTACGTAAAACGGATGTGGTTGTTTACAAAAAGTGTAATTGTTGAGTGCATGCAGCAAATGTTTGTTTATTGTGACATCACAGCCATGCAACAGAACAAAAACTTTGAGTCATTCGTGAGTTAAAAACAGGAGTCGATGGAAATTGTTGACGTCAACCATGCGCTATCCATTTTTACTCAAACCAAATTGCACAGCTGACAGCCACAGTGTGCAATGGTACATGTACTTTTAACCTATTGCCATGTGATGGGCAATCGACAAGTCAGATAGCTACATTCTTTTTAGGTGTTGTGCAAAGTTGCATGTATACATGTAGCTAGTGGTATTTACTGGAATTTATTTGTTTATTTTTTTACGAGTTTCAATGAAAGGGATAGATATGCTTGGCACTGAGTTTCATATTGAACCATCCTCCATTTCATGGTGTTTTTGTCAGCTATCGGTTTGTCTGATCCATTTTTTAAACTGTTTACCCAGATACTCTTGGTGTTTTGGCGAAGCAAATTGGCAAGGAGAACTTTCTCCCACTCACAGAAGAGTGCATTCAACTTGGACTGAAGCTCATCGATGAGGTCAACGACCCTGATCTGAGGGGATGCACGTAATGATAATTACAGTTATCATGTATTGCAAGATATTTGAGAAAGTTCTTGGTGTTATGGTAGTGGAATCACCTAATGCTTATACAGTAACCTCTCAATTTGAAGTAAGCCCATATGTCTTGATAATAGCAATCTGTTTTGTTGTTTTGTTTTTTGATCAGTAGTTTTTAGTTTTTAGATGAACTGTTGTTAATCTTTAAAGCATATAATGACTCCAACGGCTTCAAAACCATTCATTAAAACTCAAATTTCTGCCATCTGGTAATATGAAAGAAATTGTGAGAAACTGGGAAAGACTAGAAAAAAGAATAACTAACAAGCTTTGAGAAAAGCAGTGATTTTTTCCCCTCTTTTTTTAATGCCTCCGCCACGAAGTGTCGCTGGAGGCATTGTGTTTTTTGTGATTATCCATCCATCCATACTTTAATCCGTAATCAAATTTTTATGCGTCCGCCACAAAGTGTCGCCGGAGGCATTATTTTTTCAGGTTGTCCGTCCGTCTGTCCGTAATAAATTTTGTGGACAGCGTAATTTAAAAAATTGTTTGAGGTATCGTAATGAAACTTGAAATGTATATATGTATGAGTAGGTGAAGTTGTGCCTATCAAATTTGGGGCACACATGCTCAAGGTCAAAAGGTCAGTGTCAAATGCACAAAATTTCACAATTTCCCCCATATCTACGCAATGCCTGAAGGTATTTTCTTGAAACTTAGGGTATACATGATCTACCAAATAAAGATTCTCCAGATAGAGTTTTGTGTCGTGAGGTCAAAGGTCAAGTGAAAATATGAAAATTTCACTTTTTTCTCCATATCTCACAAATGCTTCAAGGTATCTTCATGGAACTTAGGACATATGCTGTCACAAATGTACACACTAGTAGTTATGTACACGTACATGTATGATGTACTGTGTGCCTGGCTGTTTAATGTGTATGTACACAGGTGGACCAGATTAATGGAGAACATTCTATGTGGTATACATATAGTACATACAGGCTGACCAGATCAGTGGAGAATTTTCTAGGTGGTATACAATGTAGCTATACAGTACATGCATGGAATAGGAAAAACATTATAGCTCACTCAATCTAGAATGATTTCACCCATTTCCAGAATGTTCTGGGAAGTGCTAACATATTTGGCTGAGTGAGGCACTGTCCCTGTAGCCCAATGTGATTGGTAGTTATTCTTGGCAGTGATGTTTTGTACATAGTTAGGCAGTGAGTCATCCAGGTTTCCTGGAACTTAGACTGGCTAGTAGGTTGGAGAGAGTTATAGAATGTGCTAGAAGGGGTGAATAGATAGTATATAAGCTAGAGAAATTCTGCAGTAGGCAGAGTACCCAACACCTCTGCTCTGAGAGTTACGTTACTTCTGGCTCTGAAGCGACTTGTTATAGTCAGTCCTGTGTTACCTGCTGACCTGTTATGTTTGTGGAGATAAGGCCTGGGAGACATTTTGCCTGCAGATAATTAATTTGCCTACATTGAAGATAGACTCCATATTTTTATGTCAATGGACATTGCTACGGAAAAGCTGTGACGGGCTGGATTCCTAGCTGGACAATATTAAGTGAATTATCATTCAACGCATCAACTGGACGTGGTCGTCACAACATTTGGACTCTGCACGTTTCGCCGTGGACGTATATCGTGGATTTTACCCCGGATCTATACCGTGGACTATCGTAACCTGTACCTCTGGAGTTACGTCAGAGGAATCATTCATCGGTGCATCGCGGATCATTCGTTTGTGCATCGAGCATCGTATTTGGACATTTCCAGGGATATTGCGTGTAATGCGTACGTAAGTGATTCCATTACTGACTATACTTGTTTCTATTGATCATTATTGTACTGATGTGAAACCGATTACCAGTCTGTACCCACAATATCACTGTTAATAAACCGCCTGAACATCAGTTGATTGTTTCTTTTGTGCGATCATTCTCAGAGTGATTTTGGTCGTAACAATGCATGCACTGACTGGCAGTGATTATGTAAGGATCATGGGTCTAAGGTCAGGGGTCAAAGGTCAAGGTCAACTCCTCAAAATTTCACTGTTTTCCTCTCCTGTATCTATGCAATGCCTGCAGGATTTTTCTTGAAACTTAGTGTATGCAAGTATTACCCAATAGAGATTCTCTTAGAAGTACCTTGCCATAAGGTCAAAGGTCAAGTGAAAGTGCTAAATTTCACTTCTTCTTCAAACTTATGAAAGGGTCAAAAGTCAGTAAAAATCCTCAAATCCCCATAACGCAAATCTCTCGTTTGAAGAGGCTACACCCCTGTAAATAATGCCAGTGCATATCTTGGCAATCAATGACTTAAAATCAAAGATATAAAACACCTGTTTCTTGACCCTGGCCTAATCTAAGCATCAGTCATCGCCACAGCACCACAGGAGGGGGGGGGGGGGCACCGCGGGAGGAGGAGATTGTTTTGGTTTTGGCATGGGCTATGTACAATTGTAGCTCCATGGTGCCTGTGTGTGTGTGTACGTGTGTGTGTGTGTGAGTGTAGACATTCAGCGTATGCAGACAGAGCATGCCTGTACTGCAGTGACTGGAACTATTGTCATTCCATTTTGTCTCTCCCCTTCTCCCTCCCCCATCTCCCCCCCCCCCCCTCTCTCTCTCTCTCTCTCTCCCTCTCTCTCTCTCTTTCTCAGCAGGCTGATTGTAACCAGGGAGGTAGTCTCACCTCCCCGTTGTAACTCACTGCCAAATAGCACATTGTCAGCACCGGCAAACTGGCAATGCTCTCCTTCTTATTCATGTATTTTCGTTATTTACGGGTCAATTTTTTTCGTTCGAAATGTAAAATGGATGACCATAGAATTTCTCAATAGAATATAAAATTGAAAACTTTAGAAAGGATAGAGAAAATTGAGTTCACTTTGAATGGTCTGCCACAGGCAGATATCCTTATCATGCTCTTACGTAATACGACAGCTGCTTTCTCAATGATCCATTCAGCAGGCTGATTGTAACCAGGGAGGTAGTCTCACCTCCCCGTTGTAACTCACTGCCAAATAGCACATTAGTTACGTTCAGACGGGAGCCCTTAACCTCGAAGTTAGGAAACTTCGAGGTTAGAGCTTGTAGTTAGGGACCGTGAAGACGCACTCGTAGTTAGCAAACCTCGAGGTTTGCTCGATGTTTCGAGCCACGAGAAATCTTATGGTTAGCGCTCTAACCACGAGCCGCGGGGGGTCCCCACTGGTAGTTAAGCACCGTGTGGACACAAAAAACAACGAACTCGAAGTTAAGAGTGACCTCGCCGTAAACTCCAGCCCCCACAATTTCCCTCTGCTTCCGGGTCAACCTCCCAAACGTACACCACAAATACCCACGTCAAACTCGCTACTGTATTCTATATTCTTCTCCGACGCTAAAAAAATGTTTTCGACGAATATCTTCATAAAGGCATAAAGTCATCAGTGCAGTGCTATCTCTGCAGTGTAAGTGAGTCCGACAGGGTTGGACTATAGAATAAATAGACGCCTTGTTAGCAGTGTGGGCTGAAACTTCCGCTTTTGTGGTTTTAACATCGAGTGGGACCCACTCGTAGTTATGGGGGGCAGAAGCTTAACCTCGAGGTTTCGTAACCTCGAGGTTAAGATTCGTCGTGTGGACACACGTCGTAGTTAGGGGGCAAGAGCTAAACCTCGAGGTTTCCTAACCTCGAGGTTAGGGCCTGCCGTCTGAACATAACTATTGTCAGCACCATAAAATAAAATGGATGACCATAGAATTTCTCAATAGAATTTAAAATTGAAAACTTTCAAAAGGATAGAGAAAATTGAGTTCACTTTGAATGGTCTGCCACAGGCAGATATCCTTATCATGCTCTTACGTAATACGACAGCTGCTGGAGTCATCAAACCCTGGCTTGGCCTCCAGGTTTGTCACGTCTGAGCAGAAAGTTTATTTGCAATGGACAAGTACTTCGACTCCCAACTCCCAAACGACAAATATACGCACCCCACTTTGGAGAACCCCAGTTGGGGACTCGCCTCAAACGAGGGATTGACGGCATGCCAAATACCCGCACTCTTAGACAATATAGCCATTCATCCAATTAAACCTAGTTCAAGGAAAGTGAACATTCAACACAATTGTGACAAACCTGTCATTTTAATATTTTGCCGATAGGTATTATGTGAGACTGTTATCACACATTGTCGAGACATTGTACTATAGACCTATTAGGAGAACCATGCATTATGGCGGAGGCATACCAGTCACCATAGCGACATTTCTAGTTTAGAACTGAAATTACACTTTTTCTCATGGTGTCAAAGGTCAAGTTAAAATGCTCAAATCACAGAATACCTGCCATCTTAGAACAATTTAGCCATCCATCCAAATGATACCGAGTTCAAAGAAAGTAAACACTCAACACATGTGACAATTGTATGTCATTTTGATTTCTTGCCAATTGTGTGAAACTGTTGTCTCGCATAGTCAAGACGCACTCTAGATAGACCTATTGGGAGAACCATGCATAATGGCGGAGGCATACCAGTCGCCATGGCAGCATTTCTAGTTTTTCTTGGTTACAGTTTCCTACTGGAGGATTGAAAGGAGTGTTTAAGGTGTGGACATTTGTTGTGTTTCTCTTCTGCCATGCAGGTATAACCTCTTTGCATCCATCTCATCAGTTTTAGGGGAGAATATGTCCAACCACCTCATGGTCATCACACAGCTCATGTTAGACTCATTACGATCCACTGATGGTGTAGTGGTAAGTCTGGAACTTACAGGCAAGTGAGCATCAGAATATGATACTGATAGGGCTCCTTTCTGTTCACTCGATCTTGCAATTACTTTCATCTAATCTTTCATAATTTCTGTGTGAGAAAGATAAAGCTCATCCATCAAATTAAAAAGAAATAGACTTACCATTTAAGCTACTTAACATGCGACCTGAGAATTGCCTTTTCCTTAATGTAGTCATGAGGTGCTTGGTAGAACTTGGAACAGATGAAGTTTGTGACACACTGATTAGTAAATTTGTCATATTTGACTGACATGTGAACATGCAACTGTAGCTCATATGCATGAAGTCTTACATTTGTGTACATATTGTGTTTTTGTGTATATTTTGTTTGGTTGTCTGTTTGTTTGTAGCCTTATTTTGATGAGGAGGCAAGCAGAGTGCAATCCCTGTTTGAAGATGCCAACGGAAATGATGACACGTCCGATACATCTGACTCTGATGACGAAGATGAAGATGAAGATGACATACAAGGGTGAGATATCTCTGATGGATCAAGCTAGTTACTTTCTACCTTTCTGCCTTTCGAGTTTATAGAAAAGAGGAAACCTGTCAAGACAAGTTGGTACTTTGACAGCTGTTTAGTAAGTTTATGTGTTGCTTAAAAGTGGTACACAAGTTTTTAAGGTAAAAATAATTTCCTGCTTTTAGTTTTACTACAGAATTCAGCTGTCAGAGTTTACATCTGATGTTATCCACACCAGCCATGCATTTTAGTGAGTTGCATGAGTGTCTTGTGCTAGAGTGACTAAATGAATAAACTGCCTCTTGTCTTTCAGATATAATGTGGAGAATTCCTACCTTGATGAGAAGGAGGACACTTGTAATGCAATGGCAGAAGTAGCACTCAATGCAAAGTGAGTAAAATTTATATTTGGTCCATGTGAATTTGTGTGATATTTCCCTCAGAGCCCCCATTCTCTCTTTTAAATTTTTACTTGATGGTCTACTTTCTTATTCTCCTTTCTCTCTCTCTCTCTCTCTTTGTTTTCATTCCTACCCTTCATTCCTCAAGGTAGCATCCTGACTGATAACTGCACCCCTAAAGGTTGTCACTGCTTCAGACCCTTAAAGGCAGTTGTTTTTAACTCTAGAAAAGGCTGAGATAGGAAGGAATCTGCCCCAGTGGTTTTTCCAGGATCATTTAATCGAGAATAATTGTGCCTTAGCCTTTCATGACTTTTGAACCAAGAGTCGTGTGCATCTTCTGATATGAAATTTTAAAATTGGGACCAACAGTTTTTGTGCCACAGGGCAGTTTACAGTCATGCACATGCTGAAAATGAAATGCACCACATGCAAACATTATATCACATCAATTAGCATGGAATGAGAGGAACTATAGTATAATTACAGAATCCATCCCCAGATCTACAGTGTAGCATAGCCAAAAAGGTCCAACCCAATAAAGGTTAAAAATGGAAGTGTTTATAAACTACATATGTAATATCTGTCATTGACTATTCAAAGGATAAATATTCTGTTGGAGTAAGTTTATGTTGTAAAAGTAGCTTTTCAAGTAAAGCACTAAGTAAAAGACACTTGGAATCAGTGGAAAAGAGTATTGATATTCTTAATCTGAGATTTATCTGTTTGTTTGTTTTTTTCGGTGGGGGGGATGTAGGGTGTTGTATATCAATATGGTAGCTAATAATCAACTGGATGTTAGTTTGTTGGTTTTATCATGAGTCTATAACAAGAACATTTAGAATTCATAAACATCACTATATAATTGCACATAATCACTAGCATGAAATTCATAAAACGCTGTAGTTACAAAAGTATGGACAAATTACATTCAAATGCATGTAATTCAAAAGATCCAAAGGGAGATTAGAAATATTTCTGTTGTATGATTTTAAGTCAATGAAAAAAAAAAAGATGTTGATCATGTACTATCTTGTTGATGTGTTCTTAAACAGGTTTTCATATCCAAGTTCTTAATGTAACGTGAGAATTAACTGAATGAATTTATGCTGCAATTTAATTTTTCAGCTTAACATTCAACAGTCAATTCATGAAATGTATGGATTTTTTTTCTATTATGTGTGCCACATACCTATAAATCGTATGTAATGCCATGTTATAAATGGCCTGGAGTTTACTTACAAAGAGTTACATTAGTGTTCAACAAGATGACACTGCTGTAAGCTGGATGATATTTTATGATATGTTTTATCCAAAGGAAGAGCTGTACTTCTGATTTAAAAAAGAAAGAAAGGATGGTTACATTATAAAATATGCCCTCTCCTTTTTCTATCTCTTTGTTTTCATTTGCAGTTTTTTTCCCTCATTAAGGACGAACAGATTTTTTTTTTAATGTTTCTGCTGTTACGCATATCATGTCCAGACCACTAGTGAACTACTTAGGCTTTATGATTCGGTATCAGTTTGGTCAAATTAGACAAATTTGTTCCCAATATCAGCAGTATGAATAAGACTTGATGCAAGAAAAATGTTATGTCAGATGTAAGTAATGGAATCACTAAATTCCACCCCTTCCCAAGAAAGCTCTGTTTTTTCTAAAGCATTTTGTAGCCTTGTTAGCACTGATCAGTGTTTATATGAATAATATATTTATCAGAGCTTGAAATGAGGACTCACGCAGTTTTCATGACACTGCTTTGAACTTGTATCCATATTGGAACATGTAATGAAGAAATCCAAAATAAGTTTGTATTTGTTTGTGGACTGTGCTGCATAGTTTCACTGAAAATGACATTTCAGATGAATTAGCATTATGACAGATTAGAGGGAGTGTATTTAATGGGAAATACAATTGTATGATGAATGCCATTTTGATGCCAATTGCATTCAGAAGTTGCAAAAGAAAATTTCAATGGGATCGTATGTAACTGTGTATGTAATCATGCAAGCTAATTTGTGTACCAAAATATTAGGGTTTGTATTTTTATTTCACATAGTGCTGTGATTATCGCAAAGTGTTACTATGCCATGCAAGTCTTAGGATGTTCATACTCACAGTTTGCATGTATACTGTGGAGACAATTTGTCATATCTACAGTGTATGTATGATTTTGGAAAAACTCCCAATTTTCTGTGTCAAAAGCATACTCAAATTTGCTAAGTTATGCCATGGTCTGACTGATCTCATGGTACAATCATACAGTATTATTCATATCTGTTGATATTAAATCATATTCATAACCATTCTTTTGACAATAAATTATCATACCATAAAGTACAGAGTTGCTTTCAAGCCCTGATTCTAATCCTGCATGCTGTGGAGAGTTTGCATGATAAGGTGAAGCAAAGCTCTCGCTGTCTGTCATTTGAAATATTCTAGTTTTATAGCATACTACATGCAAGCACTCTGAACTGTGAATCAGCCAGACGTGAAAGGCTTTCAGAAAGGAGCATCTTCCATTTGTATAGCCAGAGCTAATGTCATCTTGCTTGTCTGTTCGCCAATCCTGTTCTCCACAGGGCAGCTTTTCTCCCTTACATTGAAGAGTGCTACAATGAGGTCTACCGACTGATGGACTACCCAGCCCCAGGCATCAGACAGGCAGCCACAGTGTGCTCAGGGCAGCTATGTTGCACCCTTGGGCAATGTGGTAACATGGCAGAAGTGTCACAAGCTGAAGGTATTGAGTACTTACAAAAACAGCTAAACTCCTAACACTTTTCTTCTAGCCCCTACCCCCTGGTGTCCACAAGTATGCAAATGTTGCAGGCATTTGGTACGAAAACAGCATTTCATTTTGTCTATCAATGTAGCAATTAGAAATGTAGCATGCCTCAAGTTTACTTTGGGTTTCTAGGAATATTTGCAAATGTACAGTGTTACTATGGGACAAAAACATTGTGTTTGTAAACTTTATGTTACATTTTATGAGCAGAATGACACTTAATAATGTGATAAACCATCTAAAGTGACAGTAAATTGCTATGCATTTTCTCATCACTTTCCCATCCTTTTACCCCTCCCTTCTCCCTCTGATAAATTGTCACAACTCTACAATGATTTGATGTAAGTTGTAAAGGGTGTAATTTTTTTCTTGATGATTTCATGTCAGGAAGAAAAGGTGGTGAGGAGAATTTAAGAATTGTGAGGCCTTAACATCTAATTTGCATTTATGACGGTGACTATTATCACCAGTCATGGAAAATAACGCCAACCTTAGATTCTGTAACTTTTCTGTGGGCTTCTGTTGAAACTTGTGCTGATCTATTTTTTTGACATTGCTCTTTTAAAGTGTACCAGTACCCTGAGTATTGTGTTTGCTATATTTTTTTTTGTGGAATGTACTTTAGACATGCCCTCTGCAAAATATTATATTTTTTTTTTTTTGTCTCTCTGATTTTTTAATGCCTCCGCCACGAAGTGTCGCCGGAGGCATTATGTTTTCGGGTTGTCCGTCCTTCGCCACGAAGTGTCGGCGGAGGCATTATGTTTTCGGGTTGTCCGTCCTTCCGTCCGTCCGTCCGTCCATCCATCCTTCCGTAATGAATTGTGTGGACAGCGTAACTAAAAAACCGTTTAAGGTATCCTAATGAGACTTGGTATGTATATGCATGAGTGGGCAAAGTTGTGCCTATCAACTTTTGGGTGCACATGCTCAAGGTCAAAGGTCAAAAGGTTGAGGTCAAATGCTCAAAATTTCACTATTTCCCCCATATTTATACAATGCCTGGAGGTTTTTTCTTGAAACTTGGTGTATATATGTAATACCAAATGAAGATTCTCCAGAGAGTTTCGAGTCATGAGGTCAAAGGTCAGAGGTCAAGTGAAAATGTTAACATTTCACTTTTTTTTCTCCATATCTTGGAAATGGTTCAAGCTATCTTCATGGAACATAGTCCATATGCATGTACTGACTAGCAGTGATTATCTAGGGAATGTGGGGGTCATGGGTCAAAGGTCATTGGTCAAAGGTAAGGTCAACTCCTCATAATTTCACTCTTTCCCTCATACAACTGTATTTAAATGCAATACTTGTTGGATTTTTGTTGAAACTTGATATATACAGGTATAACCCAATAGAGATTCTCTGGGAAGTTTCTTGCCCAAAGGTCAAAGGTCAAGTGAAAGTGCTAAATTTCATTTCTTCATCCATATCTCGAAAGTTACTCAAGGTATCATCATGAAACTTAGTACATATCTATACAGATGCATGTTTTACCTGACAGTGATTCTGTTAGGAATTTTAGGGTCATAGAATCAAAGGTCGAGGGTCAAAGGCCAAGTTAAAATGCAACAATTTTACCGTTTGATAGTAAAATCACACTTTTTCTCCATACCTTGAAAGTTGATAAATGCATAGGCTTGTAAAAAAAAAAAAAGAGTCAAAAGTGAAGTAAAAATCCTCAAATCCCAATATACCTGAGCTCTTCTTAGGCAGTATAGCCATACATCCAATTAAACCTAGTTCAAGGAAAATGAACATTCAACTCATTTGTGACAAACCTGTCATTTCAATATTTTGCCATTTTTGTGAAACTCATGACACATTGTCAAGACATTGTAGTATAGACTTGGAATATTACGAGAACCATGCATAAGGCAGAGGCATACACATGTACCAGTCGCCATAGCGACATTTTTAGTTTTTTTTTTTTTTTTTTTTTTTTTGAGGGGGGGTTGGATATGAATTTCAAAGAGTATACAACAACAAAATGGACTTGAAATGGGCTCGTTGATCACCTTATTCTTTCAATTGGATTGATCTGGCTATGAGGCTGTCAAGGCTTTTTTCCAAATACGTCAGGAACGATAGTGATATGCAATGCGTGCCTGCGATCAGCTAATGGACCAACATGGAATCTCAATATTTATTCGTTAAAACGTACGTATAGCTGGAATGGGCACACATCTGTACTGGAGCTAATAGAGCAGAATGCGCAGAGCACAAGTGCCAATCTGTTACAGAGATATGATCTGATTTCTCAAAATATTTATATTTTCAGGGGCTATCACAGGTGAATTATGGCTGTTTTATGTGTACTCTAGCTGTACACAAATTTGATTTCCAGGGTATTTGTATGCTTTAATGATTTCAACACAAACATGGAATACATTTTCATGTTTATAATGGGCAACAAGATAGTACATGGAAATGGGATCAATTTAATAGCGTATGGTATCAAAATGGGAGCAAATAGTTTGCACGAGTATTTACCTTTTGCTTTAAATTTACTCAGACTATTTCTCAGCATCTCCTGCTTACAGAAGCCAAGACTGCCATGAGTTCTCTCTCACCCTGCACAATTATTTAATGTATTATTGTAATGGAAACAGTGAAATTAATATTTTCAGAAGTATCTTCTGAATGAAATTGTTTTATTTGTGGTGTGGTATTAGATAAACAAAGGAAGAGCACACAAGTGATTGTCTTTTTACTTTGACAGCCTTGACAGAGATGCTAGATCAAGTTGTCCCCCACTTTGTGGAGAACATAGATTCAGACAGTGAGCGTCGGGTTGTCATTACAACGCTGGAGGTTTTGAAAGACCTGCTAGATGCCATTGGTCCATTTGTGGTCAAGAACCCAGAGTTCCTCACAGCAATTACAGGGTCTATCAAGAATGTTCTCCAGCACAAGGTAATTCAATATTTACACTTCATGGGTGTCATTGTAGGTGGGTGACAGAAGGATTTAGTTGTATTTCATTACCACAATGATAGCTTCTGTGTAAGATTTACATGCCTTATTTATGTCTTATTATCATGTTTGAAGTTTGTTCTTGTGCAAAATCTTATGGATACTGCGATAGTATTGTATTTGTCTTCACTTCATAAAATACACAGCGGCACTTAGCCAATCTATGGTGCCTACATGTATCACTGATTGAGTGTAATTACATGTACCAATCTGAGCCATTTACTCTATTTGTTTGTTTTCTTGACATAATGATTGTGGCTTCTCAAATCAAACATGTGGTATTATAGTGGCATGGAATGCCTCTCCAATGTTTGAGGAGATTATGGGTGTGATACCAGTATATATATTTTATATCTTCTGACAAAAAGAGGAAAATTGCAAAGAGTATATGATTGTGTATACCAGATATGTGGAAAGAAATCCATCTATAGTTTCTCTGAGTGAATTTTCAATCCATTTGTCAAAACAGGAAGAAGAGGAATAGGAAAATGTTACAGTTTATCATTTGTGAATGTCTGATAGGTTGTTTTAGTGAAAAAAAATGCCATACTACATGTACATTTTGTAGGTTCAGATGAAACCACTGCATATGATTGTATGATACTCTTTTCTTTTCTTTTTTTTTGGGGGGGAGGGGGGTCATATTTTTTAATTGCAAAGTCTGAGTATGTTTGTGATTACCCTGACAGTGCTTGAATGCCAACTCCTTTTTCTTTTGTGCAAAATATGTTAGTTTATTGCATTCATACTGTGAACATTGCTTCATAGGCCTTCATTTTAGTTCCCCTGACTTGAGAGTTTTGGTAATCCTTGGCCGAAGTGAAGATGGGGGGGGGGGGATGTTTCAGTGTTCTAATTTGAATCCATGTTTGATGTGCTACTGCCTGGTGGCTGAAGGGCAATAGCTGCAATCACACTGGCAAAATGTCACAAAATGTAAGTTCTATGAGTTTTGCTAGTTTGACCACAAACTTCCTTAAAACTTCTTGCAAAACTTCTCATGAAACCATCCACTCAATTTAATGGGGAAATTTCCTGAATCCCTGCAAATCTTCTCGAAGTTTGTGCAGTCTGAACATTTGCAACTGAAACTGTGAAATTTGTCACATGGAAAGTCCACCACCTGTTTGTTGTAGGTGCCTCCAAAGAATCCACTCATTGGGGTGTGTACATTGTTTCATCACATTCATTAGCTGTCAGATGGTGCACGCTGTCTTCTTTGTTGGGCATGTACACAAGTCACCCTAGCTGTGAGAAATGAAAAATTGAGAAGCTTGGCTGCCAGTATGAACGGACGAGCAAACTTCACAAAGGTAGAAGGTAAACTTTGAGAAGTTTTGCCGTTGTTACTGAGGCTAATGATACATTATTTAGGAATTACAGATGTTGAGTTAAATCAAACTGGTGTCAAAGCCATAATTACAGGAGTGCTGGTAAATTTGTTACACATTGACACCATTTTCTTCTGAAGACTGCATGTCAGGATGAGGATGAGGAAGAGGAGGAGGAGGATGACAGTGAACAGGCAGAGTCTGATGCCATTCTAATGGAATATGCAGGAGATGTCATTCCATCAGTCATCAAGGCACTACATGGGAAACAAGATGTTGCTGTCTCTATGGTTACTGAGATGCTTCCATTTTTGCTAGCAAAAACGGTAAGAATTCCCTGTAGTTTTATTACATGTTTGATTGTCGCAGTGTTTTGATCATGTTACCATGGCATTAGTAATAATTCTCACTTCCTCTTCACAGTACATCACTTATTTCATTTTTGTTGGAAAACATTTTAACTTCATGATTCCACTCAAAGTATATATATTACCACACATCTCTAAAGCTAATGGATGTTATTCTGATTTACAACACCTACTGTTATAAACAGAAAATACTTATTTTATATCCTTCATATCTGAAATCCTTTTCAGTGATTGGTCTACATATTGCCATGTATCCAAACATAACATTTTTATGTGTTGAAAATGCCAATGGAAAAAAATATGCGATATTGTGATGACAGGACATCGGTATTTTACTCACAGTTCATATCATGTCATAGATAAGCAAGTGATCAGTGTGTTTTTAATCAGTGGCATGTGTAAACTGCTTGTTGTATCAAACTAAGACTATTGTGTAAATCACATCCACTGCAGTGCACTTTTCATTTGCGCTGCAATATGTAAATGTTTTTATTTTAACAAGTTTACCATTTTGATTGGAGGGATATGTAAGTTCAATATAAAGTAAATGTTGACCATACTCCTGTGAATTATGTGTTTTAGATTCAAAATGTTTTATCTTTTGTGTATTATAGAAAAAGAGCTGTCCTGCTTCTGACAAGTCATTTGCATGTGGTGTTCTGGCAGAGAGCGTGTGTGCCTTGAAAGGAAGCGTTGCCCCCTTTGTGGACCCTTTCCTGAAGATTTTCACTCACCTGACTCAGGATGAAGATGAGGAAGTGAGGAGCAATGCTGTCTTTGGGCTTGGTGTCCTAGCTGAGCATGGCAAAGATGCTCTCTATCAGTATCCTCTTTTTCTCTCTTACAACCAAGCACCATCTTCATTCTTTGATTGTGTCAATGGACCCGAGTTTTTCCTAGTGTTTTTCTCCACCCCTAGTATATATGCACATTCCTGACAAGTTGTAGGCATTATTGTGGTTTTGTGTTAGTGTATATCTTTTGTAGTTGACGATCTGCTATGCCAGGATGAGTTAATTCTGTGTTGATAAAGAATGAATTAAGTTCCTTAAAATAATGTTTTGTGAGTCAGACACTACCCCAGCTTGCTACAGGTCCTGTCAGGTGTGATGGGGAGAGAATCCAATGGTCGGGTCATTGATAATGTCTGTGCCAGTGTCTGCCGTCTCATCACAACCAACCACACCCTAGTTCCTGTCAGTCAGGTAAGTTGTTAGAAGTCCCAAACCCAGCAAAGCCTTACATAGTAGGAAGTGGCCCTTGTGTTCAAGTCATCTCCTTAAACCTCATTTTCATCTTGATGTAACTTTTTGTATAAAAGTGCAATTTGTCAGATTTTAGGTAAAGTTACACAGTCATTTATCAGTAAGACATTTAAAGGCACATGGTCCCGGTGGTTTAGTCAAATGCATTCGCGGGCACATGGCGCAAGTTTCCTATAGAGACCTACGCTTTCTACTCCTCTTTAGCACTTATGCTTTGGCCCATTTCCCCGGTCAGAAGAAGTCCGATCCACTGTAGTCAGTGGTCCGATCACAGTTCGGCTCATGATTCGGCTGAGGGGGATGGCAGCTTTAGCAAACTTCTTTTGTGATGTCATACTAAGAAGCACATAAGCACGCTTCCTGGCATCACTATAGACTGCGTGACGTGCAGAGAAGACAAGGAAGGCGATGTTACCTAGCAACACCTACGCGCTTTATTCTCGATCACAGCTCAACTTCGACAATCTTCATATCATGCTAACGGTGATCGGCAGTATCGTCCAACAGCGCCCTCTAACCCACTGGGACTATGCGCCTTTAAAGCACTCCTCAAATATCCTGTAGTGTCTATAAATGCTGAAGATACTTTAAATTTTTCTATAAGATAAACAACATTTGCTGATATGAGATTAAGAATGATTATATTGCGCGGTTAAGGTACTGGTATATGCTTCATAGATTGAATGCATTTTGATTAGTTGTGAGTTGTTTTCTGTGAGAATGAGTCCAATTTTGTATGAGGTTTGCTTCGAGTGGGAACCATTTTGAATTGGGATTACTGTCCTGCAAGCCCATCTCATCTCTAGCTTTTGGCCACAAGCATCAGAGCAGCATGTATGAAATCATTCCATTACTGTTACTATTAAACGTCACAGAGACTAAAAAACTTTCATTTGAATGCATCTTCAGTTTCCTTGAGTTCTAAAGCCGCTGCTGATTGCTGAAATGCTCTCCTCTTATATCAGTGTTCCATGACAATGAAAATAAGATTGTTGTCGCATTTCCCGGAGCAGTCATCTTTGTATTAAAGTAAATTCTCTTTCAGACTTCTTGATGCTTTTGCTCACAAATCAAACCACTGTTCATTTTCTCAGGTTACTTCTGGTACTCTTCTCACAGTCAACCATTTCAAGAAAAAGAAATGTGTGAAGTTGTGACACACTGAAAGAAAAGACCATTCAGCAAAAAGTCATAGATTGCTCCTATAAGTTTAAAATTTCTTGTTAGCATTGTCTTACATATGATTTCCATAATGTGTTTAAATGCTTAAAGGAGATTTCTGGATGATTCTCAAACTTTTACATTTGAACATCTATAAATTGGTTGTACTGGGTACAGAGTATTGGAATTTTCAGTGATCGGGATGAGGAATAAAAATGTTCTCAAAATTCATTGCAAATCACAATGAACAAAAGCTATGTTCAGACGAGGGCAGTTTTGGTCGGAGTATCTTCGTAGGAAGGGTCGGAGGAAGCTTAGTCGGAGTAACTTCGGAGGAAAGGTCGGAGTAGTGTCTGTCTGAACAAGGTCAGGGTAACTTCCTCCAGTCGGAGGAACTTACCACAACCTCTTCCTCCGACCAAGATACTCCTGAGTTTTCTTACGAGTATCGCGCTACCACGACTAGCCCATTGGAGTAAATTGCCCGTGCGGACAAGCCCTTGGAGTATCTCTGAACTTACATGCCTTACGACCTAGGTAAAACTTCCGGGCTTCATGTTGACATTTTGCAAGTACGCGTGCATGTGTAGTGCAATTCTAACCTAGTCGATGGCGACGAAGAAGCTAGCGCTTAGAAATTTCATCAACAAGAATGGAGAAGACAAATGCCACTGATTAAAAAAAAATAGTATGTTCGATGTGCGCGGCGCTACCACTTCCGGAAGTTACACCGACCCTCCACGGTGATCCCCGCAAGGCTATGGTAAATTGGTCGGAGTTTCTTCCCACGACCGTCGTGTTGACATAGGGTCGTGGTAAGATAAGTATAAATTTTGATTTTAATTTGCTGCGCCCATAAAATTTTACTCCGACTAGAAATACGTCTGAACATGGCTATGGTGATTGGGATGAGGAATAAGAATATTCTCAAAATTCATTGCAAATCACAATGAGCAAGGATAATGACATACAGCTTCATATAAGAGTGCATGACTGGTTGCTCAAGGAAGCAGAACAAAAGAAAGCATGCATAAATTTTACAGAGGTGTAGTTATTGAGCAAGTGCTATTGTAATGAAACTACATTACTGGATTTTGTGAGTCTCATTAGACGTTTTCACATCAGCCCGATGTTTCGAAATAGCGCACTATTTTCTGACTTGGGAACCGATCACGAAATAGCGCGCTAATTGTATTGCTCTGGTCGAGAAAATTTCTTGAGTCCAACTCTGGAAATTTCTGAAATAGCGGGATAATTGGTGAACTAGCTCGCTATTTGATAATGTGAAAACGCCTCAAGAAATTAGCGCGATGCATCCCATCATGCCTAGCGTGTGTGTCCCGATCGATCGATACAAACTGCACACAAAGCGTGAGAAATTTTTGAAAGTGCACACATTACTGATGCTGATTGCACATGCTCAGCTGTCGAATTAGCTCGAAAAGATTCCGACCAAATTCTCTTCTGGCCGATGTGAATAAGAAATGAAATAGCACGCCAATTCGCAATCGCCAGAAATATATCGAGCTTGGATTTTTATCGGGCTGATGTGAAAACGCCTTTTGGCATTATCCTTGTTCATTGTAACATGTCTTGGGTTTTTCAGAGTATTGGTTCATCTGCTCTAGGACCACAATAAATATTACAAATCTATACATGGCACTATCGATTTATGTATTACATGATATGAAATTATATAAATCTGGAATTTCAGTTAAGACCGACATCTAAATATCCCTAAATATGATATACAACATACATATAGGTCTGTCTCTGAAATCATTAGATTGTTGATGCTTGAATCAATCATTTCATAAACTTTGGAGTAGCATGATATGAAACGTGAAGGATTCATGTTGCTGGTGATATGCAAAATATGTCTTTTCTAAATCTTTTATTCAATGTCAAAATATCTTAACACATAATTTTTTTCTCTCACTCTCAGCTGGTGCCAATGCTCCTCAAGTATCTCCCCCTAAGAGAGGATATGGAGGAAAATGTGACTGTCTACACCTGCTTGGGTCGACTCTATGAAGCTGGTCAAGTGACCCTTGTCCAGTCCCTCCCCCAACTTGTCAATATCTATGCCCAAGTGTTAACTACACAAGAACTGAAAGATGGTAATTACACATTTTGTTATATTAGTGCGCCTGAGCGGAATGGCCCAAGTGAGCTATTGCTACTGTTTAGTGTGTGTCATCTGTCATGCAGTGTGCATCATTTTCATCTTTTGCTTTTTAATAATAGAAGCAGCTGACTTGATTTTGACCAGATTTGGCAGGAATTATCTGCAGGGGTGGGGGCATCATAGTTTGTACAAATGGTGGTTCCCAGATATTCCAAATTAGCTATGTTGCATAATTTTTGACATTATCATTTTCTTCTTGGAAATTAATGGGTGGAGTTTGACCAAACTTGGCAGTCATCAAAGTGGGAAGGGGATTATACAATGTAGTTAGTACAAATGGTGGCATTGCCTTAGTCCAAAATACCCCAAATTAAAAGGGATTGCCCAAGGGGCTTGCTACATTCCCTGAATCTCAACATATTTGTCTCGCCCACCGGAGGTGAAGGCGAGACTAAGGGATCCAAATGGCATCCGTCCATCGTCCGTCCGTCGTTCGTCCGTCGTCCATCGTCCGTCACAAATGTTAAAGTTTACCTGCAAGACTCTCTTATGATGCATAACTTGGCAACTATTACAGCAATGGCAGCCACACTTGGGTGATAGAAGCACTAGGGGTATCTCTATGTTATGGTGTTGTTGACGGTCATGTGATGATGTCAAAGGTCATTTGAGGTCATATATTAAAGAGTATGTGCAAGACTCTCTTTTCTCTGTTAAAGTTTACCTGCAAGACTCTCTTTTGACAAATAACTTCTCATAAGTTGCTTGGATTACAACCTAACTTTGGTCATAGATGCACTGGGGGTACCTTCATGTTATGGTGCCGTTGGAGGTCACAGGATAAGGTCAAGGTCATTTGAGGTCATACGTTAAAGTTTGCTTGCAAGACTCTCTTATCACACGTAACTCGACACATGTTGCTACAATGGCAATCAAACTTGGGTGATGGATGCACTTGGGGTACCTTCATGTTATGGTGCTGTAAGAGGTCACATGATAAGGTCAAAGGTCATTTGAGGTCATACGTTAAAGTTTACGTGCAAGACTCTCTTATCACACGTAACTCAGCACATGTTGCTACAATGGCAATCAAACTTGGGTGATGGTAGATGTCTCTTGGGAAGTTGAAGGTAACCACAAGGTCAAAGGTCACAGACAGGGGTCAACGAACTTTTAGGGCCCAATGTTAAGTTTTTAGGGCCCATTTCGTTTATGGCTCATAACTTTTGATCCCTTTGTCCGTTTGTAACCAAACTTGGATGGAAGATGTCCCTTGGGAAGGTGAAGGTCGTCACAAGGTCAAAGGTCACAGACAGGGGTCAACAAACTTTTAGGGCCCACTGTTATGTTTTTAGGGCGCGTTTTGATTGTGGCTCATAACTTTTGATCCCTATGTCCGTTTGTGACCAAAGTTGGACGTTAGATGTCCCTTGGGGATTTAAAGGTCATCACAAGGTCAAAGGTTACAGAAAGGGGTCAACAAGTTTTTAGGGCCCAATGTTAAGTTTTTATGGCGCGTTTCGATTATGGCTCATTACTTTTGATCCCTTTGTCCGTTTGTGACCAAACTTGGATGGTAAATGTCCCTTGGGGTGTTGAAGGTCACCACAAGGTCAAAGGTGTTAAGCAGGTCAATTAACTTCTGGGAGTTATAAAAAATATTAATTCACCGGCGTCCACCCCAACCACTAACCCGGACTCCAATCTCCGGCCACGACCTACTAACAGCCAAGTTAGCTCTCACAGATATACTCCGCCATCAACACACTCCGACAACAATAGAACGCATCAACGACCGCAACACTCCACCAACAGCCGACGCTCAGCTCGCCTGCGAGCCCGCCTCAACCGACCACTTCCATCTAGGTCCGCATTCTCCATATATAGCCCACCTCTTCTCAGATCACGCTTCACTTCTGACGAAGGACAGTCAACCTGCCCGAAACGTCAAGTTCCTCGGTTCTCCTAGTTATTCTTATAACTAGATTTCTTGCGCTACTTTCACTAGCACCTTTACTCAGTGTTTCATTTCTCTTTCCTCTCTCTCTCTCTCTTACACTTTTGTCTGTTTCTACACTACTTATCTTTTCTTTTCTTTTCTGTTCTCTTCTCTTCTTTCTTCTTTTTGTTTTATTTCTTCCTTCCATACAACCCAACGGTCCTTTTCAGGACCACTACTTAATTTACACATTTCTCCACAGGTTATTTCTCTTGTCTTCTCTCCTCAGGTCTACACTTCAACCTCATTTTGATTTCTTATTTTTGCTTTTCTCCCACAGGAACCTTTTCAGGACTTAACTGTCATCAATTTTCCTTTCCAATTTTTTTTTTCTCCCTCTCAGCAGCATTTCATTCTAGGATCCATACTAGCTCCCTCTGATTTACGTATTGAATTTCAATTTGTTCTTTTCTACTTCTTTTCTTTGTCCCCCCCCCCCCCCCCGCCTCTCCCTCTCTATCTCCCTTCTATCAACATATTCTCATCTCTCCTCTACTTACCCTTCCTTCGAGGGATTATTCGTCCTTTCTCCATTGATTCCGCATTCCATAGCCACACTGTTCGCCGACTTCGTTTTTCTTCTCTTGGTTTCATGAATCTTTACTGCTCTCCCCTATCTCCATGATTCTCCAACATTCAACTCCTTCCTCTTCCTCTTCCCTTCTATTTCATCTTTCCCCTTCTAACGATGTCCGAACATCCTACTTGATTCTCACACTATTCTTCCTTACCACTCTCTGTGTTCCTTTCTCTACCGTATCCACTAGTGCAACTTCAACCTCTAGCCCATTACTGTCTCCCACTCTTCACTTTCTGCCCTCCTCACAACCCCCATATGTCGCTTCCCTCTTCGTTTCTCCTCTTTCTAGGCTCTTCTGCCAAACAGCGATCCGATTAAGGACTACATACACATGGTGTCACCGCAAATCTTTCTTCCTCATTTACTTCACCATGCAAACCTTCAAACAACACATAATATTAATTCCTTGTACGCGATTGGGCTAGACACAATTTGGCACTTGCCTTGTTTTTGAATAGTTTCCCACAGGTCTCTTATTTTTCTCTTGACTCCATTTGTCGCAGCACACTATTTGTGTCTGCTGTGTTGCTGTTTTTTGCATGTGAGAGAGTAACCCTTATCAATTATAAGCCTTGAGCAAACTGGACTTTTCATAGCCCAAGAGTTATGGCTTATCAACTGAATTCCCTATTCATTTCTTGAGTACAAGAATCCCATCCCATACTCCCATTCACAGTTCTGTTTTAGCATGAAACTAAATAGATTTTTGTGTTGCATTGTTAAGTCCTAAAAGTGGCCGGGGGGGCATCACAGCACGCTATTAGTGTCTGCAGCTTTCACATTCATCCCTTGTCTTTTATTCTCCGATATTTTCTTTATTGTTTGATATCAAATTGTAGGAGGTCAGATATATGGCTCATGTGTCAGATCACATTTTATAACACTTAAAAAGATTTTTTTTAGAGTTGTAAATTTGCTAAAAATTACTGTTGCGCATTTTCACTGTTGAGCATGTAATTTTTATTGATCAGTTTTGAATAGCGCATGATGGCATTATCATGTAAATCAACTCCCATGATATGCTCTAAGTAAACTCGTAGTTAAGAACCATTGCACTTCTCAAATGTCTTGATATACATAATTTTTGCCATGTACCCTATCAGTCACGAGCATCCACCCAGTCAGTTACGACAGATCAGTTCAATTGATCCTTTCTTCGTTTAGCTGTACCATTTGCATGTCCTTGAAAATAGTTGTCATTACTGTACTACACTGTATGTTCCGATCTCGGCTTGGACCACACTTGTCAATGTCCATGGTGTTTATGAAACATACATGGGTACACAAGGATTTGAAATAAACAAAACCGTTTAATCATATGTAAAATCATATTTTGTTTATTCAAAAAATGTCATTCTGGCTGGACTCTGGTGAAATCAGGCTTTACTATCCTGTTGTGTGTATGCTAGTTGTCAGAAAAAGCTGGACTACCTATGTGCTCTCATTGTAATTCATCAGCCTTTTCCCTTGAACAGTCTTTTTCTGTGAAATATTTTGACTTTTGATATGTTCATGATTCTGCTTCAGATGTGCGGCTGACAATGATCCAGACCCTGCAGCTGGCCAAGACCACTCAGCCAGACCCATTCAGCTCTAGTGTTGCTGCCCTCCCCCTGGAGGTTGTCAACTTGCTCAGCAACCTCCTCATGCAGGCCTCTTAGTTGGTTTCCTGGAATGTGACTGCATTGATGCAGTGGGGCAGTCAACAAAATAACCGTAGCAATGTAGGAAGAGCTCAATCATCTTCAGTTCAGTTTGAGTGTCATTTTTCCTATTTTAATTGTATTTTGATGTTGTAAAGCATTTCATTTTACGACATTTAATAAATAACTGGAGGAACTGAAGTATTTGTGTGTGCACATGTGTGTTATTGTCATTCATCTTATATTATGCTGTAGCAGTTATTAACAAATGCACAATAGTTTCTCCTTGTTTTTCAAGATTCTTTAAAGAAGTACTCTACTACTTTCAGTTCTCTGTTTTGTTCAATATACCTTTCTTTAATCAGTATCTTATAGAAGCAGTTGAAGTATTTGATGATACCCACACCATGTCAACCCTATTGCGTTTCTTATACAAACTCTTGGTCAAAACTGAAATGCATAGAGCCACTACAGTATTGCTAGATAGCCCAGAATCAATTAAAAGTGCACAGTTTTGATGTCTTATGTTATATGAAGAGCAGCTGAATATTTGGGAGTGGTTAACAATACAATCAAGTTTCAAATTTGGAATTGAATTTAAGGGTGCCTTTGAACAGAACAGTGTAACAAATGCAAAGATGCTGTCATTTGACTGAACTAGTTTTGTTGGTTTGAAGAAAAAAAAAAAGAAAATCTGGCAGTAGGACCTTAATTCTCTGTTTACCTTGTGAAAGTGATGATACATTTGAATTACAAAAGAAAATGAGAAAGTCTGCCTGGTCTGGTTAGTACTTTTTGCTGGACTGACGTTTTATATGATGTTTCCATTTTATTTAAAGGCTCAATGCTGAAATGATATCCATAAGAGTAAATGATAATACTTGACATTAATAGAGTGCTTGACATAGGCATTTCTATGCACATTAATACAGAACTGAAAAGTTGCAGTAAGATACAGAATATAATTTCAAATGTTCGGATATGTATATAGCAAAGGAATGAATTAAGATTGATTGAATAGGTGAATCTTTGGTTTTGTCTTTGATTTAAATTGTCTACACTCTGAGCATTCTGAATATGAGAGGGGGCATGTTTTGGTCCAAAGAAATGAAGCAGTGACAGACAATGCCTCAACATTCAAACTACAAATGTATCCAGTTCTGCACAGAAAGGGAAAATAATAAGGGAATTGTAAAGGATACTAGTCAAAGCATATGAGCAGACTTAGTGTGAGACAAATACATAGACAAGTAGGTTGTGAGAATTTTGCTTTGTTGGTTTGAAACCCCAATATGTTGATTGCTTGGTCAGCATTAGGAAAATAAATTGTCACCATATTTATTGTTGTAAAACTAAGTAAGTTGCTCACCATGTGTGATAAATCCTCCAGTCTTCCATTGCATGTACTTTCTGTGCACTAGGTATTGGTGCAAAGGAACAGACAGTTCCGTAATGTCTTCAAAAACAGAGTGTAAAAGGTATTTTTGTTTTTAAGTCTCCAAAGTACATCAGAATCAAATCAGTAGGCTCAGTTTACAGTTACTGTTGGAATGTGACTTTAAGTAATGGATCTGATCCCAAATTTTGTCATGTTAAAAGTGTAGGTCAGAAGAAAAGCTCTCATCAAATGTGTGGGGGGGGGGGGGGAATATATATATACATATATATATATATATATATATATATATATATATATATATACATATATATATATGTTCACTTAATCAAATGTTTCTTTGATATTCTAGTTCATAAGCCATGATATCACAGGAAGCAGAAAGCAATTGTTTTACTGCCTATAAAGCAAAATGGATACCATTGCTTGAAATCAGTGTAATTTTTGGGGTAGCATGGAGAAGATTTTGCTTTGTATGTATTCAAGCTATTTTTGGCCATAAAACCCTGAAGGCAGTGTACTCAGTGCAGTTTGTTGAAAGGCAAATTCAGCGTCCCAATTTTGTCATAGTGTGTCGATATATGTATGAAAAACAAAGCATGCTCACCTTTTTAAAGAAACATGAAGAGACACAACAGTTAGAAAAGAAAGCTTCAGCAGTTGTCATTTCAGCTTACACCAAATGTAAAAGAATGATAAAATCATCATCTATATGTGGAAATAAGTTACTATTTGAAAAGTTGTGTAGATAAACAAACCTTTCAAATATGCAAATGCTCTTATTTCTGAAAGGATGAATATGTTGTTGAATCATGCTGTGAATTGTGAAATCATTTGAGCCATGTAAATATCATTGGACATGTAGTCCATCATTATGAACTTGATATAGATCAAATGGAAAATGATATGCAACAGAGTTTGTGGATAATAATTGAGAATACAGCACAAGTGCTGTAAAGATTACTTAAAATAGAAACTTCTACTGGTCAATCCTTCTATTTTTCAAAATAATCTTGTTATAAAATGTCTTGTGATACACTCTGTGGATTAACATTCTTGGATTAGAAGACTAGTGAGGCTATCACAAGGCTTGTGATACACTCAAGGGGTTTGTGTGCATGGAACAATGAGAGGATAGCAAGATTATCATGAAATCTGCCACAAGGTCACTTAAGAAAGAGAAATACTGTATTCCGTACAGTCCTTTCTCACTTATGTAATGATTATTTCTACATACATATTTAACATAGCTTTACTAGCAGTGTCTGTTGCACACAAGGCATCATGCAGTGTTCCTCTCCCCAAATAAGTTCAAAACAACACAAGCAAAATAAAACACATGTTGTAAGAAATAAGAGCATATTGATTAGCAACACTGTAGAAAATGTTAATTTGGTTCTGAACTGTTTTGTTCACTTACTACAGTATGGGAAGTAGGACATTATGGATACAGTGTCAGGACTCTGGAAATACTCTGGTATTTCCAGAGTCCTGACACACTGAATTTGGGAGAGCTAAGATGTGTTTCACATTTTATTATTTTTAAAATGGCTTAATCAGTGGATTTATGGAGTGAATGACTGAGTATGAGTTTATGTTGCAAGAAGAAGGGACATGCCTTCATCAATTTGTATCCTTTATTACCTGTTATGTTTTTGCATGTGCAATAAAGAATAAAAGTGACATGATACATAAATTTAAAAGCCATGTTGAATATTGCATTTATATGGGAGGGTGTTCTGCAGTTTACTTTTTTTTCAATATTGGGGTGGTGGCATCTAAGTGCAGACTCAGTAGAAAATCCAATGGTTTATGGCATCTAGAGTTTACAGCATCAATGAAGTAGGTGCTGTTTATTATTCCGAAGGTTCGTTAATATGAAAATAAAATAAGGCTTGTTATTCCGAAACATACAACTTCCATATACCTAGTCACTGATGTTGGATAATCCAAAAATGAAGGAAGGTACTTGTGGCATTATATCAAAGGTTTTGTAGTCTCAAAATGAAATAAGATTCACTGTTCAGAAGGTTCTTTTACACGAAAATGAAATAAGGATCATTGTTCTGAAGGTTCTTTCATCAGAAAAAATAATTATTCCAAAGATTTGTGAATCCAAAAATGAGAGAGAAAAAAAGTGCATACATTAGTTTGTTCAGATTTATAAATCTCATTTTATTGATATGAATTTAATTTCTGGATTAAAGTGCCTTAAGAATAACAAACTACCTTTTATTTTTAATTTTCGGATGAATGAGCCTTCGGGAAAAAAAAAAAAAAAACTTTCTCATTTTTGGAACAACAAACTATAGCCAAAAAAAAAATGAGTATCAAAATGCAGTTTTTAGAATACCAGGTGGTGAAGTGTGTGTGTGTGTGTGTGTGTGTGTGTGTGTGTAAAGGGGTGTTTTTGTCTGTGTCAGTGTATGTAGGCTGATTGCTAGATATTGACTCAATTTCTTGACGTGTTGAATATTTTGTAGGAGACTGATGATGCAAAAGGCATGATTTTATGAAATTAGTGATTTCTTTTGATCTTCTGTTTTACAATGTACTTTAATATGAATATATGCAATTCTTTTACACACACAAGACAAGAAGATTTATATGAAGTAGACACAAGAATTTCACCTATACTGACAAGAGTGCTTCTAGCGATTCCATTTCAGTGGTACTTCTACAATCTACTTGAATACTAGTGGTCTTCTCCATCTGTGCTTTGTATGTTTCATCATTGATGTGACTTGAAGGGACAAGCGGTAGAGTGCTCATGTCACTACAGCATCATTCCACCGTATCACACTTTCATTCTCATAATGCCATCATTGAAAGAAATTTACAATTTTGCCCCATTATCTGAGTTTTTGAACATGCGTGACATAAAAACAAACAATTCTGATAACAACTTGCTAAGTACTTGAGCAATACCAAAGTACATGATATAGAGATAGGACCAAACAAATGCAGACAGTCTGCTGTGGGTTCCTCCAAACATGTTCTGGTCTTATGTTCCTGACTATAGCTGCTTGTGTTTTTTGCTTGTAGCATGTAGTCGCAAATACAAGGCATTCTACATGTATTACGTAGTTGTACAATATATTGCTTGATTAAAATCGATGGTAATTGAATATACAAGTAATTGTACACGTTATAAGATGTAGGATTTTATCATATTCTAGATTTGGGCCAAGGGAAAGGTTATATCTGATCTCTTGTAAATTTGATACTAACTCCTCAAAATAAATTCTGCAATTAAAGTTTGATATATCATATTTCTCTTACACCCGCATTATCTTCATTAAATATGACATCACAAGAAAGCCTGATTAACTCTCTTTAAAATGACAACTCACTTGCTAGATTGGGTATTCCTGAAATGCACAGTATGACTGAGTATGAGGAAAGGTCAAATGTGAAATGTTGCAAAATAGAGCAAACGTGTTATGTTAAACAGTACAATTCCCATTTGCTTTGTCGTTTCAGGGAAGGAATGTGCTTGAAAAGAATGCATTGTGAGATTATCATTAGATTCCAGGCTTCATCCGTGAATTAAAAACTGCAGATTAAAATTAAACATAAAGATTGACCAAACGGTCATCTAATGTCTAGGAAATAGGAGTTTTTGAAAGTGCTGTCATTTCAGCATTGCTTATTCCAGTGGCCTTTTTTCATCAAAACTGTACATTATCAAGATTTGTTGCGACTTTTCACTTTTGATCTGTTCCCATACCCAGCTGTTTTGCACATTCCAAGAACACCCAATCATAGCAAGTGAGGTGTCATTTTAAAGATAATTAATCAGGTTTTCTTATGATGTCATATTTAATGAAGATAATGCGGGTATAAGAGAAATATGATATGTCAAACTTTAATTGCAGAACTTATTTTGAGGAGTTTAGATGTATTGCTCATCTTTTAACTAAATCAAACCGAACAGGAGATCTCCAATCTAAATTTTAACATTTAAATCTAAGCTAGACTTTTATGGCTTGGAGTTTAACCACGTACAGTCAAATTTGGGTCAGTAAGAATCATACTTCTTTTGTGTCTATACACCATATACTTCGTTGATGTCTGCACAATCTATACGTGTATCCATCTTACCGTTCATTTCTTACCTTGCCTTTATTAAAGTCATGTGCATTTAACTGGAATTTTGTGTCAATAAGAGATGGCTGTTTGTACCTGTGGATGCACATTTATCTAGTTGGGTACCGATGTTCATAGATATATATATATAAATATAGATATGTTTGATGGTAGATTCAACCAGACAGACATTTGCGCTCTAATTTGCAACCAGTGAAGTAACAGCCGATACTCAAATTATGTACACAATTACTGGAAATTTATTTCTGTTCACTAGAATGGATGATACATGGTATGATTTGTAAAAAAAAAAAAAAAAAAATGAATCATGTCATTCATGAGTCATTAAATCTGTTCATAAGCAATAGGAGTGCAAGCATTCGGATATCAATTGTGATATCTCTTTGTCATTCCCTCCTTGTTCAAAAAAATAAAATAACATGCAGTCTGTTGGGATTCTATTCTTGCAAAAATCGTGTTACAGTATACACATGTTCCTGTAAACATTTTCATGACATAAGTTACAAGGAAGAAGACTATTTATGCATTAATAAAATTCATGATGGGCACTTCACATTTATTCAAGTTGATTCATTTATATTGATAGGCACTTGTTTGAAATAAGGCAGTATATTGATTTCCCTGGTCAGAGAAGACTAGCAGTGTTGGCAGTTCCAGGTGTACTCACCCGTGTGATACCAAAAAGGTTATAGACAAAATCACTCACTCCCATCATGTGGTTTTCTCGCCAATTCGAATTAGGACATTATTATTCCTTGGATGCTCCCGACATTTGCGACAATATTGCACGTAGCATGCGTAGCACGTGTGTCTAGGCCACTATGTGACGCTGACACTGTTTAGTTCACCCTGTGTTCCCTGGCGATATTCAGATGACACCAAATAATGACGATAAAACAAAAATAAAAACAAGCAAATAGACAAATAAAAGAACATACCCATTACCATAAATGAAAAAATAAACCCCAACAAAATAGTCGCGCACTGATAAAAATCGCAAAGGGCAACAAAAAAAATACACTTGTACCTCTACAACACATCACTATACTAGAGTAAGTTTGCCGATGAAGCCTGTAGTTCCATTTAAACACCCAATTTCCAATATTGGTTTCCAAGAGGTAGAGAGCTCTGTGTTGAGTTCTCTTTAGCATGAATATCTGAGGGTGTGACAAGCGGGCAAACAAACAACCATTCTAACTAATTTCTTCGAGAATCTAGCAATAGCAGCACTCCTTATATTCACACGTTGTATGGCATTCAGAAGCATCAAATTGTGGGAATCGAAAATTTAGTTGAATCTCATTAATTTTTTTCCCCTTTTTGCACTCTTCAGATTTCGAGTTGCTGCCTCCACAGAGTTCTGTTTGCCCTTTTGCAAAAAAAAAAAAAAAAAAAAAAAAAAATATATATATATATATATATATATATTAATAATTCTCATAGTTTGGGTGGGAGGATCTTATTTTCGGAGAAAAATAAAAATGCCTTTGTAACACAAGTAAGAAGATAAGCTGAACTAAATGTGCAAAGAGGTTCTCGTATTAACATGGGATTACTCGTACTTACAGGGTTATAGTGTGTTACAAAATGGCACCATCTACCTACCATGAATTCACTACAGCTAAATGAAGTATATAATAAAAAAAGGTGTACCGTCCGCGCCGAATAACTATAATAGACATTGCCGTGTTCCATGGCGTATAATACAGGAAAACGAAACGTCACCATACTAGTGTTTAATACACGATCACGATTTTTGAGTATTAGGCAAGTATCCAACATGTAAGACGGGATCCAAGTGGGATCTACCGATGTGCACGCGGCTTTACATATGGAACTAATCTACATGAAATACACATAGTGAACGTAATTATATACAGGCAACAAGAGTAAAATACAGTTTCAACCTCTTCATACGAAAACAAAGTGTAATCTTTCCTAAAAGTGCTAGTATATGGTACACATTACTCGCTGACAAAACAGACAGGACAAAAAAACAAGTTAAACAGCAAAACAGTGGGAATTGTGTGGCAAGTGCGTAACACTATAATACGTAAAACGAAACAAAATATACATTCATATGCTTTGTAGATAGAACTTCACTATCACAACGGACAAGCTCAACATCTATACAGAGGATACACAATCTAGATTACTAAATATATTTTATCTAAAAATTATGACGACCATGAAATCTGTATAATTTCATGACAATTCTGTCTAGATTATAATGCTTTCAATCAAAAATAGCTAAATCTATAAAAACTTTACGAAATAAAACTACATTTTGTAAAGAAATGATATGGATAATGCGTAAAATGCTACATTTTTTTTACTTTACAATACATAACATTCTCTCTCAGTAAATTCATCAATAGATTCTCTCATAATTCTTTTTCAATTTGTGTCATACGAGATTTCTTTTGCTTGAAACCAATACAAACGGTTCATTTTAACATCTAACCCTGGAATGAAAAATAGATGCAGAGAAATGTCCACCACGTAGCTCCACATGTACCCTTCCCCGAGGAATGCAATTTCATTGCCGGAAAAAAAAAAAAATCGGCTACACATATGTTATCTGTATTTTTTCATTGCCGTGTACAGAATGTCGCACTGGGCTGCCAAGGTGTTCCCACCATCCGTCTCGTTCAACACGTAGGTAAACAAAAAAGTAATTAATTCAGCTATCTAATTTCTATGTTCTCTTTCCTTGAAAAAAGGCAGCAAGACGGAAGTCGCAAAACACCAAGCTAGTCCACGTTTGTGTTATACTGAGATTTGTTTGGATTGAAATCAAGAGAGGCCATAATGATATATAAACACCCATAATTATGTCGGAAGATTGGCTTCCAAGGGTGAATCGTTTAGATTGTAGAGTTTGGAATAAGTTTTGTACTCTATCATAGCGCACATAGCTTTTTTAGCTTTAATTGATGCCGATCAAATGAGTGAAAACCTGTTTTTGGACATTATTCATCAATTTCCATTAAAACCAATAGAACAGAAGTGTCATATTTATACACAACAGTAAATGCGATAAGAATTTTCGACATTGTTATTGATATTAAGCGCTTTTTATCCATGGATGCAATGAATTCTCAACAAGTGTAAAGGCCACAAAAAAATGTAACAAATATATGAATTACACATGGCACTCTGTTATAGAGGTCTGCATTTTCCCTCGAATCGCCAACCGTGGACAGGCTGAATTTTTTCAATACTTTACAGAAAACAATCGCGTGCTCACAATTTCAGCGACGTATCCAAACGATACCCGCAGGTCAAAAAACGATAACAGGAATGACAACATTAGGATACTAGGAAGACAAGAGACTTTGTTGCACAATTTCAAGGCATTGAATATGCTGAAATGTAAAAAAAAAAAAGATGATGACTTGGACAAATTACAATCTATTCTATGTTTATATAAAAGTCGTTCTCTTCACATACATCAGCATGTTTAATAGGGAAGACGACCGTTAATATACTTTTGCAAGGCACAATGGTGTTGCCACTTTCGCAACGGAAAAACATCAATATATATACAATTATGTTCAACGTTTCTGACACACATAATGAATTTTACATGAATAAGCAAGCAAAAATAATAGAAAATACCCTCTAAATTATTGGATATCAACAATGAGCAACAATATTCAAACGTATCATATCAATGTTTGCATTCCTGTGGGTAAGATTCCAAATTTGATATTTTGAGGCAAGTATATTAGTAACTGATTATTGGCGGACTTTTCCAGTTACTAGACACCCGTCTTTGCGACTGGATAAACAATTTAATCATCGTCAAAGAGGCCACAGTAAACACTAATTGTTTAATTTTCTAGCGAAGATCCAAGTTTCACATCTTTTTACATACTGACATTGTAATGGCAAGGTTTTTAATATTTATGAAAATTGTCGCATGAATCACAAACCATGCTTACGAGAGTTAAGGACACCTAACCCCAGTATGAAATTCTACCCAAAACGAACACATTTCGATTATCCTCTCTACACTTCGGAGAATTATCGAAATGCTATATCAATACTTGCCAAATTATGAGTTGTGCAAGCTAGTGGCATGTAGGGAATGTGATGTCCCAATTTGTAGAAAAAGGTGCCAGTGGTAGTTTTTATTTAATTCGAAATTAATCAACAGTATGATATTCAGTTTAGGGGAAAAGGAAAGATACAGAGGAAGAGAGAAAGAAGGATAATGACTAGAAAAGATTAAACACTATAAAAACTGCAATCAATTAGTAAGAAATGAGTGACTTTAGAGTTGGAATTATCAGAGATGTACAATAAGAATACAAAAAACGATCAATGAAAACTAGATTACAAGAAGGCGACTGAATATATTCAAACACATTGTCGGCATGAACATGACTGCTGATATGCAATGTAATTGTTCTACCAACTCGGTACAATTACACTAGCTTTCTAGCAGAAAATGCAAATAAACACGTACTCATCAAATGATATTCTAATCACCCTACCAAAACCTGGCAAGCGTATTTCTTATATCAGCCATAACGTTCAGTACCGTTTACAGTTTTAAGTTTTCTTCAAGGCTACACATGCTCAGTATGACATGCGGGAAAACACGACCAGCATGTGGAACATTTGCTGGAAGGAAAGAATGTCTCCAACAGAAAGAGAGCAATGCAAATGATTCATTATTCAGTTCAGACTTTGTAGGCACTTTATTTACATTCTCAATCGTGTAAGTGGGTCATCTACCATTTCAAAAATTGCTGACCTATAGGTAGTGTCCTCCAATGTCATATATATATATATATATATCTTGGAACTTTCATCCAACAAGAAGGGTTTTTTTTTTATTACAATATTTATTATTATTTTTTTGTAATAAAAAAAAAAACACTTCTTGTTGGATCCATGGCGTATTTGAGACTCGTTTCTTCTTACAAATATATATATATATATATATATATATATATATATATGCATATTGCAGTAAAGCGCGGTAAACATGTAGCATTTCTCTGGTTAAGACTTCTCTTGCAGAGTGTCATTATGGTACAATCGCTGAAATCCTGATGAATGTATAGCCTTGTTGATAATAGTGCGATCAAAATAAGTCAAAGCGAAGCAGGTATTCGGAGATTACGTAAGGGAGAACAAATTTCAAGTTGTAATATTTTGTTTGGAAGAGCTATTCCGCTATAGATTAAAATGTCATAACGATGGATCGATATATCATCAACCTATCGCATTTAACCAACATCCAACATCGTACGGTAAAAACCATGCAGGGAGATACATCCCTGCTAAAACACAGCCTCAGCGCACCGGAGGACATGGGTACGTCAAAGAGTGTCATCCACAAAAAGTCGTTATCTGCCAATAATAATTATTGTACGGTGCGTGATATTTTGTGAGTTTACCAAAAGTATGAATAAAGCATCTGACTGTAGGCCAATTCCGAGTACACGTTCCTACGTATGTTCCATGAAGTCTTGTTATGCTGTATTTTGGAGACGGTCACCTTTACTTTCTCTCTTTCAGGCTACGAATAGTTCCATTTTGCCGGCGAATTGCCGTTGTCTGTCCTGCAGGGCCCTGACAGCAATGTCTTGGGAGGTGAAGGGGACCATGGCTTTCTCCGCTTTGAGTCATTTTGAACGCTGTCAGGAGGTACCTTAAAGTGGTAAAATGCAAAAAAGGATGATGGCAAAACAGTTTATGAAAACACTGCTGATGCAAAAAACTCAACTTCACTCAGAGAAAGACATTAAGTTTGTTGAAAAAAACGCATGAAAATAAAAAAATTCGTAAGAGTCAAAAACGGAATATCACACACTTCTTGAAGATATGCAGTACTTTTAATGCTGAAATGCTTACTATCTCACACATGATCATAATGATGGTAAAAAATTTCCATGTAGTACCTGAACAAAATATCATGCGAGAAAAAACATCATTATTTGTCTTCTCAGTTGTTCAGTTTCGGATAATTTGTGCTAAAAGAGTCATATATCTCACGAGCAAACCGGCCTATGGGCCTCTTAATTTCCATATTCAAAACCCAAAAATCTAATTGTCGCTGTATATTGAAGTAAAATGACGCGCTCGTGGCAATTACTGTTTGACCGATAAAGAACAGTGTAAAGTTGGCGTTGGTTTTTGATGAATGTACACTGCAGCTAATACTCAGCATTGCTTAAATTATCTCATGCAAAACTGATAATTAGCATAGATGTAGCCACCCGTTTCAGTGATGTTAGTCTTCTTTTTGGGAAAATACTGTTGCGCAATATTTTTTTCTATGCAATATTTCTTCGGTAAACCATATTCTATCGATTGCAGAAATAGGTATTTAACATTTTACTATTTAGTCTAAATTGATGTATAGATGTATAGAAAACAGTCTCTATACAAACAGTCTTTCAAACAGTTTAAGAAGACGGATACATTTTTTTTTTTTTAATTCTGAAAACACTTCATATCATATCCCATTACTGTACGTTATCGATAATCTGTGTTGAACTGGCACGCTCCAGTGGGAGAAATCAAAATCATCTTTGTCGAGATGATTGGGACCTGACATAATGCAACATAACACTGTTGGATCGCTACAATTACCTGAACATGCACAAATGTCTTTACATGCACAAATAAAAATGAAAAAACAAACAAATTCCAGTTTGATTCCACTACCAAACAGTAACGATTTAATTTGCTTTATCATTAGAAGTAATGTTAGAATGAAAGATAGAGTTTTGAATAATAATTGCTGCGATATTGAAATTGCTGTTTTTTCATGTCTCGAAAGAGATTTTAGTCTACGCAAAGACATGCTGTTTGATTCAAGGGACAATGTAACGCTTTCAGGCGTATATCTATGCATCTTCTATACGAGGCTAAAAAATAATGTGATAAAGTCATCCAACATGTCGTTTCTAGCCCTCCTTGTAAAGATAATCTAATGTTATTCGAAATGAAATTTAATGTCAGTTTCTGTCAAAAATTGTTCTACCTTTGGTCGAAATAGACAGTATTTATGAGAGATTATAATCTTGTGCACCTGAAATGACAGAGGACGTTGATTATTGATCAGCACGACTTGTCCCCCCCCCCCCCCCAAAAAAAAGTCTTGATTTGTGTGTGCTTGTGTGTCTTTCTTCAGCAATTAGGATTTGTGGGCAAGCGACGTCAGGGTCGCATGAGATCGAAGTATAAAAAAGACGTGATGTTAGATGACAATTTTACTACCGGAAAAAAATCGTAACTTCTGCACACTATACCTCAGTGTTTTGTTTTAACGTGCACTGATCTGTTACTTTGAATTTGTCAGAGTAAGATATACAAAACTCTCTCGTCAGGCAATCCTCATTTACAGGAATCTTACCTCTTTAATGCGTAATGCTAAACCTTCTTGACTTGACAAAAACATCAATTTTCGTAGTAGTACACACAATTACCCTCCCCCCCCATACATAATTATACACACGGTTACAATTCGTTATTCAGAAGGTTTGTTAATCCGGAAATGAAATAAGGTTCGTTATTCCGAGGGTTCGTTATTCTGAAGGAGGGTCAATCCGAAAATTGATTAAGAATATTTATCTTGAAGGTACCTTAATATGAAAATAAAATAAGGTTTGTTATTCCAAAGGTTCATTAATCCGAAAATGCTAAAAAAAAAACAACAACAAACAAACAAACAAACAAACGTTCGTTATTCCGAAGGTTCTTTAATCCGAAAACGAAATAAGGTTCGTAATTCCGACGGTTTGTTTATACACACCTTCTTTTCATTTTGCAGAATAATAATGAACCATTGGAATAACGAATCTTAATTCATTTTCGGAATAATGAATCCTCGGAATAACGCCACAAATTTTCGGATTTATAATGTACACTTTTTCATTTTCGGATTAACGAGCATCTATATAGTCATAGGGAATTTGTGTGTTTCGGAATAACGAACCTTACTTCACTTTCGGATTAACTAACCTTTAGAATAACAGACATTTCCCCCCACCCCCCCCCCCCCACACACACACACACAAGTAACCAGAGACGTAGCCGGATATAACAGACGGATCTACGTTTCTGTTTTGACAGCACAGGAGCTACAATCACCTTTCCTACATCGTTCCATATATAGCTAAAAATTGCTTGTTTAGGCTATTTCATACGATACGAACTTGTTATGACACAAAACTGGAAGAGACGAAAGATGGAGGATCCTATACAGTGGCATGCAAGGAGAACAAAATGAGTTAATAACAATAGACCAGATTAAGATGCCTTAATATCACCGCAACCCCGCTGTTAGAATGCTTGGTGAAAGAATAAAACAATGTGAAAGAGAGAGAACAACAACAACAAAGAAAGCTGTGACGTGAAGACAATAAGAGACTGAATGAATGCTTCTGAAGGTTAGGACGTGCAATGGAATGATATTGCCTCGCGATACCCCGTATTGCATCCCACATCACCCATGTTGCAGTATACACCCCAATCGCATGGATCAGTAATAACCCGCTGCCAAGGAGACAATGACTAGTAATGATTTACTTTCTTGGAGAGGCGCATAATCAAAATTCAACATTCCACACCGTGGAGATGGTAACAAACGCTACCATGGATTATAGCAATACAGTTTAGAACCAATGCACCGAATGAGTATCCCATCACATGTCAAGCGCGTGCCATTAATGTATACTACTATTTTGTTGATGACATCATTTTGGCGGTATTCTTTGTAATTTGTCTGCATCTTGTACCTATTGCATAGTTAGTTGTTCACCCTGTGTTTATCTCGAAGACCAGAAGGGTTTACATAAGACCCCCTTCTGTTGCCGACCCGGAGACCGGCAGTCATGGCCATGAATCCGTTGTGCGGGCCGCTGTTAATCCCTTCGGAAGTTATTAGAAATAAAATGATTCATGAAAATCAATGTAACATATCAATATGCGCTATATAGTTAGTGTACACGTCCTGTAGAAAACAAGCCTAACGAAATGAGGGGACATGCATGCACTTTATTCTCACATCTACTCTGTTCAGTTCAGTTCAGTTTATCGAAGACATTTAGTTCATTTCGACAAGTTACGATAATCTTTTGACTAATAAACCTTGGACCGATTGAGAACACTTATCACGACTACCACGGTACAAAGTGTGAGAAAATGGGTTTTTCACAAATTGATTCTTCTTCAACCTTCAGTTATTCGAGATCTTTATTGCATTCCTAAAATCTGAATAGTGTTCCCTAAAACATCGTTATAAGTACTTAGTAGCTGAATTGCAATCACGTGATTGTGCGTGTATTATGACTTCATCGGTCGCGGGGTGGGTACACTATCTTTGGTACATACTCACACATACGCACGTACGCGCACATTGCACTTTTGGCTACGAAAGATATGCATAAAGGAACATTTTGGACACGAAAACATCTTGAAAATTTGGAAAGAAAAACGAAAATACAATTACAAATCCACTAAAACCAAGGAGTTTCCTGAGGCTCCGCCCAGATTCCCCACGACCCTGACCCCCTCCTAATGAAAAAGCACGCGAACAATTTGCGAATTAGGATCAGTCATTACCTTCACTACAACAATACACTTTTGCACAGGAAATCCCAAGTCAAATTACTGTGGACGAGTCATTCCATTATTTCATTTTAACAATCTATGGAAGAGAAAACAATATAACTATTACAACCAAAGTTCGATAGTTTGGTATTGCATTTACACAGAGCAGACGTCAAGATTACGAGTGTGCTTAATTCGATAAGTAATGATCGGATTTTTTTCCTACTAACGCTCATTTCAGTTGCTTTGACAAGTTATGTGCCAGCGAAAAAGTGAGTAAGCTCTGGAAATTATATTCTTGATTTATGAAAACATATTTCAGAGTTGTAGGGGCAATTTGCAACACACCTACATGAGGAAGAGGCAAGCAATAATTCATTCCTACGAGAGGGAGCGAATATGATTGATATTCAGTCATAGGAACACATCCTATGTCTCCAGCTCCTTAAATGAAATCATTTCTCGTTCTGTTTGTGAAAGCAGACATTATCTCTGACTAACATCCATCTTGTCACATCTAATGGGAGGGATCGTAAACTGAGAGAAGTCTGCATGCAGCACATGGAGATGCATGACATGACATGAATGAAACTTCCTCCAATATTCTCTTTATGTGTAAGAGCAAGTAAGAGCTAATCTGCCGTGTACTGCTCATTAAATATTGTTTAGGTTATACCTAATATTATTGTTCTTTATATTGCATCATAACTCTTTTTACGATCATTGCCATCATCACCTTGATCATTGATATTATCGTCATTTTGTATGAAGAACTTACATGGAATTGTGATATGTGGAATCTAGATGTCCCTACGTCAACAAGCCTCCAGCAAGCTTTCTTGGTGTCAGGATCAACTCTTGTGATAACAGCATGTTGGCTTCAATATGCTAGTATGATTTATACTGGTCTCCTCTTGATGTTAAATGAGCGGCGAATTATTGTTTATTTTGTCTTCAAGCAATAATATTACTCTTACTTTTTATGATAGTCTTGGTGATGCATTTTGTTTCAGTGCTCTTGGAGTGAGAGTCATGCAAAGGAATCAGTGTTGATGAACTGTGTCATGCACCGCATACTCGATTGTACGGATCCAAATTTCCGTGCTTCGCTGATTACGTGGATGTGGACAATTAATAGTAGCATAGCTTGCATTACAAATTAGTTTACCGGAATTCTTCTTAGTATTATGATGGTAAAGGTATCCCGGTAGAGCTGTCCTTGTGATGCAATCACATAATTATCTTTTGTACTCACAGTAGCATGAATTTGAGGAGACATAATAGGTATCACCAGCAAAAAGCTTTAACAAACATCCTCATACTGGCAGAGTAGATTGCAAAAGTTTAGATTTTGTTTTTTTTTTTTTTTTTCAGGCAGTAAAAACCAGCTAGCCAGCATAGCAATGCCCGCTGAAAGGATCGAACTCCTACCATTGGGCAATCCACCTCTCCAATTTCTTCTAATATGCACAACTTTACCCCTCTGTCATCATGGTACAACTACGGATTTCCGCGCTTTAGTTAGTCCCTCGACTTCCCGTAAAATCAACCGAGTGACACTCGAGGCAAAATGTTAAGATGATTGTTAAGATCGGGGTTAGTCATGAATTAAAGTACTCACCCCATAGCCCTGGAAAAACTTGGCCACGTCGTGTGCTGTCGCGCCAGTATGCAACCCGCGCAGCCGGATCATGGCGTTGCTCTGTGCCACGCTTCCAGCTGCGGTTCCTGGGTAATACAGGTGATGTCCGGTAGGAGACACAGGCGGACTCGGGAAACCGGAAGGGAGGTAAACCAGCTGTTGCTGGTGCAAGAATGTGGCGCCGGGCGGCAGGTGGTGCTGTGTGTGGTGAGTGGCGTTGGCAGGATGCGCCGTCAAATGAGGCATGGTGGGTATAATGGTACCAGCGCTGACCTGTGGCAGTTGCGAAGGATGATGAAGCTGGGCGTGGGGGTGATGCGGATGCTGATACGCCAGTGGAGTTGTCGGAGATATTGCATTTACTAATGACAGATTCAAGAGAGAAAAAAAGTGGCGTTGAATAGTAACGTGGAAATGTTCATTTTTACAAACGGGGAACTCGAATTTGTTGCAGAAATCCGATGACTTGTGTGCGATACATTTGTTTTTATCATTGTCGTCATTATCGTAATAATGTAATTACCATTGTATTTATGGAATACTGGTCAGTTTTCCATCTCGTTGAACGATCGAAATCTCCACTAAGCTTCAATAACCAGCACGAGTATCCATTGTCGCTCTCAGAACCCTTACTGGGAAATACATGTATAATTGACAACTAATGCAGTGAAGTGACACTTAGAGGGTGCGTGAGTAGCAATCCCTCTTTGGAATACTTGGAATATGATAAAGACCCATCCACAATGCAAACCATCACATGATTCAACGTCCATATTTCTACAACGATACTTCCCTAGGAGACTAGGATACTGTCTTTACCATAATGATATTATTTTCATTGTGACCATGTGGTTGCATATAATATTGTATATTCATGGCGTGTATTTATATAATCATTTTAATAATATATATATATATATATATATATATATATATATATATATATCTTGCACACGAATCTACTAAGGAGATCAGTCCAAGCAGTGGACCTTCCCACATGTTTCAAACTTTCGAAAAAGTTTGTCCAGCGTGAACTATCTGAAAGATATTGGTTTTAATCTCATGGTATGCATTGTGATAATACTGTTTGAATGATTTTTGTGTCTATAACATTATCTTCTGTTTGGAGAGTTTGTATGTATCTATGTTTCACGAAAGGGTTAATTATGGTGTATTTTAAGCACGTGTGTCGCATTATTTTAATTTAGGACTTACGAAACCGCAAATATAATGTTGTCACTGTGGGAATTTCACGTCATACTTTTTTTCACTATTACTTGCGCATTGTTAGGAATAGTATGATAGTCTCACTGTAACATAACACTGGATGAAAATCAGAGAAATGGATGACTAATTATATCTGATCATCCGGTTACCTTGTGGTTGTGGGGCCTTTTCATTTCTGATCCCGCTCGTGAGCACAAGTTGCATCTCCTCACCCGAGCACTGGAAGACTTCCACATACCGCTCGCGCATGTACTTCATGTGGCACGTCTGCGCCGCAAGGCAAGCACGATCTGCAGATGTCATCTGAATAAAGGCCTCACCGTTGGGCTTGCCCTATGACGAGAGCAATTTTAACATTATCTCCTTCTTAACATTTTTTAAAATCAAATTCAGCTGTGACTGTCATATATAACACCCATCTATTTCAATTCTACTTAAAATCCTCATTTTAAGCAATGCTTTCAGTTTTAAAAATTATGAATGATGAATTGATCGCCACTTAACTGTTTCTATATCAAATTACCTCCAAGCAGATACAGCGATTCACTCGAAAAGAAGATCAAAATATCAAATGCATCTTCTTTTTTAATCACAGTTTCGACTGGGATTGCCGCATAAATCAACATTATGTATGTCTAATTTTCGTTAGTGTGGTTGCTGTTGTTCCTTTTTCACGACTTATACAACTAAAGGCGTTTTTTGTGAGGGTACGAGAGAAAGGGTAAATACTACCTGTACATTGAGGACCATGTGCACGCCATGTGGCCGAATATATTGGGCACACTCTCCGAGAAAGCACATAATGTCCTCGATGGAAGCATTGTAGGGCAAGCCACGCATGCGTATGCAGTCCCGCACGACTCCCGCAGTGATGAAATGTTGTGGCGGTGGTGGTAGTGGCATCGGGATCGGAATGACAGGAGGGAGGACTGGCTGCTGCGGTATTTCCGCCATTATAGGCTCCGACTGAACACGAGAGAGCACCTTCAGGTTGAAAGGAAAGATTTTCAATGAGGAATACATTTCTCATTTTGTTATATCCTGTGAACGACATGTTTATGCAAATTAATACTTTCATCAGATCACTCACCAAAGATCTTGATGATATTATACTTATGATGTATAATTATGACGATTTTTCATTCGTTTATCCTTTCTAAATCATTCATTCTGTCTTCTTATTTGTGGATTTGTTATTCATTTCACCCTACAGCTATATGTAAAAGTATTTGATTACCAGATGTGAAAAGTTTTCAGAGCGACCTTAACCCGTCCTACCTGTTGGACCTCTGCTGTAGTGCTGCGAAAAATCTCGATGTAGCGGTTGCCAAGGTACTCGCGGTGCTTGGCCAGTGCCTTGGAGACGGCATCCTCCGAGGCAAAGAGAACGAAGGCATCACCCGTCATTTTACCGTTCTTCTGTTTGACAAAAAGGATACCCTCCTCGCTGCCTGCCACGGGGATTTCATTTCCAAAGAAATCCACCTGAAATGATTGTGGTGATGGAGATAGTCGTGGTATTGGAAGAATGGGTTGCAGTAGGTACTCTTTTGGGCAAAATAATTTCGGTTAGATTTATTTGATATCATTCATCTCATTAGATTTATTTGATGGTACTAATGTGAAAAGTGTGTTCACATTACTTGCTCATGAGCATGGTATAATGAGAGGAGAGTAGAAAATAAAACCTTCAAAGAATTATGACATGTATGAATAGATTTATCAATGGGATAATTTTATGTCATATTCCTTATTACATGTCCGACAAATACTAAGCAATAATGTTTCAAGACAAATAGAGACACATTCCATAATAGCTATTCTACTTGTAGGCCTACTGCTTGGTTATGTGATGCCTTGATACCATGTTCATCGTATGACGTTACAATGTCATCAATCGATTGATGACCCAGCAACCTCACAATAGAGGGGTCTTTTGTCTTCCTGGTTAGGCTTATTCAAAAAGTGTGTGCAGAAGAAACACAATGTCCCGGGTATAGTACATATTTCAACTTATTAGCACAATTTTATTGTTTACTACGTAGGGAGTACATCTTGTAACTTGATGTCTTTCACTTTCTTATAGCATAAAAAAAAATGTGTCTGCTTACCACATCTTTCTCATTGGCTGTGAAAGGTAATCCACGCATGCGCACGATAATGTGTCCCTCGTCGCGCGCCAGAAACAGAGTGGCCTCCTTCGATGTTCCTGTTAATATAATAGCAGGTTGGGGAGTAAAGTTTGGTTTGAGATTTTGAAGGTATGTTCGTAAATTAGAGTTATTGTGCCATCATTCAAGAAGCACAATACAGTATGTCCCCCCCCCGAAAAAAAAAAATGCAAACGGATTTTCGCATTGATCACTTCCAATAATATGATGAAACTGTCTGAATGCTAATTCAGGGTCTTGAAATATAACATCTGAGCTATATTTCGAAAACCCCATTCAATTTGTTTAAGTGGTCACAGAGAAATGTGGATTGTTGTAAAGCATGTCATGAGTCTGATTCTTCTAAGTTTATCACGTAGATGCTCTTGGAACTTCTTATTAACGTGTGAACACAATGGACAGAACTTGGAGGGAAGGGATTCCTGACATGCTGTACACCATGCTCATTTCTCTTTAACCATTGAACCAAATCGGATCGGGTTTTCTGTTAGATCCCATGGGTAATAAGTTATAGTTTCATACCCTGAAATTGTATTTGAATTGATACACTATTATTAAAGTTATCGTTGGGGAGGGTCCCGTTGTAATTTTTTTTTTTTTTTTGGGGGGGGGGGGAGGAGGAGACATACGGTACAATGTGCCGAATGTTCAAAGAAAAATGAGGTTCGTCACACAGTGCATAGTGATACGCACATCCACAAACTTGTCTCGGGTCAAAAAAAATGCGATAGAGATTAGAATACAATAACTACCACACAGAGATATGCACATACAAAACACACACACACACAACACACACACACACACATACACTCAACTAACACACTGCCACTGACGCTGGCAGAATATGCATGACCGCCGGCACAATTTTATACATACCTGCAGCTACCCGGATAAATTCATCTCCGGTCGCCTTGAATACCTGCAGATATTGTAAAAAGAAGAAGAAGAAGTAGTAGTAGTAAAAATGAGGGAACCTTTAAAGGTACCGTTAAAAGGTCGGGAAATAAATACAGTGCAAACAGTGAAGAAAGTGCTCTTTCCTTTTCATCAAACACAATATCTAATCGTTTGGGAACAGCCGTTTGTTTGTTCGTTTTCATTGTTGAACAAGGTTAAGAGGGTTGAACGCAGATATCTTACCCATGTAAGACTTCATTTCGTACGAGCTTCGTGTGGAAAAATTCTCGTTTCGCATTATCGATGGCACAAAACGATACAAAGTAGTTCACACACACTGTTTCGCATTTACAGTCGAAATGCAGCCAATCTCATTTGCAAATCAGACACTAAATTAAAAAAAAATGTAAGAACAAATTCACATTTTTGGAGAGATTTTCTGTGACAATCCTTGCAGAGCATCGATATCACCACTCCTTTTATGTTAGTGTGTGTGCCTTGTGTGTGTGTGTGCGTGTGTGCGTGTGCGTGTGTGTGTGTGTGTGTGCGCGTGTGCGTGTGTGCGTGCAACATCCAGTTGGTTTTACTGTAAGGTAAAACCAACTACCCGCAGATGGAAGGTTTGGAGGTTGACTGTATTATTAATGAGCAAAATGGCATTATCGAGTATCCCGAAACAACTCGTGCACTAAACGCTCTCTGAAGAGAGAAGACCCGTACACGGATGTATATATGCGAAGTCGAAGGTATAGTGTTGTTATAAATATTATTTCAAGCACCAATTACACCGATGTACCTACTACTGCACGGTTTACACATAATATTCCCTATCACACAACCTTCTTCACGGCACATTTGGCAAAATAGACTCGTTTTCATAGTTTTTTGAACAAACTATTTCGACGAGTAAAGGGAACAAGTTTGTCAACTTTTACACTATACTTGGAAATAGAAGGCAAACTTTTGCTTTGATCCTTCTAACAGATACACTATCTCATGCTCCTCTCAAGAAACAAAGAAGTGCCACAGGAGAGCCTGAGAAGACTTTAACTGATGCATGACATTAATCCTTGCGACATCATAACAAAATCCAATGCAGTTATCTGTACAATGCCTACACACAATCTGTACAGTTCCGCGGCATTAACACTTCCAATAGTAAATGAATTATCGACCGTATGGTTATATTCATCTCATAAATCAACGTATTCCTGATGTAAGAGCATCTTTCTCAGGGACCCCATGCATAATACACTAAGTGGAATAAACCAGGCAAATACATTAGAAGAAGAAGAAAAAAAAACCCAGATGATCTGTGATAATTTGACGTGGAAGTGCGCATAGGCATTCCTTTTCATCTGAAATTAAATGCAGTTTCACGTAAAGCACACCGGTTCATGAAGGTAAAAATATATGAGTGTTTCTAGCCCTAAGGCTGAGTGATAAAATCAATGACAATATTCACTTCTTTGTATTTGCTCGATCCTCTTCTCGTGGAACTAATGGCCTGAAACATTTTGACTCCTATTATGAGTGAAAAGAAACCAACAACAGAAACGCAAATAACAATTCAGAGGCTTTCAATTAAATCCAATTCAGAACAATGATAAAAGAAACAGGAAAAAAAAAACTACACCCACACCTCTCCTGAGTTATAATGTATAAGGTTTTTTGTTACCTCCACATAGCGTTTTCCAAGATTGTGTTTGTGTCGTTGGAGCGCCATGTCTCGCTGCTCAGAGCTTTCAAAGTGCACCATGACCTCGCCGTTTCTCCGCCCGTGCGTGTTAAGACAAAGCGCTACTCCGCCCCTGCAAAAAGGAATGTTTATTACTACATAATGATAATATGTGATACAATACTGCATGTGTGTGTCTGTGCGTGTGTGTGTTTGCATGTGTCTGAGTGTATGTTGGTTGGCATTATTTTACGATATAAGTGTCTTTTTGTTGGCTTTCTGATATCAGGACACAAGGATACATCATGAATATAACGATCACATCCATACAAATAATGGATAAACTATTATATTTTGTCAACGAATATTGATAACAATGTATCATCCGCGCAATTTTATTTTTGTTTAGATCTAAGTGTGTGGTTGCTATTTCAAACACATTACTTCCTCTTCAGAACAGTCACAATTCATTTCTATTTTGCCACGTGATGAAAGATTTAAACCAGCCTAATCCGGGAACATTGTCCACCAATAAAAAGAAAAATGTTTCTATAAAGTATACATTTTGTCCATAACTTGATAATCGAGGAAATCAACTATCATTTTATGTTCACGAACTTCATACTCGACGGCAAAAGATGCTGACTGCGCAGACTGAAGTTAAATCAGACGCAAATTCCCTACTCCATGCCTATGTGAAATATTAATCAGACAGTAGAAAGCAGCACTATCTGCTGCAATAATGGGTTTTCAGTATTCAACGAGCCTAACCATAGACAAAGTGTAGACATATTATGTCAGTCAATACAGTATTGAACAGTTACTTTAGAATGTTAATTCCGGGTGTCATAGTAGTTGTTTTCTACAAAACGAAATTTAATTCAGTGTTAGATTCAGTGACTGTCAGATATAACTCACTTCTTTTGTTTAAAAATCAAACATATATATATGTATATATATACTCTCTAAAAAAAATCGAGTGAAACTATTCACTCCTAAAAGAGTGAATACAAAAAAGAGTGAATTTAGAGTGAAATTGGAGTGAATTTTGAGTGAAAATGTTCATTTTCACTCGTTTTAGAGTGACCTCAGGGATAACTCCAAAATCTTCGAGTGATCCCTGAGGTCACTCCAAAATGAGTGAAAATGAACATTTTCACTCGATTTTTTTAGAGTATATATATATATATATATATATATATATTCCTTTTTTTATTTCATACAGAAATAATACTTTTTCAACGTCATAGGCTATACATCACGATATTTACCTGGCAATATTGAGTCCTTTAAAGAAGCGGAACACATCACGATCGGAGGCTTGCCAAGGGAGACCTCTGGCTTTGACTACCGTGTCGTCTGGGACGGAATCTGTCTTATCACTGAAGAACAAAATGCGTGTGCCGATTTATGATTAAATTTTATAGTGATGGCTGTCACAAAGAGATGACAATGCCTGATGACGCTGATAAACAAAAAAAAAAATGTATAAAGTAATAATTTGTAATGACGTAAGGGCACTAATGATTATGAAAGCTGTAGAGGAATACAAACACAGTAATTAAAAATGCTACAGTATAATACTGAAACACTTCCCGCTGTCAAGGGGGAAACTCTAGTCGTATATTCTGAATGGCATTACTTGGAATATCTCTCCAGAAGCTAAACGGACTGGCATTGGGATGTCCCAAGACTGCAATATCGATGCTGCTTTTTTAGTGAATAGTAATGATGACAACATAACAAACAACTGAAACCAATAAATATGGCATAGAATTAGTCTGCAGATTAGTCAGAATATTAACATGGGTTTAAACAAAACAGTATTTTGATAAAAAGTGTGAATCACTTGCTCGCAACGTTATCACGGAAGAATCTGATTTCAATATCGTCTACTGATACCCTGGTGTGTGCCCTATAGTCTAATGGGTAATAAGGTATGGAATAATGTTATACATCACTGAATACATTGACACCCAACAATCAGTTACAAAATTTCATGAGTTCGATGTACCGCAATATTGCACTCAGTTTGATGCTTTTCGGTTCTAATCTAAAGATGTTTTGTTATGTGTCGTGGCTTATATGAAAATATTATCACTATAATTATACATAAATTATATATATATATATATATATATATATATATATATATGGGAGAGAGAGAGAGAGAGATAACATATGTGTGTATTTAAACACATAATATAGTAAAGGAAATGGATGTACATTTTATCATAATAGACTGCACAAACCCTGTCCATTGTCTCAAAAAAAAAATCCGTCTTGAAAATCGTGATTTCTTACATTAATGTTCAACATGCATGTAAATGTCTATTCGGACCACGAACGTCTGAATGGTGTTTGTTTTACTGTTAAGGCGACAGCAAATATTAATTATTTCTTTATTCATGTATTACTACTACGACAAGGACTACCACTACTACCACTTCTACTACTGATGATGATGATGATGATGATGATGACGATGATAAAGATAATGATAATGACAAGCGTATAACACATTGAAAACTCGGTAGCCAGGCCGTAGGCCAACTACAGTGGGAAGGTGGCGAATCGTCAAACTTCGTATAAGTCGAGAGTGAGTCAATATTTGTCTACGCTTGGAAAGCCGGGTTGAAGTACGACGCAAACTGTTTGCTTACTAATCACTTAAGAATTACTCGACACTGTTCGGGTAACAGCTTAAGACGATTTAAAAGTAGCAAACATGCTCCGTCCCCATTTTTCCTTTTTGTGTCGACATGCATGTATATGAATGGATTTGCGATACGTTTTTTTCGTTCATCTATCTTTTGTCATGTTTGTATTTTATTTGTTATAAAGACAGAGCAGGCGATAGGATGCAATGTTGATTGGTTGCACCATTTCTTTATATATTGTCTAAATTATTAGTTAGCTTCTTCTATCTATTTTTTCTTGGCATTTACTTCAGAAAGCACAGAGTTAAATATTTGAAAAAATGGACGACAAAAATAGGTACAGAGACAAATTTGCTTTGAACATTACAGGAAATATCGTAAATTATCTAGGCAAATGTAAAATTCGTTCGGCTACCGACACTTTTACTAAGACATGGTTCCATTTAAAATTTTGATCTTATCAAGCACACTGATGTTCGCATGAAATGTGGATGAAATACTTGATGCCTTATGTTAGAAAATGGATTTTCTTCGTCATTCTTAATGTATGGTTGTATTATGTTGGTTATGTAAGAGCGCCAAGAGCATCATTCTTGATGGACTTCAGCGCATTATAAGAGCCCACTATTATCATTATCATTATTATCCCTTTTTTAGCTTTCAGCGATATGATATTTTTTGGTGTTTTTCTGATGTTATCAAAGGCCATTTTTACATTATACAAATAAAAAACTCGTTAATACTGTAAATTGCCGCTCATGCATTTTATCTTTGACTCAACATATGATTAGATGTAATCAAGACACAGTAAAAATAAATTTCGATGAAACTATTTTCATATCCAAGATTTTATGTTTTCTTCTGTTCATTAAGTTTTTACTCCACTACTTCTTTCGGACAGGGCCCAAATATTTTGTCAGTAGATATTGCCTTAAATTGAAATGTTTGTTTCTTTCACGTCATGATAATGTATACCATCAATGATGCCCTGACACACGTTATAAACATGGCATATGCATTATTTTTTGAAAAATGTATAATCAAGCTTACACATAATGCAGCGTTGTGGTTATTTTCTAGCAAAGCAGATAAACCTAAACATATTTTACAAAATAATGTCGTGGGAAACAATAGACGAAAGCACTACTCACGGTGGATGCCTTTACTATTATAGTTCTTCAATTCGTATAGTGCCACATACTTCAACCCGCTTATGTCTATGTATATGCCCACTTTGTAGATTGCAGTATGCCGAACTGACATTCAATACGTTAGTTAACGTAGCATAACATCTTAACTATAACATCGCCACCTGAATCACATAGTAAAAGGAAACATTTAAGTAACTTTCAAGCTAGAAAACAGCTTCATACCTGAAATGAATGATTGAATAAGCACCTGTTAATGTAGAATAATTTGAAGTATGAGTAGTTTGTCCGTTGCATTGCGTCCTTCTATTCAACTATTATATAGGCAGCATTAATATATACAGTCATGTACCAGCATGTCAATTACTGCCACGTGTTTGCACGCAGTTCATGATGGACTCCTCTTTTGTACGTACATGTAGGCTTAGTATAGGCTATGCCATCATGTGTCGTAATAAATGAGCTATGTTAATTGTCTCGATACTGACTCAATATCCGCAAAGCTGATGACTTTTTACGAGTGTTAAAAGGATTATCCCCGCCCCTCCTTGTTGCGTGATAGTAAGTGCATATCCAACAAAAAAGAAAAATAATGATAATAATGATTAAACAGCGTGAGCCCGTACTGACACTTTCGGGACAGCTATTATTCAACCGGGCCTCACTGTTTGATTTATACATCGAATTGTATTTGTTTTTACTTGAAGATATGTTGTTGATATATCATTGGTTCTCTTCAGAACCAATTCTATGTCTCAGCGAGTCGGAAATACTGGGAGTCTCTGGGATATGGTGCCGAACGTGTCGTATGAAGGACTTTGAAAATGTTTATATCACCTATTGAATACACTTGCAGCTGTCTACTTTACTCAGTCACTGCGCTTACTCTCAGCAAAATCGATGAAACAAATGCTGCAATCATTTCCTTGTTTGTTTCAACAAATTTTATGCCTGAATATCTAAGGAAGTATTTTGGTTTTTGCTATCATTTAGGTAGAAAATATGAATGTCCCCTTGACGTCCATTTAGTTGGTATAATGGAAGAAGCCCGGTTGTGTCTGTGTTTTACAGTCTTGCATAGCAAGTTGATACGTTTATCCTGACAGCAATAGAAATCATTATGATGGACCAAAATTCCAGGTCAAACATGTTCGATAATGTCACGATAGAATGTTAGACATGCCTTCATGAGAAGACAATACATGTAAAGAAAATCACATACATCAGTAATGATGCGTTTTCACATCAGCCCGATGTTTCGAAATAGCGCGCTATTTTGCTGACTATTTATATATATAAAATATATATATAAATATCTCGAGCTTGGATTTTTATCGGGCTGATGTGAAAACGCCCTACTGCCTCTTTTTTTTTCAACATAAAGAGTGTTAAGGCAGTCATAATCCCTGTGCTATCTTTTGTAATATCGTAATATTGAGTAACATTGTTTCGGTCAAGGTGAATCGTTCTTCCTCATACTTCATTTATAAATCATGCTTCAGAATATATGGATTCGCATAATGCATATGATTTTATGTTTGCATTATGAACTGAACTCAGAGTATCTGTATTGATGTCTTTTCAAAACCTTCCACATTTTCTATGAAGTACATCCGAGCATGTCATTTCTATTTTGACAATCAAGTTTGAATACAAGTTTTAAATGTCACAGCATTTTAACATTTCAAACATCGCTCAAATTTCAACTCAATTCCTGAGGCTGCTTACAATAACCGATATTCGTCTTGGCAAACAAACAGTATCGTCAAACGAATCCTGGCATTATAATCCAAGAACTGTATTCAGCTATATAGTGGGAAAATCTTCTTTTTATCGGCAGAAATATTTATAAAGAAGCAAACAAACTGGCCTTGCCTACGTCGCGACAGTCCCCAGTAATTTATCGACGCCCTGTTATCAATCTTTTCATGCAGTATACTTAATCTGTTCACCCAATGCCACACAGACAAATGTAACAATAAAGCCTGTTTACTTACTATGTACCCGGCTCGTACTTTTTCGTCACGTAGTCTGGCTTCATGAACAGATGATCTGGGATCGAGAAAGGCATAAAACAGGAGCATGAGAGAGTTAAAACTAACGCAATGATTAATGAAGATGCAGTAGAAAAAAGCACAGGACAGTGTTGTCGGCTACACTGGACCAGTCTTGACTTAGCATCATCTTTATAATCCTATAGCCTGGAGTTGAAGTGTTATGGAACAACTTAGCATCAAATCAAGTAATTGAAACACTGTGAGTTAAAACTGAGTAGAAACAATTTAAACCATGTAGTCAAGGAAGAGCCTAGAACGATCAGATGTTAATGAATATGTGGAGGGAGCGAAGCGACCGAGCCGGGGGGGGGGGGGGGGAGGGAGGGGAGGTGTAAGGGGGCATACGCCTCCCACAATAGGGACTTTTTGAAAATGCGGGGAAGGAGGGGGGCAAATACGTGCTTCTATAAGCGTGTTAAGTACATGTTTGAAAGATATCTATTAACAGAATTATTAGGAATTGTAGTCACGATTGTAAGCAGATAATAGTTTAATACATGGATAATTAACATGCTATTAAAATTACACATAATCTGGAGGGGGCTGGCTTGCGCAATTTAATTTACTTCCCCTCCCCTCCCTCACCCCCCCCCCCTCCTTCGACACCCCTTTGCGTGGTAAATAAGTTCTATGGTATCATGTTGAAAGATGCTGCTTGGCCAACGCAGTCTCCACATTCTCCTTTATTGACACAAGGTCCCTGGAAATATGAGTTTTTGTTTTCTTACGACATCCATTCTCTTTTAAAAAGATGGCACTGGATAGACATCTGATATTGAAAGTAATGCAGAAGGGGCTGTAAAACGCTGGGAACTTGGCCATCTGTACCCAGCTCATATCACTTCACAAATCCTGTAACAACGCTATCGGTAACCGCTCATTATTCACAAAGCTCCAAACAGATTCACTTCTACTCTTGCCATGAAAGAAATTGTATGACTTACTATTTTCTCTTTTATAGACACTTATTTTCGCAGTATCTTGGTTTGAAGGTCGCATTGCACACAAAGTGAATTAGATATATTTTTTTAAACTTTGGCTGACCAAATAACAAAGATTATTGAACTAGTCAGAAAACGTACACTGTCTACTTTTAAACTGTCTAGTTGCTTTATCATTTTCAAAACAGCCAAGGCAGGAACGAGTTATTCCTTTCAAACACTGAAAGTACGTGATTTTACTCGCAACCATTATACCTGCCATGATCAACGGTGATCATACCATGAGCCAGAAAACACCTCTCCTCGTATAATGCATACGTTGATTGGTGGGCAAAGACTTAATAGGCTGCTCCGAAGTCTCGCATTATTTACATACGATTATTGAATTGTGTGGATCTGAAAAAAAGGAAGCCCGTGTTCTAGCATGCATATACCTCTTCTTCGGACATTAAACTCGTGCGCTGTGCTTTTGGATCGTCAATAAAAGGAGTGGTAATACGCGTTATTACAGTCGGCTCTCAACCGCAGTGCCTAGCCCATTTTCCAGGCCGCCATACTCCAGTGCATGGTATTGTCTAGATAATCATCGGCGACTCGATCGATAACGCAACGCCGTCCGGAATGAATGAAAAGCCGTAATCTCAGTGCAGTGGTTGGTTGTGCGCTCCTTTTGTCCTTTTGCATGCCATCAAACAGGACCTTTTCTCTCTCTCTCTTTTTTTTTTTTTTTTTTTGGGGGGGGGGGTACGAGTTGAGATATTCTATTTGTGGTTTGCAGGGGCACAGCGGCTACCGCTTGTGCATCTACAATGTGAAAATTCTTGAAACACGTGCAAACTTTCACACAAGTTGTCCTCAATGAAAAGATGCCATTAGCTGCAATTATAAGCACATTATAATTATTTTGTATTATGTTTCAATGATAAGGTCTCTCATGCATTTTGAATTTCATTGCTGTATACATGAAATTTTAACACAAATTAATCTGAAATTTAAATAAAGGTTTGTTCATCAGCAAATGAAAAGAAGGTGCGTACCAACGAACCTGCGGAATAACGAACCATTAGGACCCATGTCATTTCCGGATTAACAAACCTTTGGAATAACGAATCTTTCTTCATTTTCGGATTAACGAACCTCTTTCAATTTTCGGATTAACGAACTTTCGGAATAACAATCCTTCGGAAATGTAATGATGCAAGTAAAGATCTTCGAAGCAATCGTAAAGCGTGCTAGTACACACATTCTATACACTCCACACAAACATTCATTTAGGTGCATGGCATGTAATGTCACATCTTGAGGGCACCATGACATCCGCTAGATCTTGACTTCTTCGGATGTACAAAGTTTTACGAATTACAAATTCTAGATTTTTCGATCAAAGTATTTATCTCTAATTGATAATCACAACATTATACATTATCTTTTCTGCAGTTAAGATATACGCTTCGTCCCTAGATTAACAACTCTTTTGCCTTTCGTGATGTCATCAACAATACAGTCAACTGAAACAAGCGTCAAAATGCCTGCTGTTTATACACCTTACCTTGATAAATATACAAATTCGATTGCATGATAACAACATCTTCATAGAATAACATATCACGGAAGGCAACGAAGAGCATTGGGCCATGGAGCTTAGCATATGAGGGAAAAATCATAATGAAAATGGTTTAAATTTGAATTTGTGATTTGAAGACATATTCACATAATTAGCAGAAGTCATCATGGTCACAGTACCAGAGTTGGATACCACGGGGAACCTTTAAGCACTGTACGCGTGCGCTCACACAGATTTCTACATCCAATGGGACGAGTTGGTACTTTGATCAGTCTATTTTGTAAGTACGAAAATGAAAAGGGGCAGATGACATGGCATGTGAATAAGACTTGTGTAGTTAAAAACGTAATCATACTCCAGGTTTAGTATTAAAAACACTCCACCTTCTGGAAAATAGGAAACATGGGCAGTATAATCCTGCTTTGTAAAAAGTAACAACTTCAAACAAATTGAATGTAATTTGGTCGTGTTACTTGTTATGACAACTTTATCAGGATTTTTTCCGATATTTACTTGCTCACATACAAGGTCATCATCGAGACTGTTGACAGCAGCGGTATTTCTTTTATAAGCCATAATGCAAGGTACTCAAACCTCATTCCTTATTTAGTGTAAGAGGGAGCTGTACTTTGCTCAAGTTTATAGGCATTTAATGCTTTCTTACTGACAGCGTGAACTAATTTCCATTCAACTTTCAACGTCAGCAGACACAAAATGAAATGAATAAGAAGTTTTTTTTAATAGTTTCCCAATCGTCACTGGGGCCAAAGCACCTCTGATCTTGAGTATGCCATCATAACAGACGGTATCATGACTGTGCAAGTTTTGCTTGCGTGCGCAATGAATGAAGTTATGGAGATGAGCCACTTACTGTCTGCTATAAGCCGTTGGACGATGCTCGCCATTGTTTTGCACTCATCTAGCCCTGTTTCCGTGAAGTTGTAATTTCCGACGTCTATCCTCAAATCTAGAAAGCGATCTTGGTAAAGGAAAATTTAATGTGTCGGAGTGTTGACTGTCATCTGCACGTAGAGAGAAAATACTCAAAATCAGGTAAAGTTACTATTTTATCAACTGCCGAGCAAAAAGAAGAGTTGATATTGATCATTGCAGCTTTGCTGACAGCTTCATCTGGACGAGGAAAATGTGATCAGTGAAATACAGAATGATTAAGACAATCAGTAGGCAGTTGCGGCAGTACACGGCTGCAGCAGAAGTAAGAGTGGTGTAGAAGTATAGAAGATAATGTAATCACGACGTTGCCACCACCATCAGATAATGTTGGAAGATTATGTTACGCTATGCAATGCAATACAATACAATTATGTACCCGTATATGAATAGATATGGAAGTAAATTGTACTAGTTTAGTGCGCATGTCTATAATGCATGCATACGCATATCAATCATGGTAAACGTGTGTCCATAAGAAGATTTAAGATTGGTCTAATTGTTACCATACATTGTAATCATATTGATTTTTATCATCGTACTCGGCGCAAAGGTTTGTTATACTATACATACAAATGTCTCAAAAATCCTTAAAAGTAGGCCTATATACAACAGCATTGTTTCATATCTGCTACTGATCTGGAGCTGAATTGTGAACCATTGTTGCTACGTGAATAAGACTACTCGGGACTAGCAATCTTTAGTTCGAGACCGCTGGCAGCAGCGGGTCCTGCCTTTGGCGTGTTTGGGCAATGCAATTATTCTTACTTTCCTCTAAACTGTCGGTTTCGGGTTAATCTGCTCATAAGCATTTAAATGCTTCCCTAGTGGCCATGAAAAATACATCGTAACACACAATAAATAAATGAATGACACACAATGAATTTTGTACTGTGGCAATAAGCAATCTCATACTGTTCCACGTCTTTGAAAATTATGTTATAAGGCAATGACTGTAAAAGAGGAAAACTGTGGGCACACCTACAGTTTTCATCTTTACCAAACCGAACTGAAAAATAGGGGTCATCCCACTCGACCGACACCCACGAGTCATACAGCCCATGAGTTCGACATTGAAAACAGGTCCATGAGTCATTCACGAGTCATACAGCCCATGAGTTCGACAGTAGGCAAATAAAGCCCATGAGACCGACACTAAGTGAAAACAGCCCACGAGTTCGACAGATACAACACGGCGCGTAATGTGTCGGTCTCGTGGGCCTTGTTGGCTTACTGTCGAACTGATGGCCTATGGGCTGTATGACTCGTGAGCTGTATAACTCATGGGCTGTATGACTTGTGAGCTGTATGACTCTTGGGCTGTATTACTCGTGAGCTGTATGTCTCTTGGGTTCTATTAATCGTGAGCTGTATAACTCATGGGCTGTATGACTTGTGAGCTGTATGACTCTTGGGCTGTATTTCTCGTGGGTGTCGGTCTCGTGACGTGCACCCGAAAAATATCTACACGCACACTCTGCACGCACTCAATTCTCCAGACGGCCGCAACAATTAAAGCTATTCGCCTCATCTATTTATTAAAAAAGATCTCTCTTCTTCTCTCTCTCTCTCTCTCTCTCTCTCTCTTTCTCTCTCTTTGAAAGGTAATTCTGACTTCCCTTTTGCCAAGTATGTGGTATTATATTCATTGACATTTCGGCTCTGTGGACCTCGGAATATTTATAACCTGCTCAATTCTTTGCTCACATGACGGCAGTTTAAGATTTTATAAAAAATATTTTACTGGGAAGGTTCATCTCCCACGGCGCGGCTAACAATGGCGGCCGATTGATGAGCGTGGGATAGTCCAAGCAATGTGTAGGCTCCACTGCATAGGCGGTGATTATAGTGAGAGACGATCAAAGAGCTGTGTGTTCGAGCACACAGTCCCAAACCCTTGGCCTATTTCACTGTATATCATGAAAAATTTGCTGCAAAGATTATAGGCGTAATAACATGATTCGAAAGAAGTACATATTCGTAGGCCCTGTCCGCTTGCGTTAGTTTGACGGTTTTCGCACATTATAATATTGGTCACGCACAGTCTTGTGCATGGAAGCGATTATTTTTCTTTAAGTGTGTTAGGGTTGTTGTGGCAGTGCTCGTGTGATTTTAGTTATTTTGATTATCAGTAATTTATTATATCACGAGAGCCAAAGGATGAGAACTTTGTGTTCAAGCGGGCGTTGATAAATGGCGGCCAGACAGGCTATAAACTATTCTATGAGATTCAAAATATTGCAATTGTTGTATCATAAAATAAGTTATTTAGGACAAAGTTAATTGCCATTTAATACCATGTGTGTGTTAATCTACAAAGTACATTTTTGCTGAATTATATACCTAGACTCATTCTCAATGCTACATGACAGTGTGATCATCATTTATTTCAACTATATCTCAATGTTACGATTAGCAGCGTTGAACGTTGCAAAGATTGATGAGGCTATATAGTTGTCATATTGAAATTGACTGCAAAATTACAACAGAAAAACTAACAGCAATACATTCCTTTTCTCCAGTCAATCCATTTCACGGTTGATGAAAAAGTTCTCGTCGTAAAGAGTAAGTGGAGGTACATGAACCATACCATTAAAAATCATCGAGACCTAAAGCTGACCCTACTTCCATGTTACACGATTGAGGGCAACTTCTTTGATGATACACGACGTTTCTCCAAGTAGACTAATGAGATCAGGCGCGACGTTCAGTCTTCATTGAACAACAGTCCTGATAGTCAACAGCCTTTATCGCTTCAGCGAAGACTAGACCAAAGAAAGTGACCCATCGTAAAGAATCGAGTTAAAACGCCGTTCATCAAAGACCAAATAAGGCTTAATTAAGTTGAGTCTATAGCGGCCCTCTGTCAGGGGTTTACAATGCGACTTCAAAAAACTCTTTCCGTTCGTTAAATGATTTTCTAAGAGATTTATTAACATGGTCAACTATCGCTTTGCAGACCGAGAGTTCTTATACCTGCCTGCATCGCTAGCTCTTTTCCTATGGATTTGTTCTCCTGTAATAGCTGTATTATTTTTCTTTGCGTTCGACCTTATGCCAACCTGAAAACGACGAGAAACAAAGTAATTATTGGTCCAATGAAACAATGACGGTCAAATCTGCACAATAAGATTTGTATAGGCCTAACATTCTCACGGGAACAGTGACTGTACGACTTTATTTTGTTTTAGTGATTGTATATTGTGGAAGAATTTCATCAACATCATTTCACAAACGTTATAAGCATTAGAGTTTTCACCCGCATGTCCAACCTTTGCATGAGATACAAAGTGAATACAGGAAAGATTTGATGTTTTGTGGATTTTTTTTTCTTTGCCATGCTTCGCCAAACGGATGTTAATGTGTACTATTGAAGGTATCATCAAGGAAAACCATACTGTGAACAAATCATTCACATCACGGCTGATAGGGAAACATCGCACGTTGCTTATGGGAATAAAAGGCTTTATTATTTGCATGCCAAAGATGGTACTTTGTATCATTATTTCATACAAATTTTATTTTGTAAACAATCAAACCCTGGCTAGACTGGTCTGCCCATGTTGTGCGATTGTCGGCGAGCACTGTGCAAAGAGCTCACTGTTCATATTGATCCAACAGACCAATTCCATCCACTCGGAGAAAGAGATTACACTTAGGCTACATCGATTTATCGATCACCGCCAACTGACTGACACAAACTGTCAGCCCTTAAGGACATCTTATGTCTACTATACGGTTGCTGAATATAAGGAGAGTCGAATTTTTTTCCCTCTTAGACGAATTGTAGGATCTTCTATAAGGGACGGGCCGTATTTTGCATAGGGCTTTTCATTGCGTTTGAAATTGAATTTTTCTCCAAATTCAAGTTGTTCATGTATGTGCAGAATAAGATAAAATGAGCAATCAACATCACCCCCTAAATACAACTACAGCATTACTCCGTCTGAATTAAAATTACCGACAACAACTTGATAGAACCAGAGGTTCTAATATTTCTTATTGTATGACGTCAGACTATTGGTCATTGGGGCTATTTTCATATCTTCATTGGCCAGGTGAAGGACAGTGAAGTATACTGCTCCGATTGTAGACGAGCGGAAATGCGTGAAATGCGTGAAACTGGGAAATAATTTCAAGAGCAATGAAGTATAAAGACTGCACAGCAGGCCACAGTGTTGGTGATCAGCTGTAGAGGCAAATGGCGAGATTTTAGCAAAGGTCAAATAGTGATTTCATAATGATGATAACCGATTCTGCTGCTGTGTCACAAGATGAAAGTAACAACACCTATTCAAACGTTACGTAGTAAGACGACAGTCGTGGAATATTTTGCAGATTGGCTATAAATATAACTTAATGTTGATGTAAAATTCAGTAAAAAAAGTAGTAACAAGGACATAGTGCGTAAGTAAAACATTGGCACAGGTGTCTGTACTGACCATAGTTTAATGTTCTGAACAACGTTCAGTTTCTCCTCTCGAAGCGCGTGACACATTGTGTGTTGAAAAAGTTCTACCTTACACCTTTTTCATTAAAATCAATCTCACCCTTTCTAGCCGCACGAAGAAGTGACAATGCGCCCCGAGGATTACCACGAATGAATACGAAAACAAGAAAAGAGACGATCAGCGCTCATGCGTCCTTTCCATTATAATTATATCAACTCACTCACTCGATTCACAAAATGAAGAGGAGGGGGATTTCTTTTCTCTTCCTCCTTTCTTCCTAACTAAGGTGGAATCAATGCAGCCAATCGAGCGGGACCAAGGAGAGCAGAGGTCCAGTGCTAGGTTTAGTCTTTCCACACAAGGTCACATTTTGGGCTAACGATTTTACGCGTCTATAGGAAAAAATGAAGGAGTGAGGTACTTTTTCTATAATAACTTTCCCTTATGAGAACTGTTTAAAAGATTCATTCAAAATGAATTTGCCCATGTTTTAAATCTTCCACTGCATATCATGAACAATTATGTAGTAATAATTTGTATGTATTTTCTTAATCCAATACAGCAAACTGATTGCATCTGGATATCTGTGTTTTTACATCGACATGTATTGGTTTTGGAACACTGCGATTACACATGTCTTTTTTTACTAATATTGTTGCAACCTTATCTTTGCACGAGGAAAAAAAAATCGATTCGATGAATATTTAGACATTTGTTTCACACTATCGCTTTTAATTGAATGTACGGCAACACAATCATAGGTCTAAGCTGAATCCATATATAGTGTGAATATATAGGATAGAACTTCCTATTAGGATTTTACACATTCACACAAAATATCGCTCCAATCAACGGTCGTTGTTCTCATCTAATAACCCAGCCGATATTTTTCTTATACAGTACTGTTATTTCCCCTTCTCTCTTGAATGGGAAAGAACTATTTTGCAGAGAGAGAGAAAAAAAAATCGTAAAGGTGATGATAACTTACTTCCTGGTTCGAGTGCTAAACAATAAACGTCTTTGTTTTCCTTTTCATTTCACGCTTGTGGTGCCTTCCCAGTTAAGTATCTACAACTGTTTAGTATAACTGATCATTCGAATTTTCGTGTAAACTGAGCTGTTAGGAGTGACACGAAGGGAGTTGCTCGTGTGTCTTCCACAGACAGTATTGACGTCCATTAGATTCCAGCTTTTTGCCAAAGAATGAAATTTGTCAGGTTGGTGGTGTCCTATAGCTACAAGTAAATCCTAACATTTACCAAATTCAAATTTACCTACTAGAACAAATTTAAAAATTCCGCAGTTTGTTTGTTTGTTTGTTTGTTTGTTTCAATTGGTCCTGTTCCAACCTGCCTGCAACTACAAGACTAGGAGCCGGTCTACTAGTGCAAGAATGGGTGTCCTTACGTGGTGTGGGCTAGGCGAGCTTGGAACCGTGTTTTCTCTTCACTCATCGATCGAAACTCGCACATCTATGACAGATTAGTACGCACGATTACCTCATTTGAATGACAAGGCGAAGCCGTATTTGTGACCATTATTTCTTCCTCCTATACTTTCCTCAAAAACCCGTAAGGGTCACCGTTTCAACCGTGGGCGTCTTCAATCAAGGAGAGGTAATCCCAAACAAGGAAATCTGTTGAGACATCTTGGTTGATTGGATGTAAGCAGGAACATTAATCCTGACTGAACACAAGGAATATACATGTGAGTTCCCCTATATGGGCTATCTCCGTGACATGAAGCAGCGATGGTCAGTTAACATAGGTTTAAAAACTAGATTAGGCACACAGTCCCTGATAACTGAATATTCCTATAAAAGCCATGTATACTGAGTACACAATGCTTAGACGAATTTAATTATGAACGTATGTAATCTTAATTCTAATTCATTTTAATTAGTTCATTTTTTTTTTGGCTTGACATCTTATTACGATAGGAATATGATAAAAGATTGAAGTCTTCTGTTCTACTCTTGTTTTGTTAAACTTATGCAGACTTTAAGAACTAAGTTGGACTGAGGAAATTACGTTTTTGCTGCGATAAATGCCTGAGATAATTATTATCTGTGTTACATCATTATAGCGTTAAAATGTATCTTTTAAAGAAATGTCTACGAAATAAATTAAAGCGCGGTTAACTTATTCATAATTTTGTGATGCGGATGCTACGACTACCTTAATTAAGATATATATATATATATCTAATGTGATTCTTTCAAGCTCGTGTATGGTTAAGAAAACGGGCATCCAATAAGATATTGCACAAATTCGTTATACAATGGACAATTGTCTTCTAGGAGATGGCAATTCGTGAGTTAAGTTTGAATGATAACAGTTACGATGATAGTTAAACCCTAGATATCTTTCAAACGCAACCCTTTAAAGGGACGAAGTCGCCAACGGTCCCACACCTCTGTAAATATAACATTTCGGTTGATTATGGCATGTGGTCTTCAACAAAGTTTCCGTTTTCTCTCTTTGGTATATCGTAGCCCATGTTGTAAACAAGCTGTACTGTCTGCAGGCTAAAGTACCTTGACGGATATACAAATGCATGCCGAGTAGCGCTCCCCCGGGACATTGTTGTGCACTATACCCTGATTTTATTCTTTCAGTTTTAAAGGGGAAATCAGAAAAGACTATAAAAAAAAAATGTGAAGTTGTTTGCGTTTTCAAGACACAATCTATCACGCTTTACTGGTCATCAGAAACCACACAACAAAAAGAACCTGGGATACAATCAAAGTTTACTGTTCATGGATGCATTGTTCGGCTTTTTCATAATTGGTGATAATGCATCAAAAAATTGGCATAAAAGAGACCCCATAGATGAATGATCGCGGTTGCAAAAGGTGCTTTGGTATGTTTAGACGCTATGGCAATTTTGATGGCCTGCGTACTTTGCTCTCGAACGAACTTAGGAAAGTCAAGTCACGCACCATAATTTATTAAATCATTCCCACAATATGCATTCTCCTTCCCGATGCTTACAATCCAGCGTTGCAAATTGCCAAAGTGTCGAAATACTTTGTTTGCAATTAGCTGGTCAAAAGCTCATGTTAGTAAGCTAGTAAAGCAATGGTAGTATGAAAGTGTTTTGGAGTTCGAGTTTTCAGGCGAAGACTTTTTGAAGCTTATGTATCATTTTGTGTAAACGTTGCCCATATAGCTGCTAGTAGGAATGTTTACACATAAGCCTAGGGCATCAGTCAAATGTTTGTTCGCTTGTTTTGTTTGTTTTTTAATTTGCCAAAATACACTCTTTGTGTCATGAATATTGTAAACATCCCACGCTTTTCTGTTTATGGTCATGCAAACTAAGTGAAAATCGCTTCCAAATCTCCAGAATTCATTCATTTAAAAGTTTAGTCATTGTTATCAGTCAGTATCTCATGGCAGAGGCACAAGACGACCGCGTCGGAAGCTATACCATAGGCCTAGGACTTATGCAAGCAGAAGAGAACGCAGAAGAACATTGTAACAAGTGTTTGCATGTAACTGATATCGGGAAAATGTACTTATTAAGCCCTCTCTCAGGTGTATTAACACTGTCATTTGCAATTCATACCAACAGGTTGTCGACGGTAAAGGCAGAGTTTAACGTTACATCGGCTTGCAATCATCCAAATTATGACTTATGCATGTATATATATTTTTATTTTTTTTAGGTAAGGATACAATTCGCCATATCCTTGACGTCAGTGATGTGAGGTGCATCCGGGTACCTCTTGCGGAACTCCTTGCGTAGATCGAAGAAGTTAAAGAAGTACTCAGGGAGAGGCACGCCTTTGCTGGTAGACTGTGGATGGAGGCATTGCCTGACGTGAAGTTGGCCGTCAGTGAGCAGGCAAAACGTCTTACCATCATCCCCAGCGAGTTCGTTCTTCAGGTACTGGTCAAACTGTAAAATATGAAAAGTAGAAACTCTATATCATATCAGTACGAAGGTCCATGGTCAGAAATAGACATACCCACACATACAGAGGCGAGTTGATCATGCCAGAAATGAAATGAAAATGTACAGTATTACCGTAATAGGTCAACTAAAAAGACTAATACGATAACTGGATACTGTTAATGAAATGCACTAGCTAAGAAAATAAGAGCAGTGCTTGAAATATACATACAAACGATAGATAAGTAATATTGAAATATACAAAACAACAAACAGATATAGGTAAATAAACTTGCTGAATATAAAAGGACACACAGTGGAAAGGAGATTCGACACATGCAGACATACCGAATGACGTAGGCCCTATATACTCTCATTAGCAAAAAAAAAAATAAGAAAAGAAAAGAAAGTAAACACTTTTTCGAGATTATATTTCTCATATAATGTTTGGCTAAAAGTTAATGTATTATACACCATATTAAAGATAATTTAATTGACTATCAACCCGGTAGGTCAATAAATAGGAAAACTTTACGCATGAGTGAACACCTTTGTTTTTCTCTTCCAGGGCACAAAAGTAAAAATTGCAAAAACTGAGCAAGTTGCGATTCACGCGTAGGCACTCTTCCTTATAACAATGAGAACAAACAAAAATTTCACATAAAAAGCCACATGAATTAACTTGCAAAAATAAACCTATGATCTCTATGACATCTTTAAAGCCCAAAAGATCAATTAAGGCTAAAAGTAATAGAGAAAAATGAAGAATCTTCTGTCAAAACTAAATTCAAATGAAATAAGAAAAGAAGCAATAATTAACAAAATGGCAGAAATTTTAGTTATTTCTTTTTTCAAATTAGAAAATTGTCAATAATGTTTAGTTCTTGAATTTGTCTTGTGAATTCTTTAAAAAAATCTGTTCATTCAACCATGTTTATGCATATTACTCCCTATATCATTTGAAGTTTGAGTTGACAGAAAATTCTTATTTTCCCCCTTTACTTTCCCACTTTGTTTTGTTGGAGGCTATAAAGAGATAAAGAGAACAAAAACTTATTTTTGCTATTTCATTCATGTCTCTCATTGTGTTAAACTGGTCTTTTTTGTCATTGTTATAGTGAAGGGCATTTGCAAATGAAAGGCAACATGTCAATTTTTGCAATTTTTACTTTTGTGCTTTGGGGGACAAAAACGAATGTGTTCACTCATGCATAAGATTTCCTTTTGTATTAACCTACTAGCTTGATAGGCAATTAAATTACCTTTAATATGGTATATAATACATTGATTTTCATCAAAATCTTCTATGAAAAATGTGAACTCGAAAAAGTGTTTACTTTCTTTTTTGCTGAGCGTACATGAAGAAATAATTCAGGAAGGAGAGAAAAGTCGGCCAAAATAAGAAACTGTGTTAAACACTTATTCTTTTGAAATTCTAATCCTCTCTAATTTCTCTACACTCACACACACAGAGACACACAGGCACACACACATACATACATACATAAATGTGTGTGAGGTCTGCCATCAAAATGATCAAGTATCAACTCTAAAAATGATCTTAAAATGACATATAAGATCCCTCCACATATATCCCTCTTATCATGTTGACTTTTACTCTTATAGATTCTTTGCTCAATGAATCGACAAACGACAGCTATTATTTGGTAACCTTATTGCCATTAACCTAAGTCATTCTACTGAAGCTGGTTATTCCGTCCGGCAGAGTGTATCCATTAACACTCTTTCTTATTTGAAATGAATTTCATAGTTCAAGTCGATCCACGTTACTAAGCCAGTGAGATCTGCCATCAACTGTTTAAGTATCTACTCTAGAAAATGATTTTAAAATGACACATAAATTGATACTTTCAACTATATAACCTAAACATAAACTGATTGATTGTAGTGTAAAAGAATAACAATGTGAGAACGTCGAAGCAATGTACAGTGTCCGAAAAGTTTGTTAGATTGCAACTGCATGTGAATAACAGAAAAATTAAAAAGGGAGGTGATAAAATGTCGTGCATATTCTCATTTCTTTTTTTATCGCAAAATAGCCAGAGTATCAACTGCATAACCGTGCCTTGACAGTATCTATTAATGACTTGTCTAGGCATATTTTATTCCTTGAGAAAGCAGCAAAGTTTCTATTGAGTTAAAAGTGAATAAAACTTTGTCTGCTTCACAATAAAAGGAATGTTTTGTCGTTTACTCTTTAAAGATGAACGGCGATCGGACTCTTTGAGAGGAACCTATGTCTCCGAACATAACCAGCGAAGGAAAATGACTGTTGGTGTTTCTCTCACGTATAAATACGTACACTCCCTGGCATGTCTTTAGGTCTCTTTTGTTGCCATTCCGACCCTTGACCTGACTTTGAGAGACATAATTATGCATATCTGATGAACAGAGATAAACAGACCATCCCGAAGGCAACTACACCAACAACGCAAATCAGGGCTTTAAATCGTAACCATTTCTCCATTTCTGTTTCGTGTTCCGTGACATCGTAAAAATGTTTACGCCAAAAGCCCTCGTTTCATCTATTGTTTGTCAGCAGTTTTGGGTTGGGTGAAGAATTTGGGGCTCAAATCCATCAAATATACTTAGAGAAGAATACAACCTCCTCGGGCGGATAAGCTTCTGAGGGGTCGTAACCTCGTTTACTATACAACTCCGTCTAGAGTATAGTCAATAGTGAAGATGTGTTGAATACGACGAAAAGCATGCACCCATACAGCAGCTTCGTTCCATGAAAAAGTTGATTCATACATTGGCGATCTCAGAATTCGTTTACAAAACGTAGTTATAGGCAGTGAAAGAATATCTGAAATACAGTCCTTTTGTGGCATCCTCTTTTATAAGTTATATTCTTATCTAGCTCGTCACGGACATTTTGTTTATTTAAAGATATTCAAGTTGTTGTTTATCATCGTCACTTGCTAGTCCTAAATGCTATCGCCATTTTGTATTTGAGATAAGTACTGTGTATCACAAAAGCTTACTTGACAACACGATTCAGACCGCTCACCAGGCTAGTGCTGTGGAGAGGTAATTTAAGATACTCTACGAATTATCATTTCTTATAACTAACCAATTATTCTTTCAATCACCGATCAGAAGATTACGATTTTATCACCTCAGTGACATACATGAACAATAAATTTGATGTCACAATACCTGTCTGACCACATCAAGTTCCATCTTAGGCTGCAGAGAACGATTAAGTCATGGTGATTGAGAACGTTATCACGCTGGCCGTGAACTTTCCTCAGACATTAAGTTCTTGGAATTATAACTAATACTGATGTTGATTATGAGGGCGAAATCTTATCTTCCATGATTGAGATGTAACATCACACAGCGAAACAAACATCGATGTTTACATCTCAACGAAGACAGCCCTCTAAAATTCTATTTCATTGAAATAAAAAAGATTTTTACATGATCGATTTATGATTGTTGAAAAAGTGTTAATGATAGCTCACGATATTGCAGAATACGTATCAAATTCACCATTAGATTCAGTTCTGTAGTGGACACAACCATAGACTCATATAGATGGTGCAGCATAGATAATGTGCTGATGTAAATTCCATTTTCAAAGTATTATAAAAGATGGTACACCTGCGATGCAATATTCAAGCTGCTTGCTGTTTCAGTCAACTGTGACGGTTCAAGACGCGCTGGCCAGAGTTGTTTCATTTTCTGGAAAAAAAGCTATACACACAATCATCTGAAAAACTGTTAACTTATATATTCACCAAATGGAGAAACACGCCAGTTTCAGTGAGACTGCATCTATCCTTTACGTGCAAATTATTAACCTTAAATCTGCGATAATCAGCTATGACGAGGCATCATCACCTGTATATACCTATTGCTCGGAGTTGCTACCAATATGGTGCAAGCGCAATAAATTACCGCAGAAACCGAATGGTTTTCAAGGGTCTAGCAAGCAGCCTCGCACTCTGCTACTGGCTTCTAATCTGGGATGTACGATTTCCTACTTGTTTTATAACTCCATCAAAATTACCTGATGGAAGTCGTAGTGCTGAAATTATAGCTTTACTTGCAAAACTTTCACCACTCATGTCTGTGAGGCTCTTACGCATGAGCATGAAGTGAAAATAGTAGATAGGCATGCTGTTGCTCTGTCAATTGTATTAATATGTCTATTGTAATAGATTCGTCCATTCACCTGTAGTTCTACAGACCGTAAATCTCACGTCCTTGATTTGCTGCTTTATTCCAAGATCTGTCTGCAGACGAGGCATTCATGGAAAGCATGATGTATTACTGCACAGCTTTAGCAATCGAGAACTGCTATTTTCAAACTAGTTTTTAGAAGCGTGGTACTCCCTCGTTTAAGTTGACTCTACGCTCACTCGTGAATTCTTTCCCTACACAGTGTTGGGATAGGAGGGGACATCCTTCACTGTCCTTTGATATCATTTGAGAGAAAACGCATGAAAGGGAGAATACAAGAGTTAATTATTACCACAACACTGATAAAGCGACCAATATGCTTCTGACTCCAGTGTCAGAAAAAAAATCCAGTGAATCTGACTCAAGTGTAAAAAAAAAACAAGCAAAATGGTGAAAACGTATGTTAAGCACCACAATCGAAGCATGCGATGAACATGCAGGGCCACTTTGCTTTTCTCTTTCCTCTGAGTTTTGTACCCCAAGGAAATCTGTGAGTATACTGACATTTTAAAATCTAATACTGATAGTAATTTCTGAAACGGCTGTGTGTGTGTGTGTGTGTGTGTTGGAGGAGGGCGTCTATTTATAAGCTTATGCAGGATGGAACATTCGTGGAAAAGGACTTGCTATAACTATAGCAACTCGTAAACTTGGTGTTGGTTGCATAGGCAATAACTCGTAAATAGTGTGCTTTTAGCAAAGTTCGTTTCGATGCGTAGCAGGTGATTTCAACTCAGAGCTGCAACTACATCACGTCTGTACAATGGGCAGTTTCGCTCTCGACAATCTTCGCTCACAAATATCAAAAGTCTTTGAATTTGGGAAGAGAGTTATTCTGATGTCGATTAGAATCCCGTTGACATACCGCGACAGCAAATTTAATGTCTCTTCATAAACTGAGAGTCTTTGCTTCAAGACGTTGCTTTACTCCTCTCATTTCCCTTCTTTATAGCTTTAAAGAGTGTATCAAGAATTTATCCTTGTAATATACAATTCTCCAAATTCGACATTTCAAGCAATGTTTAACAAACATTCATGTTTGTTGATATCAAAAGATATTATCATCTTGGAGCCAAGTTATATTTCTGTATTGGTTTGTGGCTTATAAAATAAACATTCATGTTTGTTAAGATGTGTTTTTAATTACATGTAAATCTATAGACTGTGATGGCATAATGTTTAAATAATCTCTTTGGCGTAGTTTCATTGTGTTGATTCGAGAAGTTACAATGATCTTGTGATTAGCTATAATTTCAAAATGATATTTTTTAAAGAAATGTATCACAGCGACGTATCACGTTGTAACACGTAAACGTTCTTGATTCTTCATCCTTCTACGTATGCCGCTTATATTTCACTTTAATGTCGGTTGCTGTGTGCACCATTGTTACATTCTACAAATCACGATGAAGGGTGGTGAACTATCTCACGCTTAATAAAAGTAAAAGTCTGTACTTTCATTCGATCCCGTACTAACAGTGTTTTTATCTTACGTATATCTTGCGAGAGTAAAGTATAATACATGAAAAAAGAAACTCAATTATAAACCTTGTAAACCCTGAAAATTGCTGAAAATTTTCAGCTACCAGTTACCCAGCCTTTTAACGAATTGTATATCTTAGTTTTCATGAAAAAATTCCGTAAACATTTCTTTTTAATTCAACCTTCCTGCATTTCCAATGGGATTGTCCTCTCCCTTTCTAAAATCACAAGGTTAACTTGATATAATTTTCATATTTTCCCCTTTAACTTTCCTAAAGTCACCATTATTCTACTCAGGAGGACAGCAGATTGTTTCTATACCATCACAAGGAAACTGGAGAGAATCAGATAATAACCTCTAAAATGCTTCTCTTATAGTAAGTTTTATATGCCGGTTTATATTTCATCTCAATCTCTTTCTCTCATTCTCTCACAATAATATGTTGTTTTTTTTCTCGATGGAAGGGGTATCGTGTAGGCCTATATAATAGTGTTTTCACGCAGGAAAGCGCACTGGCATGCATTTTAGAGAATTTATCGTAAATATATTGGTTGCAGTATATATGTGGAAGGCGTATATCTGAATGATGTCTAACAAACTGCTAGAACATAACGAGCCAGGTGCGTCCTTACTCCTTCCTCATAACCTATACTGACAGAATACAGCACGTAGGTATACCAGTACATTGTGTCTGAGATATTCTACACTGACAAACTGTCTCCCTTGTCTGGATGATAACGTTTGGAATTAATACCGGTTCTTTGTTTAGTGAGGGCAGTAATAAAATGTGTTTCAAGAGAGCGTGATGGAGAATATCAGTTATGATTGTGATGCATACTGGCAAATTCGTATCTGGTAGAAACGGCCATGATGAACCATGTGATGATAGGGATAGAGTGCCATACGCCCTTGTTTGTTTAACGTCCTGGTTTCGGGAGAAACAGCGCATTCGGAATAAAGTACCGCCTGCACCTTTTCGAAACAATATCACATCTTCATAACAAATAGCCCGCGGACGGCGCAGCCCGAGATACTGTGAAGAGTCAGATAGAACGAGCGAAGGTACAGAGAGGGAAGGAGAGAGAGAGAGAGAGAAAGAAAAAATAAAGAGAGCAAACAATGATTGATACGCTGACAACCGTGGGGTTGAAAGAAAAACGGGAATTGAAACGTTAATATGAAAACAATGATTGGCAATCTTGCTTGTCATGTAGCGAAGAATCGGTATCATTATCAAATTGCAAGCGGAGGGATACGTGAAAATTAAGCTTGAAGGATAATAGCCTTTCGCGTTTTGTTTTCGGATGCTCAGTCTCCCCCTTGATATCAAAAGATATTATCATCTTGGATCCAAGTTACATTTCTGTATTGGTTTGTGGCCTGTAAAACTCAAACTTACAATGAGATCCACCCCTTTTGATCTCTACCCCAACTCATTGATTTAGCTATATTAGAGTCATATACCCCTATAATTTAGTACAAAGAATATACACAAACTTTCACAATATTTCTAGATCTAATGACGAGGAGTAAATTTCACTATAGCTGTACATTGCCTATGCACAGGACTCATGTCCTATATTCGCATTGCAGTATGATTCTCTCCATTAGTCTGTTCGGTATATAGCATTCGTTTCTCTTGAGCTGTTGGGGAAAATACTTGTAGACAAATCACAAGAATCGGCCTATACCAAAGCTTTGAAAGTGTCCCAAGAAAAAATTGTAGACCTACAAGTCTTTTGATCTTTTATTGACCTGAAGAAGAAAAAATCATCTGTGTGTGTGTGTGTGTGTGTGTGTGTGTGTGTGTGTGTGTTTTCCTTCGGGTTCTTTTTCCCTTAGCCACTTGGTTGCTTCTTGGTGAGCCTCTTCAAGAACACGACCCGAAGAAAACAAAAACAAACTGACTGATTCAAAACGGAGTCGTTTAAGAGTCGCATCAGGCCGAGCTGAAATTCTTTATATATCCTGTTATAGACCCTACGATATGTATTACATTATTGTAATGCTACGTTTGTTATAATTGTTGCGGGTTGTATACAGGACTTACATAGGGAATAAAGCAATACATGTATCTAGTGTACGCCGTGGCTGAAAAGATCCCCGGCACACATCTGTGGCCAGAAAGTCAATATGACATGTTGAATGACGCAAAGTGATTGATACACAGACCACTATATTCAAGCTACCTCACATTTTTGTCAGTATGCCGTACTTCACACGTTTACTTATACACAGACCCACACACATGCAGGATAATATACACACACATGCTGTACAGCTACTGTGCACATTGGAGTGTGGTTGTTTAAATAGTCGTTAACAAATTTATATTGACTCTCCTCTCGTAACAACAAAAGTCTTTGAGTGGGACTGAGGGGATGGGGAAACAAAAGTAACAAGCCCGGGCAGACAAAGCGGTCCATGTGATCTGAACGCGATCTCGATTGGATTTATACAAGCGGGCTGCAAAATACGAGGGAATTTTAAGTAGATTTGAGTTAGAGATATCCCACTTAAAGAAGGCTTGCTCTGACAATGCACAATGTTGTTTGCAGCTAGGGCAACACATTTTCTTTCACGCCATTCTGAACTACGGACGGTTGCCTAACGAACATTTGCAAAATCTGGCAAATACTGTT